>NC_086329.1:15455520-15761108 GCF_036172605.1 Pelobates fuscus | reverse complement strand
TGCAGCACAGAGCACTATTTTACCTATAAATGGTTCAATATATTGGGGTTTACTTGCAATGCTGTTGCAGCATTCTTCGTAGATGCCCTTTACTTTGTTAATTGCAGTTTTCCTAGAAATGTTTTGTGTGTACATACTGTGGATTTCCACTGGCTTTTGCATTCAATTAAACTACGGTTTTATTTAATCATCCTTACAACTTAACCACTTTTTTTTTTTTTTTTACCCATTTTATATGAAGAAAGAATTCAGAAAAAAAAATTGTAACTATATATGACATTGGAAAACAAATCAAAAGAGCTTCAGTTAGTGTAAATTACTGCTTTATTCGTGCACCGAGTGTCTGTTTTCCTATTGAAGTATTTAGCATTCATTTTTATTATTGTACGTTTGTTGTTCTGTTTAACCAACCTAACAAAAAAATATTTGTTTTCTTACTTCTTATATTGTCTAGAAATTGAATCTCTGATGCCTAAAGAAACGACTTTACTTTAAGATGGCAATTAGCCTTGACATTAGTAGACTGTAAAATAAAAAGGCATTAAATTGCGAGAAAAGAAAAGAAAAAACATAGCACAAATATTGACTCTCTCCCTGCTGACATCATCTAAACAACAGTATTTTAAAAAAATAAATGTTAAAAAAAACCACAAAAAAATAGCTATAGATCGTCTTCATAGTTCTTTGGGATTTAATAGCACATTGTGGCCAGAGACTAAATTGCATCATTTTATGACTAAATTATAATTATATACACACGAGCACATTTAAAATGCCCAGCAGGGCAAAATAAAAGCTATGTTGAAAAATATAAATTTTTATGCAGACACATTATGTGTGAAGAGTTACTCTGTGTTTTATTAACGTAGTTGCTTCTGAAGATTACATTTTCCAATTGACCTTTATTTTTGCTCCACATAATAAAATGTTTTTAAATGTTAACAATACAGTAATTCATTGATGCTTTTTATGACTCATTTCTCGGCTCCAGTTTCAGCACTTTGTTGTATCTCAGAGGGGCAATCAACAAGATTGATTAAAATCAGATTTCATAATATTTCAGGGTAAATATATATATATGTTCAGAAAGTCTGCATATCACATGTTAAAGGCACACTTTAAGTACCATAACCACTAGAGTATGCTGTAGTGGTTACTTTGCCTAGAGTGTCCTGGTGACATCAGTATCTTACTGTTTAACATGGTTTGATGTAAAAAAAATGAAATGAGGTTCTTCTTAGCACTCATAGCCCCTTCCCGCAAATTTATTGCTAATAATGCAGAATTACACTTCCTCATAATCAGTGTCAGAATTGTCCAACCTGGGCAGCATTGATTGGTTGTGCATATAACAAATTAAAAGATCTATCCTCCCTTATACACAAGTATGTCCCGTCTAGGCCCTTACGATCTGCTGAAGACTTACGTCTATCTTCTGTCCGTACTCCCACCTCTGATGCTCGCCTTCAAGACTTCTCGAGGGCTGCACCGTTCCTGTGGAACTCGCTTCCCTCCTCCGTTAGATGCTCACCCAGTCTCCACTCCTTCAAAATATAATTAAAAACCCACTTCTTCATAAAAGCTTATCAATTAAACTCTTAATAGCTCCCAACTGATTCCTCTTCTGCAACTGTCACTAGTCTAATACTATCCTTACCTTTTGTGTCATTTTACCCCACTCCCTCTAGCATGTAAGCTCATTGAGCAGGGCCCTCAACCCCTCTGTTCCTGTGTGTCCAACTTGTCTGGTTACAACTACATGTCTGTTCGTCCACCCATTGTAAAGCGCTGCGGAATCTGACGGCGCTCTATAAATAATATAATAATAATATAATATAATAATAATAATATAAAGCACCTCAGCCAATCAGCTTCATTCAGGTTGGACAGAATTGACAATGATATAGCAATTCCACATTATCAATTAGAGGGCAATCCCAGTGGGGCAATGGGGTATGGTCTACAATGGTTTTCATTCTCACAGTGTTCTATCTTTCTTATTAGAGTAATATCTAAAAAAAGTTTGACATTAAACTGGGGTATTGCTGCAGTGTACTCTACACACTGTATTGGTTATGTTACTTAGAGTTCCAAATAAAAAACAACAACTAAAAAGACTCCCAAAAGATGACTGGTTATCTTAGCACTTAAATGATTCCTCCAAGCCCCATGACCACTTCAGAGATTTGATGTGGCCCTGGTGCCTGGACTCTGTATGTGCAGCGTTTTGCTTTGAAATGTTGTACATACAAAGATTAACCCCCTCGCTACTGATAACGAATGAAAATATCTATAAAAATCTTTGCGTTTCTTATCTCACAGTGACACTTTATCAGGAACACATCTCAATAAAGTATCTCTATGAAATTCAAAATGCGACTGAAGGTCTGTGTGATATACATTGCTTTTTAGAATACACCCCAGGGTGTTAAATGAACCCCATCAGACACCTAAAGTACATCAAGCTTGCTAGAGTCTACCATGTTTGTGACAGTTATAAAATTGCAGATTTCCATAGATATTGGCACTTTTAAATTTACGGCAGAAACACTTCCCTGGCCGTCGGGCAGCCAGGCAGATTTTCTTCCACTTCCGTTAACTCCACAGAGCTAATAGAAGCGGCAGGCATGTTCTGCTAGAGTTAAAAATGAAGTAATGGGTAAGGGTTAATAATTGTGCAAAAAGGAGATTTGGCAGCAAACCCTGAAAATGGGGACTCCTTCAAAGTCCCAGAGGTAGATGTACAACAGAAAAACTAAAGCAGGTTGTACTTGGTGGTGACAAATTATTGCAGTAAACCATATCGTATAAAACAAGCAACAACAAATATTATAGTATAGTCCTGGGTATATTTTCCTTGTAATTTGTGGGTAAAAGGTCTAGCTTCTTATAAATGCTTGAGGTATGTCCAGGAGTACAGGTGAAGAAAACCAAAAGTGAAGAAAAATCCAATAGTGTAGTATATCTTGATAGATGGGATACACACAACAAACAAACTTGTGATTGCCAACTCACATGTGATGGAGCTCCAGACCAGCTCCAGTATAAAGTTCTGCAATGTTCTGCTAGAATGCGCCTGCCTTCTCCCTTTCTCAATGAGTTGTATTACAGCTAATTCAGAAGTATAGGAAAGCTGCGTGTGTGCGGCTCTAGCCCATAGGCTTCTTCTCAAGGATAAGCTTCTTATTGGAATATTCCCTGACACAGACTGAAAGTCTGTCTGTCGTTTTTATGTTGCGTGTTTGCACATATTTTGCTAAGAGAGCCACTTCACCATAATTCACCATAACCAGTATGAGTCAGCTTTCATTCCAATACCTGCAATGATGAATATCATTAAACTCTATCAAGATCATTCACTGAAGCATATATGATTTGGAGTAATTCTAATTTTCTATTTGATGACGGTGGCAGACTTCCTTCTAGATGTTCTTTTAATGCTCTTTTTCTCTCCCTCTTTTTTCTCTCTTCCCTCTTTTCTATACTTTCCTCTATTATTTCCCTTTTCCCATCATCTGTTTCTCCCACGTGGGGAACTCACGTAAATGTATAAAAACCCTTAGAGTGGAATCATACACAGCTTTTCATATAGTCTGCTGACGGTTTCTGTTATTTTAATATTAAAGTGCATTCCAGTGAGAATGTTAATATGTCGCTCTCAAACAACGTATTCTTAACCTTACATTTTTGCTATTTTTGTGTTCACCAATAATATGAAGAAGTGAAAAAGACCTTCAGTGTCCGTAACCATTGGTGCAATGTTTGTTTTGCCCTTTTACGGTCATATTGTGATGTCACAACAATCCTTTTTTCTATGTACCACTCATCGTCTCATCGTACCAAGAATCGAAAAACAAATAGCTATTTGAGATTTCAGTTTGTTGGGGTTTAGTAAACTTGCAAATTTGGAAATTGTATGTTGTATTTAAAGCGGCATGCCGAACTTACCTTTCCGCAATCTCTTCAATCTCTTCCTCTTCTCCCTTTATTCTAATGAATAAATAAAGCAAATAATTGGCATGCCATACTCTTCTTCAAGTAATATGTGCAGCTGTAGTTGAAGTCATAGAATGTTCAGAGTAGCCACTTAGACATCATGGAGTGCTAGGTGTCCTATATGAGCTTTGGTCGCTATTGTTGGTTTAGAGCACCAGAAGAACCTATGTTCTATGGGCTTAGAATTAGGTATTTAAGGGCCAGTAGGATCCTCAGTTAAAATAAAATGCCCTTTAGTGATTAGAAACTGGAGAACGTTTATTTAGATTCACTTACAGTAGAAGTTATCCAAATTCATTGGTTCATTGGAGAGATATTCACCCAAACATTAAGTGCATCTGCCACTGGTTACACTCTGAGATGAAAACTCCCATAAAAAAAAATCGAAACAAAAACAAGCACACACACGACCAGGTGTTTTTACAATATTCCAATTAAACAAAGGGGGGAGTAATCAACATAGGTATGCCCAATATTGTACAAATTACTTCCAATCTTCATTCCTTTTGTGTCCCTGCTCAAAATAAATAAATATATATATGTATATATAAAATCTCCATAAATATTTTTGCTAAACATTTTATATAACTGGTTTTAATAAAATGTTAGGGGATACTAACCATCACTTTCCTTATACATTTTAAAAATAAAATAAACTAAAGACTAAGCAGGTAATGCAGCCAGTCTCAGAGGATCCCATTACCTATTTTTAAGTATGTCACATCTCATGTGCTGGCTTTAAAAAGAAAAAAATCATAGACTCATATTGTTGCCAGAACTAAGAGCTTCGGGCCCTAGTTTTTTCACCAGCTTCATGGTTCTTAAATCCTTGCGATAGTTCTGTTCTTTTGATCTTGGCTGATTCCTGGTTATTAGATTGTCTGCTCCTTAAAATATTTGTGTTTGGCAATGAAAAGAACCAAAGACTGCTAATGGACCTTTGGGTCTGTATCCTGCTCCAGCTCTAATCTCTAATCAGTATGAAGTCTAACGTAACTCACAAAGTCCACTTGAATTCATTCAATATTATTCCTGCTACAAAGTCCTATCCCTAATTGATTTCCATCTTTTATGTAGACATGTTTGTTATTTACCAATTAATCCCTACATCAGGTGGGTACTGCTAAATATAAAAATTTACCTTAAATATTCAACATCCCCCCCCCCTAGTAACTAGAACCCATATCAGGACCATGTTAAAAAGATATCTCCTAAATTCGACACCTAAACATTATTGGAAAAACCTTACTACAGGTAACCCCAAAAAAACAATTTTTCAGGCAACAGATTTAAATTGCTTGACTTAAACTAATATTAAATGTATTGAAGCAGAATTAGTTCTACAGTTAAGCTTGTTTTATGGATTGAATCTTTCATTCATTAATCTATTGAGGAAAGACTTATCCAATCATTTATATGTCTCCTCGTGACTCAACCGAATTTCACAATAAAACTCGAATTTAGATTAAATATAAGTCATTGGGTTCTCTTACCATTTTACATGATGAGATCTAAGAGGCTTACCAAAATCTCGTCTGTCCAAAAGTAAATCTCTTCTCTCCAGTATAATAAAATAAAAGCAACGACCACACGGCGTGATTGTGTTTTTCTTTCATTTAACTGCGTGTGTTAGCAAATTCTTGGACCAGCCACCGAGCGAAACATTTTTTTGCTTTAAGAAAATTGATGGAACATGACTTTTGCAGTCAAAAGGGGAGAGAAAAGGTTGGGATAACACAAACTGGCTTCACAGCAAGAGAGAGATTTCATCACACCCATTCTAATCAGTGCAAAAACAAGATTTTTTTCAACCTCATAAAAATGAACAGCGTGGCTCCTTCTATTATGGAATCGGGTTTCACGCTGACTGAACGAAAGCATTAGAGAACTGAAAGGTTTTCAATGTAAAATATTGTTTGGAAAAGCCTTAGGACGCACATTAATTTCATCGGGCATTAGTTTTCGAATGGAAACTGGTCTATGGTACAATTACTAGTGATTACTTTCGAGTAGCATTGAGTTTACGTTAACTCCTTTATGGGCGAGAGAATAAGGTTAAAATGTTCAGGGTTCTGTTTTTGTAATTAAAGAATTTATTGAAATTTTAAAAACATAATAAGCACAGAGGACGAATAAAATTCACAAATAAACCAGAGAATATTTATTCTGCAAGTCTTGATTCCATTTAGTATGTTACGGAACATGCAGAAGTACAATCAATTCTCAAAATTATTACATTACATCATGTCATTTGTTTAGTTATTGCATCAAGCGTTGAATCTCATAGACACAGGGTGTGTTTCCGGTCAATTCAGCTTCTCATCATTTGTAAGCCAACGCCGAACTGTCATGTTTCTTGTTTGGTTTGGTTTGTTTTATTTTATTCTTAGTATCTTAACCCCTTAAGGACACAGCTTCAGAAGCTTGTCTTACACTTAAGGACAAAGGCCATTTCTGTCATTTATTGCACCAACACATATTATACATCGCTTTTTTAGAGGGCAAACAGGGCTTTAATAACATATACATAGATACATTCTCATTAATTATGTAAAAATCCAAAAAAGTGAAAGAAAAAAAAAAAATCACAGTTTTGGCAATAACAGCGTGTGCAAAATTAATTTATGTGTCTTGATTTACAGAGTACAACATATGTATAGGATTTCAGCTTATTTTGAAAGCTACAGGTCACAAAATAAAGGACTAAAATTAAATTTCAATTTGCAACAATTTTAGAATTTGGTATGTTTGTCTTGTAGGTTTAGTAACCATCACAGAAAACAAAATTGCCACACAAAAGTATATATTTATATGAAGTACACATCACAGGCTATTTACCTAAGGTTAGTTTGACACTTTTTACGTTGCCATTTCATCTCCAATCTCTGCTAAATATTGGAGTTAAATTGTGTTTTTTCTTTATTTTGGCATATACGTACACATATAACAAGGTTTTTGTAATGTGTATTTCGTAAAGCTGGTGTGTGCGATTCCTGCACAGAACCCCATATTGTGTTCAGCTACATCTGCTGAGTATAATGATACCCCCATTGTATGCCTTTGGCACTATTCTGTAAAGCTACAATGCCATATAAGAGACAAGGCTATTTCAGTTTCTATAGTTTGAATTTTCGTAGATCGATTTGACCGGCCTATGTCTCATTTTAGGGTATTTTAGCAGTGTGACTGTTCAAATAACCCCACAAAGGGCTTTCATTTGATAAAGCAGACACCCCAGGGCATCTTATATGGTGTATATTGTGCCATAACTTGTCACCATATTGTTACCAATTTATGTCAATGTTTGTGGTGAGGGGAGGGAAAATGGCATATGTACATATATGTTGCATTTTTGCATTACACTTAATATGTACCACTGTCATAAAAATTCCCAAATTATACTTAGTTACACCTTCTGAGTAAAACAATATGCCCATTGTATGACCTAGACACTATTTTGT
Organism: Pelobates fuscus; assembly: GCF_036172605.1. Lineage (NCBI taxonomy): Eukaryota > Metazoa > Chordata > Amphibia > Anura > Pelobatidae > Pelobates > Pelobates fuscus. The sequence continues at coordinate 15,753,651 of NC_086329.1, read as the reverse complement.
GAAGTTACAGTGCTGTAAAAAGGACGTGACAAGTTCAGGTTTTTAAGTGTGAATTTTCATGGAGGGTTTTGATGCGTCCGTGTCCCACTTTGGAGCACTTGAGCAGGCTACATATTAGAACTACACCATAAAGGCATACTATTTCTTAGGACTGGGTAAATGAGGGTGGGATTTTTTTTACTTTTTAAAAAAATGTTATTAAAACATCTTTTTTAACTTTTTTTTAACGTTAACCCCTAGCTAGCCTAACACCAAATTCCCCAATTCCCCACTAATTTCCACCAACCCCAGCTATCTAAATATATTATTTTAATATATTTTAATTAATAAAACTGAATTTAAAAAAATCAGATCACAGTAAAATGTATACCCTGCCAATTGATCACTGTAGTCAGTTATCAATTGGCAGGGAAGGGGTTAATTTTTTATTAAAATGGGTAAAGGGGGTGGGATTTTATTATAACTTTATTTTTATTTTAACAGGAAGCAGATCAGCTCTGATCTGTCTCCCTGCACTTCACACAGAACCCGGAAGTGCAGGGAGGCGGATGGTAATTCCCTGCAGCATATGTGCTCGCTCTGACAGCCTGTCAGAGCGATCACTGCTGCAGGAGCAGGGTGAAAGGGTGCTCCCAGTCTGCCTCTAATACATCTGGCGATCTGGGGTTAATTTTACTGCATGACGGACCTGGTCCGTCATTCGGTGTTAACCGTTTCCCCGCCATGACGGACCAGCGGCGGGAAGGGGTTAAAGGAACACTATAGTGTCAGGAATTCAAACATGTATATAAAAATATTCTCACCTTTTTTCCCCAGGTGCCGCACGGGTACATTGTGGCTGACTTCGCCTCCTTGGCTAAGATCAAACTTTATGATCTCAGCCAATCAAATGCTTTCCCATAGGAAGGTATTGTGATGCTATTGCGCATGTGCAGCAAAATGCAATGCTGTTCCAATCAGCATTTCCTCATAGAGATACATTGAATCAAAAGCATGGCGGTGCTGAACGTGGTGCTGCACATTGTGAAGCACTGACACAGGAAGCACCTCTTGTGGCCTTCTGAGAGTCTACCCATAGAGGTGTTTGTAGCGGAGTGTAATGTTAAAATCCCCGATCTCCGCTGGTTCCACAGGTAAATCCACGGTCAGCGCTGAAAAGTAAGGCAAGTTCCCAAATCCTCCCAATAACCGGACGAAACACAGTTTGGGAGTCAACTAACTGGCTTTATTCACAGCTGGCATATTTATACAGTTCCCCATGCAAGGGGTTTCCATACAGTAAATCCAGGGGATTTCTCCCATCATGCAATGTAACTTTCCCAACAGGCTGTGCTGCACGAGAAGGATACTCCCACTAAAATGGACGATTAAGTGGATTATCCCCTCGTGCAGCAGAACTGACAATCTGTATTAAAATACGTTTTTTACATTCTATTCGGCAGATTTAAATGACCGAACGTTCGGCAGGTAGCTGGGACCTGAGCGCATCTTTTGGGAGAATACCGCTCAGCTCCCAGCTGAACTGACCGAACGCCACATAAAATACACTTAGCCCTCGAGTTCGGTTTAAAACTACCGAACACCAATGGGGAATACAATGTGATGAGAGCGGAACTCCCGAACACTCTGGAAGTCCAGCGGTGTTCGTATCATTGAGTAGCCGTTTTTAGTACCAGGCACTCGACGACCGAACACCGCTGGAGAGACAAAGGATCCAAGATGGCCGACCGCCGCATGGTCGGTAGTCGAACGACGGCCACCTAGGAGAGCCTTTAATTACCGATTGCAACATTGTTGCAATCGGTTAATGAGCGCCACACGACTTCTAAGTGTGTGGTCTACCTGGGGAGCCCGTGTTCGGTTGGCGAACGGCCCGGATGGCCGCAATTCGTCAAACGAAGGGTTTGTATGCTGGTAGCTTAGGGCTGCCAGCATGCGAACGGTCCTATAAAATACACACACAATATAGAAGATACAGTCCCCCCTAACAGCCTATGGACAACCTCTACATATCACAGTCCAGAAGTGGCTAGGTTTGCCACAGTGTTACTAGGCTATTTTCTCTGAAAAAGCAGCATTTACCGTTCTCAGCTGCAGGTACAGGCTATAGACACCAGAACCACTACATTAAACTGTAGTGGTTCTGGTGACTATAGTGGCCCTTTAATGATTACACTCCTCCTATTGCCACTTGCCTTTATTTATTTTCTATTCTTCTATGCACTTGATCTCAATACCTGGGTGCCTCCATTTTTTTTCCCCTCTGTCCACGATGTCTGCAGTTTGCCCTTCTGTTGGATTCTTTTGACTGATGGGTTGTGGGTAAATTAGCTTAGCTCCGCCTACTGCCAAAAAGCATGCTCCCCATTAGAACACGTTGTTCCTATGTTATATATATATATATATATATATATATATATATATAAATTAGTAAGAAAGGGCTTGTACTCACGGTCTTTTGACGTAAAAAAAGGCCGTTGGCAGTGTTGGTTGATCCTGAAAAAAGTCCCGAACAAGGGCTGAAACGTTGATTTTATGGAATAACTCCTAATAAAGAAAAAACTTTTTTTACGTCAAAAGACCCTTTCTTACTACTTTATAGTTTTTGGCTGTGGCTTAAAGTGCACCCGGCATTTAAAATCTTGGGTCAGTCTGAGTGCAAGGACCTTGGTGTATATTTATAAATATAAAATAGTGATGTACCGAACTGTTCGCCGGCGAATAGTTCCCGGCGAACATAGCATGTTCGCGTCCGCCACCGCGGGCGAACACATGCGGTGTTCGGTCCGCCCCCTATTCGTCATCATTGAGTAAACTTTGACCCTGTACCTCACAGTCAGCAGACACATTACAGCCAATCAGCAGCACACCCTCCCTAGCAGACCCTCCCACCTACTGGACAGCATCCATTTTAGATTAATTCGGAAGCTGCAACCATTTTTTATTTTTTTTTCAATTTATTATTTTTTTTTTTAGTGCATATAAATGTTACAAGTAGATACTACCCCCAGACACTCTGTGTTACTGCAGATACTCCCTCCAGACACCCTGTGTTACTGCAGATACTCCCCCCAGACACTGACACAGAGCAGAATAGGGACTGTTCCCCCTACATAGGGTCACTTGGCAGATATGGATTGACACCTATCCTAAGGATCCCTGATAAACACTGACACGGAGCCCTCCATGGGTGAAGATGGATTAATTTTTTTTTGTGCTCGGGTTTTTTATTTTATTTTTAAGTTCGACGGGTATGATGGCTTTTTATTTGGCCTTTTTTGGGGCTAAAAAAATGAAGATTTTAGAAGAAGAAGACGTTGAATAGTAAGTTGAATTTTACTTTACAGGGTAGTAATTTTATTCCCCCTTCACTATTTTTTAGGGTGAGGGGGGTAGGTAGGGGCTTTTTTATTTGGCTGTGTGACTAGGGGCTTGGGGACACACACTGCATACACTATACACACACTGCACACACTATACACACACTACACACACTATACACACACTGTACACACTATGCACACACACACTACACACACTGCATACACACACTACACACACTGCATACACACTGCACACACTATACACACTGCACACACTATACACACACTGCATACACTATACACACTCTACACACACTGCACACACTGCACTAACTATACACACACTGCACACACTATACACACACTACACACACACACTGCACACACTATACACACACTACACACACACACTGTACACACTATGCACACACTGCATACACTATGCACACACTATACACACACACTGCACACATTATACACACACTACACACACTATACACACACACTGTACACACTATGCACACACTGCACACACTGCATACACTATACACACACTACACACACTGCATACACACACTATACACACACTATACACACACTGTACACACTATACACACACATTTAAAAAAAAATTGCAGCTGTTTTTTACATTTCAAAGTTGGGGAGGGGGGTGCCAAATAAAGGATCCGCCCCGGGTGCCAAATGCTCCAGGTACGCCCCTGTATAGAGGGGAGCCATGTTACTCTGTATATAGAGAGGAGCCATGTTTACACTGTATATAGAGGGGAGCCATGTTACTCTGTATATAGAGGGGAGCCATGTTACACTATATACAGTGGAAACATGGCTCCCTCTATATACAGAGTAACATGGCTCCCTCTATATACAGAGGGGAGCCATGTTTACACGGTATATAGAGGGAAGCCATGTTATTCTGTATATAGAGGGAGCCATGTTTACACGGTATATAGAGGGAAGCCATGTTACTCTGTATATAGAGGGGAGCCATGTTACACTGTATATAGAGGGGAGCCATGTTACTCTGTATATAGAGGGAGCCATGTTTACACTGTATATAGAGGGGAGCCATGTTTACACAGTATACAGAGGGAGCCATGTTACTCTGTATATAGAGGGAGCCATGTTTACTCTGTATATAGAGGACTGTTTGCGGTGCGTTAAACGGGGAGTTTGGTCTGTCACTGTGAAGCGGGCGTAACCCTTACACTACCTGATCGATACAACATCATACCTGATGTTTTAAAGCATGTTATTCCAAACAATTTAGGAATGTTAGGTGATTTATGCCCTTTATGGATTAAAAGCAGACTCTGCATCAACTGAGTAATTTTCCATGGGAGTTTTGCCATGGATCCCCCTCCGGCATGCCACAGTCCAGGTGTTAGTCCCCTTGAAACAACTTTTCCATCACTTTTGTGGCCAGAAAGAGTCCCTGTTGGTTTTAAAATTCGCCTGCCCATTGAAGTCAATGGCGGTTCGCGCGGTTCGCGAACATTTGAGGAAGTTCGCGTTCGCCGTTCGCGAACCGAAATTTTCGGGTTCGCGACAACACTAATATAAAACAAAAACACGAAGGTAAATTTCCAATAAGTCAAAACATTTAAAAATAGAGGAACTCTGTAAAATAAAAATAAAAAGTAAAGTCACAGTGCCGATTTAATCTAATGAGTCAACCAACACAATCTATGTATTTGTTATCTCTCAGTTATGTGTAACAGCATTCGCAAAATCATTTTATTCACTATATTAGTAAGCACTAGTAAGAATAGATTAGAAACAAGACTGCATTTTCAGAACGCGACCTTCCGAGTCCTATTACACTTTGGAAGCTGTAAATAGTTTCAGTGTCAATATTAAATTTTGTACATTAAATTTTAATTCTGCTCAAGTCTATATTTTGACATTTTCATTGGGTAGCATTGCAGTTATACGCAAAGCAATTAATTTTAAATAATTAGTTTAATTTGAGAAATGGCTTTTTCAGAAAAGTGGTTTGAGCAGATTCATTACTCCATCTGCGAAGCAGGCCGAGATAATCAAAACACATACAGATGCAATTTGTCTGAATAATTTTCCGATTTGTTATTTAAAACGCATAATAACTAACTTAGATTCGATATTTATAAAAGAGCACGACTGAATTGGAACTGGTGTAGACAATGAATATTAAAGTATTAGATCAAATATTATAATCAAGTCTACACTTCTAATATGTTTACACCAATGTTTTTAGTTGCTTATGCACCAAGTTCCTGTAATTCTACTTGTTTGCTAGACTAGGGGTTTATTCGCTGAACAGTGAATAGTAGTTAAAAACTAACTCGCAAGAACTTAAGCCAAATAAGCAAAAAGGAATAATTATTTCCTGTTTGAGATTTCAGTTTATCAATATTCAGGGTTTAGTTAATAAAGCTCATCATATTTTCTCTAACAGATCATATGTTTCATTTTTCACCAAAATGCAATGGAACTTATTTTTGAAAGTGATACGTGAAATAATTTGTTTTAGAATGCAAGTGTTATTCCAATAACAATAACCACCTCAGTCAGTTGAAGTGGTCGTGGTGGCTGGAGTCTGTATGTGCAGCATTTTGCTTTGAAATACTGCACATACAGAGTTTAATCCCTCTGCTGCCAGGTGCATCTCTGGGGTGCTATCAGCCAGCCCAGAAATAGAGATTAGTTTCGGGTCAAACAGCAATTTGTCTGAATTTGGGCCAATCGGTGATCGGTCAAATTCATGAACTCCGAGCCGAAATGTGCCCGAATCATGGTCCAACTGAACAGCAAAATTCCGAACGTGTTAGCTTTCGGGTCATGGTTCTGAATTATGCCAGTGGTGTCAAAAATAGATGATTGATGAGGGTAAAAAAATATAAAATAAAAATATTGATGACTAGGAGTCACTAAATGCTGATTTAATTGCGTTTGTGTGTTTTTTTATTTAAATAGTTCAATGGCCATTATGAATTTGTATTTGCCATTTTTTGGGGGGGCTGAAAAAAGAAGACTGAAGTAAAAAGAAGACATCAAATGACAAGTATTAATGTTTTATTTTACAGGTATTTAGTTCATTGCCACCCCCCTCCCTATTATTAGGTTGAGTGCTTACTTGCTTGGGAACTCCTAATCACTGGGGGAAGAGAATAGATATTTTTACAATTAGCCCCTACATGCTGCCACTGGGTGGAGGTTTGGGGGGGACAATAGGTTGGGGTTTTTTTTCATGAAGTGGCGGGGAGCATAGCTCGCCGCCACTTCTACTTTTACATATTACTAGGAGGGAGCACCAAGCAAGTAGCGGTGCCAAGAACACAGATCCGGACAAGAAATAAAGATGTTAAAAAAGGTGAAATTGGGGACCTAAGGGCATTGGGGGGTAACTAAATGTAGATAATTTGGATGTGACCATGACCGTGCAGCTTTAATACACACATATATATTTTTTATTTTATTTATTTTTTTATTTTTTACAACTCCTCCCATTTTCCCTGCATTGGTTAATTTTTCACATTTGATCTGTGAACCAAATGGCAGAAACCTGCTCTTATCGGTGTACTGTCAAATATACACATCATTATGTATAATTACGTATTAGATTTGGTGCATTTTCACATACTTTTTTGTTTTCCTGATTCAGAATCTCGGTACCGAAATTCTGCTTTGCAAACCAAAATTTTCAATTTTTGGGAAAAAGGTTCCATTTGGTCACGTTTTTTTTTTCAAGATGCACAAGTCTGAGGATTTATCTGGAAAGGCCTGAGAGCACACGGAGGACACTGACAAGGCAGAGAGCACACATGGGAAGTAGTTTCTCCAAAAGGAAAAATTAAACAAAGTAATATGGGATTTTTGCCAAACACTCTTCGGGTGAGGTCAGGGTCGGACTGGGGAAAAATGTATTCACAGCGGTCCACTGGAAAGGGGGTGGGGCCAGATAGGGGGTGTTTTGTCATCCCCAATGATAAGCACGCCCCATCTCAAAGTGAGCATGTTGGTTCAATGCTCTTCCAGGGCATAAGAAAAGGGCCCTGTATTTGTTCTACACAGTGCAAGCAAATTTAATAAAATGCTTGCATTGTGTTTGCTTGAAACTTGTCTCAGGGGTTTCCATAATTGGGATACTCACTGTATCCCAATTATGGAGACACTATGTGTTTGCTTACATGGAATCTAGTGTGTGCATAGGGGATCCAGAGTGTGTATGTCAGAAATGTAGTGTGTGTGTAGGTGGTGCAGCATCTGTGTGTAGGAGATCTAGTGTGTGTTTGAAGGACCCAGAGTGTGTATAGGAGATCAAGTGAGTGTGTGTGTGTATGTGTGTGTGTGTGTGTGTGTGTGTGTATAGAGGATTCAGAGTGTATATAGAGATCTAGTGAGTGTGTGTATACAGGATTCAGAGTGTATATAGAGATCTAGTGTGTTTGTATCTGTAGATGATCCAGAGTTGGGTAAGGAATCTAGTGTCTGTCTGGAATTTAATGTGTTTAGGGGTGCAGTATGTGTGTGAGGGGTTCATATACATACATATATGTTTGGTAGTATTGTGTGTGTCTGTGTGTGTGTGTGTGTGTGTGTGTGGTGCAGCATGTTTGGGGGCTGCTGTGTGTATGTGTGAGGTGTGCAGTGTGTGTGTGAAGGGTGTAGTGTGCATTTGTGAGGAGTATATTGTGTGTGTGTGTGTGAGGGTGCTGTGTGTGTCGGGGGGTGCAGTATGTGTGAGTGAGGGTGGTGTGTGTTAGGGTCCTGTGTGTGTTAGGGTTCTGTGTGTGTTAGGGTTCTGTGTGTGTTAGGGTGCTGTGTGTGTGTGTTAGGATGCTGTCCGAGGATGATGTGTGTTAGGATGCTGTGTGAGGGTGATGTGTGTGTGTGTGTGTGTTAGGATGCTGTGTGAGGGTGATGTGTGTTAGGATACTTTGTGAGGGTGGTGTGTGTGTTAGGATACTGTGTGAGGATGATGTGTGTTAGAGTGCTGTGTGAGGATGATGTGTGTTAGAGTGCTGTGTGAGGGTGATGTGTGTGTGTTAGGATTCTGTGTGAGGGTGATGTGTGTGTTTGTAAGGATTGTGTGTAGGGGGAGGCGGGTAAATGCCAATATTGATGTATTTATTTTTATAATAATAATAAAATAAAATAAAAAAACACAGACATTATACCCCCCCCTCCTTCTTACCTGTAGCCTGGAAGAGGGGGGGTCGTGCTGCTGGCATCCATCCCTGGTGGTCCTCGTGGTAAGTGAACTCTAGCCTGTGGGGCTAAAGTTCACTCTTGCGAGACAAGGACTGTTGCCATGGCAACGGCCTGGATCTCGCGAGAGAGCCGGCGGATAGCGCCGGCTCTGCATGGACGGGTCGGATCTTCCCGGCCAGCCTCGGCCAGTGGCCATCGCAACCCACTGGGCATTTGCCCGGTTTCCCCGCTGGCCAGTCCGGGCCTGGGTGAGGTATTCAGAGCAATATAAATCTGAGATTCACAGGACCATTAGAAGAAGGTATATCAAAAAAAATTGTATATCAAGAGGTATTATCTTGAATGACCATGAAAGTCTATAGAAGTCTTCAATCATTACCTCTATAGAAAGAGAAATTTATTTATCCAGAAGAGGAATCTGATAAATCTGGAATAAGATAAACATTGACATTCTCATAGAGAGTGCGCCAAGGGCCAATCCTACACATATATTATCTATATTCCTGATTAGAGATGTCCCGAATAGTTTGCTGGTGAATAGTTTGTTAGCGTTCACCACGGACGGCGAACATATGCGATGTTCGGTATGCCCCCTATTCGTCATAATTGAGTAAGCTTTGACCCTGTACCTCACAGTCAGCAGACACATTCCAGCCAATCAGCAGCAGACCCTCCCTCCCAGGCCCTCCCACCTCCTGGACAGCATCCATTTTAGATTCATTCGGAAGCTGCATTCTTTTTTTTTGTTTTTGTTTTTTTTAGACAGAAGTGTGTTATATTTGAGCATGCTAGGCTGAACGTGCGTATATCATGGCTAGTTGCACTGAGGGTATGAGTATATAGCAGTACATTGTTGTGAAAGATGGCTGTCATGTTTAGGGTGTAGCTTGCACGTTATCAACTGTCTATTTATATCAGCAGCTCCACCACTAGTTATAAATCAAGTGTGAGTCGCCCCATGAGATGAGACTAGTGAATAACATAATACATGAACGGTTAAGGTAAAGGCATGTAAGGAACTATGGAAATAAACTCTTTAGGAGGTGAAATAATGACATGTTTAAACACTTGCTACTTTACGATTAGTTAATGTGCAGAGAGCAATTCATGTGATCAAAGGCATGGTGTGGAGGATCGGCTATAGTGGGACATGCTTGGCAGGCTGCTGTTTACTGCTTGTGCTCATCCGATCCCTTCTGGGCGCCAGGTGCAGACCCTGGGAGTCCCTGATACCTGGAACAACAAAGGCAAGTCTCTGACTGAGTGCCGAGTTCGCGGCTTGAGGTGGTGGAAGCTTGTTTTGTCGGGTGGTCGGATCTGTCCTGGTGGTGCTTCACGTCCGGTGCGGGATTGTGGTGGCTTAAGGTGGAGGCGAGTGCTTGACGTGGGGCAGGCTCTGCATTTCAGTTTGTGCCTCCGGTCCCGTCTTCGACGCCTTTTGCGTTGGTTGGTTTTTAATGGGGACTGCTTCGCTTAGCTGTGGTGGAGCTTGTTGGGGCTTCCTGCTTGTTATTTGCTTCCAAAATTGATTAAAGAGTCTGTCCAGCTTAGACTCAATATCCTGCCATGCTTTGCTGGTACCGGGAGGACACGCGGCTGCCGCCACATTGGGAGAGTCGCAGATGAGTATGTCAGCCTGGGCGGCTGTGCTCTGTGCGTCCATTAGCTCCAGACAAACTCTCAGGGGTGGACCGGGATAACCCCCACCGGTCCGAGGGGTGGGGGGGTAATGGAGCTCCTGCTGGGATGTAGCTGCTCCTGGGCATCCCAGGATCGGGAGATCGGCCGCATCTCCCGCCCGGTGAGCACCAGGCCACACTTGCTACGCGGAGGTAAGTAAGACTCTGTCGAGTTGCTGACCGCTATTAAGCATGTCGGGTCGGGTAGGAGCAACATTGCTGGGTCATCCCCTTCTGGGGGGAAATTTGCTTGTTGATAGCTGCTTAAAGTGAGATATTGAGGGAGCTCACACGAAGTGCGTCTTTCCTCCATGACAGCTAGGCCCCGCCCCCCGGAAGCTGCATTCTTAGTGAGAGGAGGGACAGTGTAGCTGCTGCTGATTTAATAGGGAAATCGATAGCTAGGCTAGTGTATTCATTGTCCACTACAGTCCTGAAGGACTCATCTGATCTCTGCTGTAAGGACAGCACCCCAAAAAGCCCTTTTTAGGGCTAGAACATCAGTCTGCTTTTTTTTTTCCTGTGTAATCTAATTGCAGTTGCCTGCCTGCCAACGTGTGTGTCAGGCTCACAGCGTATACTGTGCCCACTTTCCCAGTGCCACCACTCATATCTGGTGTCACAATAGCTTGCATTTAAAAAAAAAAAACTTTTTTGACTGTGAAATAATAGCAGTCAGTTTCCTTCACACGTGTGCATTTCAGGGCCTGCCAGGGCACAGTGTCACACCAGTGCAACTCATATCTGGTGTAACAGTAGTGTACATTTAAAAAAAAATACAAATTTTGACTGTAATAGATTGAATAGCAGTTAGTTGTCTGCAGGCGTGTGTGTCAGGCCTACAGCGTCTACTCTGCCAACTTCTGCTAGTGCACAGTGCCACTCATGTCTGTTGTCACAGTAGCTTGCACGCATAGTACCACTAATCGAAAAAAAAAAATGACAGGCAGAGGCAGGCCACCCCACAGGGGCCGTCGTGGTCGTGGTGCTGTGATTCCCTTTGGCCCTAGAATAATGCCCAGTGTTCAGAGGCCACGTACCCTGAACTCAAAAAGTTCTGAGGACATAGTTGACTGGCTAACACAGGACACACAATCTTCTACAGCTTCCACTCGGAACCTTGACGCACCATCCTCCTCCAGCTTAGCTTCGGGCACCTCTCAAGTTACCACTCGCCCGCCTGCCGCCACCACCAACACTAGCACCACAGCCACTTCACTTGATCTGTCAGAGGAGTTATTTACACATCAGTTGGAAGAAATGAGTGATGCGCAACCATTATTGCCAGAGGATGTAGATAACAGGGATATGTCTCAGTCAGGCAGCATTACACACATGGACATATGGTGTGATGATGATGATGTTGTACCCACTGCTGCTTCCTTTGCTGAGTTGTCAAATACAAGTGAAGCGGTTGATGATGACGATGCGTCCATGGATGTCATGTGTTTGCCCGCTAGAAGAGAAGAAGATCAGGGGGAAGTTCAGATGGGGAGACAGAGAGGAGGAGGAGACGAGTTGGAAGCAGGGGGAGGTCATCGCAAGGAGCTAGTGGCACAGTCGGACAGCATGCATCGGCACCCGGGGTCAGCAAGACAGCACGCCAATCAACGCATGCTGTTGCCACCACCAGAATGCCGTCATTGCAGAGCTCAGCAGTGTGGCATTTTTTTTGTGTGTCTGCCTCTGACAACAGCGATGCCATTTGCAACCCATGCCAAAAGAAACTGAGTCGTGGGAAGTCCAACACCCACCTAGGTACAACTGCTTTGCGAAGGCACATGATCGCACATCACAAACACCTATGGGATCAACACATGAGTACAAGCAGCACACAAACTCAAAGCCACCATCCTCCTCCTGGTCCAGCATCTTCAGCCACGTCAACCACTGCTGTCCTCCTTGCCCCCTCTAAACCATCCGCCACTCCGTCTCTCGCCTTGAGCAGTTCCTGCTCATCTGCCCACAGTCAGGTGTCTGTCAAGGACATGTTTGAGCGTAAGAAGCCAATGTCACAAAGTCACCCCCTTGCCCGGCAAATGACAGCTGGCTTGTCTGAACTCTTAGCCCGCCAGCTTTTACCATACAAGCTGGTGGAGTCTGAGGCATTCCAAAAATTTGTAGCTATTGGGACACCGCAGTGGAAGGTACCCAGCCGAAATTTTTTTGCTACGTCTTGCTCCACATCAACGGCACCCCCCCAGCTCCCCAGGTACTATTCCACATCCCAGATACGGCAGTGTCACGCCGTCTTCCAAACAATTTAGGAATGTTAGGTGATTTATGCCCTTTATGGATTAAAACCAGACTCTGCATCAACTATGTCATTTTCCATGGGAGTTTTGCCATGGATCCCCCTCCGGCATGCCACAGTCCAGGTGTTAGTCCCCTTGAAACAACTTTTCTATCACTATTGCGGCCAGAAAGAGTCCCTGTGGGTTTTAAAATTCACCTGCCTATTGAAGTTTATGGCGGTTCGCCCGTTCGCGACATCTCTATTCCTGATTCCTAACCTAGTCCCCCTTGTATTCATATTTAATACAAACAGAATTGGAAAATGCTTATATCATGGACTTTTAGTGTGCATTGAGGACGTAGTTGAGATCTATCAATCTCTTCTTTTAATGTAAAAAAAAAAAAAATAAATAAAAGTTCAACTCCACCCTGTAGTGCCCCTTTATGATTAAGTTGTATTTAAGATAATTATAGGAATCCTAGTGAAATTAAGCTTGTTTGAAAGGAACACTTCAATAAAACTGTAGTGGTTATAGTGCTTGAGTGTTCCTTTAATGTGAATGTGTGCTGTTATTTGTCTTATCACTAGATGCTTGATGATTTTGCATACATCCGTAAAATACAATTCTGTGTTTGTGTGATTTATCATATGATGGTTCTCTGTCTCCCTCTCATGGTGGAATGTGTAAATTGCAAGAAGCATGTAAAACCTGAACTTTTTTTAGATTAAGAGTACAACAGGAAAAGTTCCAGATATAGAAGCACATGAGAGTTCTGGCACTTGTTCATTATGTGTACAGCCAGGGCTGAATTTACCACAAAGGCAAACAAGGCATTTGTTGCCTTGTTTGCCTCCTTTCCTTAAGAGCCCAAGAGCTGGCCGGCTGGCCACCTTAGGGCCCTCTGAGGTTTTAAACTATTAACATTCTATCTGGGTGGCAAGGAAGCACTGTCCTCAGTTCTTCTTGCTCCCTCGCGCGTCCTTCTGTGATGCCTAGAAGCGGAAAATGACGTCCCTCCGGCCCTGGCATCACTAAGCGGCAGAGGCGGCTCTCTAATTAGGCGGCCGCCTAAGGCCTCGCGCTGGCGGGGGCCTCGCGGCCGCCTAAACCGCCTGTTGGCAGAGTGTGTCAGGTCCTCGGTCACTGACCGAGGACCTGACACCAGGAGGGGGCCCGGCGGCTTGCCGGTATGCCGCCGGGTGCGAGGCCCCTCCTGGCTGCCCGGCCACCATCGCAGACACTGGTCTGCAGCTCCGCAGTGTGCAGAGCTGCAGACCATGTGACTCGCGAGAATTGGCCAATCAGAGCGCTGCCGTGGGTTACCACGGCAACGCTCTGAAATCTCGCAAGATTACACGGTCTGCAGCTCTGCGGAGCTGCAGACCGGAAGCAGTGGCCACCGGACCACCAGGGAGCCCACTGGACCACCAGGGAAAGGTAGGCTCTCCCTCCCCATCACCCCCCATCACCCCCCACCACCCTCAGGCTCACCCCCAGCTTCACCCCCACCAGCATCACCCCTCCCCACCCTCACCATCACCCACCACCATCACCCCCCACCACCATCACCCCTCCCCACCCTCACCATCACCCACCACCATCACCCCCCACCACCATCACCCCCCACCACCCTCAGCCCCACCACCCTCAGCCTCACCCCCCACCACCATCACCCTCCACCACCCTCAGCCCCACCACCCTCAGCCTCACCCCCCCACCACCATCACCCCCACCACCCTCAGCCCCACCACCCTCAGCCTCACCCCCCACCACCATCACCCCCCACCACCCTCACCATCACCCCCCACCACCCCCACCACCCTCACCCCCACCACCCTCAGCCTCACCCCCCACCACCATCACCCCCCACCACCCTCACCATCACCCCCCACCACCCTCACCATTACCCCTCACCCCCACCACCCTCAGCCTCACCCCCCACCACCCTCAGCCTCACCCCCCACCACCCTCAGCCTCACCATCACCCCCACCACTCTCAGCCTCACCCCCCTTCACGCTCAGCCTCACCCCCCACCACACTCAGCCTCACCCCCACCATTACCCCCACCACCCTCAGCCTCACCTCCCACCACCCTCAGCCTTACCCCCACCACCCTCAGCCTCACCTCCCACCACCCTCAGCCTTACCCCCACCACCCTCACCATCACCCCCCACCACCCTCAGCCTCACCACCCCCCACCACCCTCACCATCACCCACCACCATTACCCCCCACCACCCTCAGCCTCACCACCCCCCTCCACCCTCAGCCTCACCCCCACCACCCTCACCATTACCCCCCACCACCCTCAGCCTCACCATCCCCATAACCCCCACCACCCTCAGCCTCACCTCCCACCACCCTCACCATTACCCCCTCACCACCCTCAGCCTCACCATCCCCCATAACCCCCACCACCCTCAGACTCACCTCCCACCACCCTCAGCATCACCCCTCACCACCCTCAGCTTCACCACCCACCACCACCCTCAGCTTCACCCCCATACCACCCTCAGCATCACCACCCTCAGAATCACTCCCCCCACCACTCTCAGCATTAACCCCTCACCACCCTCAGCCTCACCCCCACCACCCTCAGCATCACCACCCTCAGCATAACCCTCCGTCACCACCCTCAGCCTCACCCCACTCACCATCACCCCCTCCTTCTCACATCACCCCCTCTCACTCTCACATTCCCCCCCTCACTCTCACATTACCCCCCCACTCTCACATTACCCCCCCACTCTCACATTACCCCCTCTCACTCTCACATTACCCCCCCACTCTCACATTACCCCCCCACTCTCACATTACCCCCCCACTCTCACATTACCCCCCCACTCTCACATTACCCCCCCACTCTCACATTACCCCCCCACTCTCACATTACCCCCCCTTTCTCTCACTCTCACATTACCCCCTCTCACTCTCACATTACCCCCTCTCACTCTCACATTACCCCCCTCACTCTCACATTACCCCCCTCACTCTCACATTACCCCCCCACTCTCACATTACTATCACCCCCCGCTCCCTCTCACATTACCATCACCCCCCCGCTCCCTCTCACCATCAACCCCCCGCTCCCTTTCACCATCACACACCCCGCTCCCTCTCACCATCACACACCCCGCTCCCTCTCACCATCACACACCCCGCTCCCTCTCACCATCACACACCCCGCTCCCTCTCACCATCACACACCCCGCTCCCTCTCACCATCAGCTACCCCATACACATAGGGTCTCAGACAAAAACGCAAACATGCTCACAGAGACATACATTCACACACACAAGGATACTCTCTGTCAGACACACTCTCAGGCACATACACAGGTAGACAGTGCATCAATGTGTATATGTGACACTTTTTTGTTAGTGGGGCCTCATGTTTGCGTTTTGCCTAAGGCCTCATAAAGTCTAGAGCCGCCTCTGCTAAGCGGGGCACAAGGGAGCTGAGCAAGGAGATCTCAATTCCCTTGCCGCCTCCACTGAACGCCCACGCAGCCAGCAGAGCCAGCCCAACCAGCAAGGAGCCTTGCCAGCCAGCCCAGCAGCAGTCAGGGACAGGATCCACTCCTGCTCTCCAAAGGTAGCGAGGTTGGGTGGATTTAATATAATACAGGTACTCTAAACCAAAATGGGACAGGAATACTAATATAGTGTAGTATGTCTATAAAAAAATATATTGCACTCACACTTATCTGGAGCTCAAGATCTGCTCCAGATCACAGCGAATCGACAGTACAATCACATTTTGTTTTCTCTCCTATATTGGCTCCATTGGATTCCACACAAGGATTTTATTTGTAAAGCGATATAGGACTATACAGAACTTAGTTTGGTGCTTTGTTGAATGAACGCATATATGCCCAAGTCCAGTTTTGTGTACGTCCATTGAACTAATGTGGTTTATGTGGGAAGGGTATGTGAAGAACACTGTCACACACCAATTAGAACACTGAAATGGTGAAAAAGTGAGAAGAGAGAGGAGGATGGGAGGATGGAGAGGATGGAGAGTACAAGAGCACCTGTATGTGGTTGCAGCACGTCACTGAGCGTGCGCTATTTTCACACACATACTGATGTCATGCATCCTTTACACATCCACGCTGGTGTGGCATCCTACTCTCTATGCCATGTTATAGGGTCCCATACAAAGATCAAAACAGCGTCCTACGTCATTCCTGCAACAATGTAATGCTCGCTGTGGGCACGCAGGAATGACGCAGAGCATTGATAGGTATATAAACACCAGTTCATCCCATGCTCTTTGCACTGTTGTCATTCATGTTTGGTCCCAATAACACATTATAGTCTTTTTGACCTCTTGATATTGTTAACCCAACTTTCCATTTGATCATTCTGATTTCTGGCATCCAAGCCCCGACTCAGTTTCCTTGCCAGTCTGATCTGTGGTCTACTTGGCTTAGGCTTGTTGGTTATTCTTCTCAATCTATTATTCGTGAAGCCTGGCTACCTCTAAAGAACAGTAACACATTCTTACACCTTCCAGTCTATTCAAGAATGGGTTCATATTCTGCGTCTTGAGGTTTGGTACAATAATGCTTTGATATATAGTCTTGTTTTTTCGGCAGGTAGTTTATCATTTTATTAATACAACTTTTAACAAGGACTTGAAGAAGACCCATATTCTCAGACAATAATACATATATAGAAGAACTATGTGCTGCTCCATTCATCATTATGATATAGATATAGAAGCTAGTAGTTAGTTTAATAAACATGACCAGTCATGCATAGATTCATATACACATGGTCACTCTGTGCAGCAGGATGAATTCTTAATGCTGTATTTATTTTAAGGCAACATCAGAAACTCTTTATTTAGAATACTCTGACTTTCCCGCTACCATGGTTACCAACATCAGAATAAAAGGTGCAATTTGTTGGTTCTGTAAAATGGATGTGCCATTTCGTTTCAAATAATTATTATAATAAAACCAGACTGACAAATTTATTCCGACATGCATTATAAAATAAATCAGGAAGATTTCATCAGTTACAGGAAAATGCAATGCATGCTTTTAAAAAAAATATTATTTTAGAACTTTGATAAGATATTTAACTATTTCCCTGCACTATACATATATGATATGAAAGATGTCTTAGAAACAATGAACTGTTGGACTTTAAGTGAAACATTATATACATCACTGGAGTCACAAAGGACATGATTAGGAAATTAGCGGTTAGAGGGATGTTTTAATATTCATTACCTAATTCTCAAGATGAAAAATGCTAAGCTCTTGAGTTGTCTAGTTTTGCTCTCAAAGACCCAATAGACTGGCCAGACTCTCCATGCTAAATAAGCTGCCTTAGTTTGGCCCAATTTAGTTTGGGTAGTCCTTCCATGTGGCAGTTCAGCTCATCCAAACATGGTCCATGCAAAATATTCAGGAAAGTGTTTTAAACAGACCGAAAAGGCCAATCAGTGTACTGCAAAATAAATAAATGGTATGAATATTAATGATATATTTTGCAGTACACAGATAGGTTATATATTTATTGAATATATTTACTTAAATATATTACTGCTCCTCCTATTGCTGCCCACTATGGAAGTCGGTTGTTCGGTTGCATATGCACCATATGGTGCTTCAGAGTTACATATTCTATCTGATCCATACGGAGAAAATGCCCAAGTCTAATGGTTATATCGACTGAGAAGACAAGATATTAGTAAAAGAAGTTTAGGTGCTGTTCAATAAGGATATTGGATAAGGAGGGTAAAGCTGGGATAACATTTAAAAGGCCAAACTGTGTTTGGGCCCTTTGATGTCTGATGGCCTATGCTGAGCAAATATCCTTGACGCTCAGCCGTGACCTGCTTGCTGAAAACGTACATCATTTAAATATAAAACATCATGGCACTTTTTGTGTCTTAATATTTCCTCTAAATGTCCAAGAGACGGTTAAGTTAATAAACATGTACTGGGCTTTATAATTCCCCAAAACAGCCCTGAAGAGAACATTTGGACACACATGGATGAAAATTCCTAAGAAAATGTTCGAAATATCACCAGTGAACACACAGAATTGTCAAACAATTGCTACTTGTGTACATTCTATTTTGTAGTTTTATTTTGTAGTCTTTGGTCGCATAAATAATGCAAGTCATATATAGAATGCACCATTTTATATTACTTAATCTGGAGAAATATCATAGTTCTTGTGTTATGTTTGTGGAATCATGAAGAATGGCCACCACGTGAGAAAATAAGTAAATTCTGCCATCAGTCAGAACGGGAAAAAAACGTAGAACCAGGAGCACGCTAGTTAAGAGATACTGCTATAATCTAAAACATTAAGGAGGAAATGATGTCTACATGTACATAACTAATAAGAAGAGCTATGACTTACCTGCATCCTGCGCTATTAAGGATCCTTCTGGTATTCACTAATAAACATCTTGACAAATGTAAGTAGACTCTAGATTCAGGTTTAATCCCCAGCATGTCATGATCAATTTGGTGTGCACGGTCCAGTTCTAGTGGCAGTCGCATCTAGCTTCAAATCCCAATAGAGCAGGAATATTTAGAATGTTTAACCTGTTAATAGATAAATTATACAACGACTACTGTAGAGGTTATTTAGAATGTTGAAAAGCATTGCAGCAGCACATATAAAATTCATACCTAAAATAATAATTAAAAGCACAGATATGATTCGGTTTCAACCATGTACGTAATGCAAGTTACAGATATGGAGCAGGTTATTTAAAGAGCATGCTGGCCCTCCTGTGTGTTCTCTACAATTCCCATTATTTTTATCAGCATTCTATTATTATAATATACTTACTCACATAAATGCTTCTTCCTATACACCAATATGCACACAGAGAACTTCTTCAAAAATATTAAATCATTTAAATAAACGTATATCCAACAATATTAAATCAATGCCATTGTAAGTTAAATTACTAAATACGGCAGCAACAACCACAGTACACATCAGCCCCAATACCTACAGTAAAAAACTAAGAAAAAGTTGCCTGCACTCTCTCTTAAATCCCTATGTATATTTAAACAAATGGAGGTCATTTAGTTACTCCAATGGCCATTGGAGGGAATGTCCGCCTGCCAACATCAAGGCAGACCCCGCTAGTTGGGTCCTACACTAACCTTTCACCTTACTTCCTTGTGCTCAATATTCTAAATAGAATTTTAAAAAACACACGCTCCTTAGATCAATGTGAAAACAATGTGTTTTCCCAAAACTCCCAGAATGCCATGCAAGATATGCAAATAAGCACATAGAGCATTCTAACTGGGCAACCCTACTACTGGAAAAGAGTAAGAAAGAGCTGATTTTAGTAACAACACAGTTTTGCTATAGAAGACATTGCAGATTGAGGGAGAACGCTGGGCAGAGAACAAAGACTACTTTCACAATCCAGCCAATGTACGAAGTCAGAATCCTACGGGAAATGTCCACTAAATATAGTTTGTAGCTTAGTTGTAAATCCGGACAACAATAAATCAGTTTACTTGCAAGGTTCCCAAGAGATCATAAAATTTCTAAAGCATAAACAAATCAATTTAACTTTATTGGAGTGTTGATTAACTGAACAGGTAAATTTATGTCACTACTGATTTACTAATGAATTCAAAAAAATAAATAATAATTCTTAGATAAGTTTTACCTTCGTTTCATATAAAATGTAATATATGTCCATGACATGGACGGGATGTAAAAATGAATAGGAATCTTGGTTACCACGCCAAAATTTGCCATTCCTGGGTAATACAGAGGTCGTCTCTTATGGTTACATAGGATATACTCTGGCCGAACGTTCCCCACATCATCATCAAACTGACAGGTAACCCTATACCTTTCTCTTACTCTTTTCAGTATTATTTACGTTTGTTTGTTTTTCACCTCTTCTTCTCTCCCTTCTTTCTCTAAATGGCTATTGTCTTCACGTTTTCTAACTGGTTCTCCACTCATAGGTTGTTTTTTTCTTATCTCTCATTTCCGTTAATGCCACAATATGTATTGTGGTTTTAGAGTTATTTCAAAATAAAATGATTACGAGATCAATAGATTCTCTATCTTCTTACTCAAGGTCCATGCAATGTATACCCGTGAGTCAAACTTGTTAACTAACCTATCGTTCTACTGCATTAAATAATAATATAGACTTCGGATTTTTGTCATTTTATCCCTTGTATCTCAATCTGATTAAAAATATCTAATAAATATAATAAAAATAATAACTTTGGCCAGTAGATGGCGGCCAAATACAACTAGAATAGGGATCGTTTTAGTATTTCGTTGTTGTTGAGAATGAAAGCTCATAAGTGCTAAAATTAAAGATTTTTTTTAAAACACACAAGAACAGTCCCCAAAGGTACCGTGAAAGCAGTCATTAGAGGTCAAACGGTAAAAAGTGACTTCAACTCCACGGACCTCATGCCTTCATGACTTTTTCCACTAAACAGTTTTTTTCTGAAAGATACACAGCTAAAAGGATGTTTGTTCCAACTACATTAGTTATTTAATGACTTTAATAATTGAGGATGAGAATCTAATCAGGAAAGTGGCGTCTTGCAAAATGTGAAAGGAATAAATTAAAATATAAACATATCAAATGTAATCTGTGTGAACCTGTCTGGATAAGCATACCAGACGTAGGGTAATTACACCAATATTACATTGCTGTGACTTTATTAGGGTTAATAACAAAAGTGGGAATTGTTGGGAATACAATATAAATTTAAAGTGAACTTCAAATGTCAGCCACAATAGCCAATTTGTAAGAATCCTCAAATTAAACAGTTTTCAGCTTAGCTGGTACGAACATGATACCCATGCTTGGGGTTTCTCTGGTCCCCACTTCCTAGGCTCAGGGCCAGATCAACATAGGGCTAATGGAGCGACAGCTCCAGGCCGACTGATCCTAAAATAAATAAACAAATACATCAATACATAAATAAATAAATAAAATGTTCTGATGCTTGTAAAATGGACAGACTAATTGGGTTGAGTGATAGAAGAGAGATTGATATAGGGTATATGTAGACTTAAAATGCATCAACAGGTTTTTCTCCAGCACCAACTCCACCAGATACAAGACATTTGGGGGGTATGGCTGCTTGAGCGCTTTATGGATACAAGTATCTGTAATTAGGCCCATCATAATCGTCCGTACCAGGACCAATAGGCTCTTAAAGGACCACTCTAGGCACCCAGACCACTTCAGCTTAATGAAGTGGTCTGGGTGCCAGGTCCAGCTAGGGTTAACTAATTTTTTTATAAACATAGCAGTTTCAGCCTATTTCAGCCTATTTCAGCCTATTTCCTCTAGTGGCTGTCTCACTGACAGCCGCTAGAGGCGCTTGCGTGATTCTCACTGTGAAAATCACAGTGAGAGCACGCAAGCGTCCATAGGAAAGCATTATGAATGCTTTCCTATGTGACCGGCTGAATGCCCGCGCAGCTCTTGCCGCTCGTGCACATTCAGCCGACGGGGAGGAACGGAGGCGGAGAGGAGGAGGAGAGGAGGAGGAGAGCTCCCCGCCCAGCGCTGGAAAAAGGTAAGTTTTAACCCTTTTCCCCTTTCCAGAGCCGGGCGGGAGGGGGTCCCTGAGGGTGGGGGCACCCTCAGGGCACTCTAGTGCCAGGAAAATGAGTATGCTTTCCTGGCACTAGAGTGGTCCTTTAATCCAGCACTGCCTAGCTTGCATATAATTATGGCTTACACCAGGGAAAACATCAACTCCATCTTAAATATGCTGAACACGTGCCACGTTGGAGAATATGCTATCCTCTAGCTGTGCCACTGACCTGAAGCATGGAATATTGAGCACAAGTTGGCATTCAGCAAAGCTACAAATTAGCATTTTACATGTCTTTTCACGTGATCACTTTTTAAGTGGTTTTACCATAAGCCGTAACAAAGACTTAACAGTATATATTTTTGGTTTTCCAGTATTCATTTTCTCTTCTTTTCTGTTCTTGGATCCAGATGGGCGGCTCCGCCACTTGGAATTCCCATCATGTGAACGGATGGCCAGGTTTCACCTGACTGCTGTTTCCAATGCCGCACATCTGCCTTCTTCATCTGTCACATCATCTGCTGCCTCCCATAGCTAGAGGGCCTTCTATTAGATATATATCGAATTGCAGATTTTAATTGTGATATATTGCTTTCCTTTATATTGCATTTATACAGTGTGTCAGTTGCCTCTTTTTACTCCCGGCAAAACTATTTTGGAATGGATGTGTCTGTTTTTTTAAGTGAACCGAAACTTTACTGACACTGAATATGTCCCTTTGAAAATAGTTTGGTTTTTCCTGTAAATACAGGTCAGTCTTATGCATATTTTACGTATGTAAAACTAACAAAGCTAATTGGCAATTAACAGAGGTTGGACGGAAGCTCCATTAATGGAATGTAATAACTTCTAAAGAACAAAAGTCTGGTGGACAACTAAGTCAATGGGAGTAAAAAGCACATGTGCTAATATTTTCACCTATAAACCTACAGAAAAAAAAGCCAAAAACGAATAAAACAGTCCATGTAATGAGCTGTACAAGATCAGTGCTTGAAATGTTCTACATCGCTTGCCTAACAGAATCTCTATAAAAAGCAATATTTATTTTATTCTTACTGTATGCAGTTGGGGCAGATAAGACATTTATTTCTCCACTGTCCACCCACAGAAATAGGGTTCTAAATCATGTTTAACTCTAATAATATAAATTCTTAATTAATCAAAATTAAACTTCAGCTGCAAAAAAAACATTCTTGCTTGCACTAAAATCTCAATGATAATAATTAAAAATACATTTTAATGACATTACCAAAAAGTTAAAATAAAGTGAAAATAAAAGAATTCTTAAATGACTTGGGGCTGATTTTTACTTGCTTAATCTCAGTCCTAAAACCTACGCAGAATGACCTGAGAAAATTCAGCAAAAACAGCTACTTCTCTGTTTAGTTAGTTATCTTCCAATCCATAACAAATTTCATATGGAAACAAAATATTTTCGAATCGAATTTCTTCAGAACCAAATAATAAAAAATCTGAACTAAATCAATTCAGAAGAATATATATTTTTTTTTTATCCTGCACGAGTCTAGTCAGCAGAACCAATTGTCAGGTTTTTTTTCATCTTCAGAAGGTTAGATCCACTAATCATTGTGTATTATAGGTTAATATTATTTATTTGAATGTGTTATATTTTTATGCTTGTTCTGTTGCGGTGAGCCAGTTGGCATCATGGCTTTTGCAGATTATATATTGCTTTGTATATCAGACTTCTATTAATAGCTCACAATTTTAATGATTAATATTATGCTTTTGGTCCCATTATTAATTATCATGACAATTGGTCTAAATCCTCAGCCTTAGGTCATGGACTACATCCCACATGACCTTTCCATTCTTTTAATACCATGCAATAGCCCTACTCTCACATAATATATGTGTCCTGATTCCGAGACAGGTTGATTATTTATACCAGCTTAACGTTTCTCTAACTTCTCACCGCTCAACTAAAGGACTGGCAACACCTTTTCTCTCACAATATCAGGAAGGTCATGCCTTTAAAAATAGTATTTCCCAAACTGTTGCCTACATTCCAAATCCCTCCATTACTACTTTTCAAATGTGATGTTAGAAAGTTACACTCTCTTTTTAACACCTTCCACTGGCATGGGAGAACTAGAGCGGCTATCACTGCAATCTAAATTTAATCTAGGGCTTAATACTCCTCACATATTTGATTATAACATGGCGGCTAGATACCACCAGGCCTTGGATAGGATTTTGCGACATAATACCTTCTCCAATTGCTTTTGTAGCACAACGTTTTTTTACGGACATCCACCATATTAACTTATTCCATACAGCGGTCTTAATTGGCAGATCATTTTAAACATAATCATTTATTTGTCTCTGCAATTAAAGCATGGAAATGTACAGAAATCTAAGTTGACATTAGCTGGCAATATTCCAGATTCCTCACATTCCACTCTAACCCTTTATCATGAAGAATTCTGAAATTCCAGATTATGTGGCAAAAAACTAAGAAAAGCCCGTGTATTAATAGTACTTAGAATGGTTGGACTTAATGAAGAGAATAATCAGAACATAAACAAGGGTTAAGAGCAAGAGAAACAGGATAACAGTAATCCAAGTCAAAAGGTCTTTGAATCATGTCAATATTGATAAAGGAACAGCACGACTTCCTAGGCCAGGGTTGAGTCTCATCAATACAGTCGCAGAATGGCCCAAGTCATTACAGACTCTTGAAATTGCATCAATAATAATACCACAATTATACAACTCCAAACCAGTACAAGTTCAAGTGGCATAACCATGTTCTGTTTCATAAATGTTGGCAGGTGGGAGGGAGATGGCCCCAGCATTATTTCTACAATATACCCAAGAATTTCAAAACTGGTGCAAGAGTTCCCTTTTCTGCATTGATAATTGTTTAGACTCATCATGATAGAATCTTAACTTTCCCACAACTATGTGACAAGCTCTCTCCATTTCTAATTCTCTTTTTTTAGTATTTACATTCTGGACTATATCCGAACAGTTTTACCTCACCTACAAGACAAAGACAGGACTCAGTCACTCCACTATTACTTGGATCCTCTCTCAACCCCACTATCCTAATAGGCTACTATATAGTTGTATTCAAATGATATCAAACCATTATATACCAACCAACCATGTTCACAAATGGACATGGTCACCCTCATTTACCACTGATGGCATTCCCACGGCTACAAACAAATTATATTAAGCTTCTTCCAGCTATTTCTTTTTTTTTTTTTTTTTGTCAATCTTTCTTTTATCGAGGCATTGTTAAATGGGGTACAGAACAAAGAGAGGAGGTACGATTTTCATACAGCTTAGTGTCACGTCTATACAGTACAACATCTCCCATGAGGGACTGCCTCTTTTTATATTTTTTAAGCATACAATAAGACTTATGATAATGTTGAGAACCAGAAGCGAAACATCATTTGGATTATGACAATTATAAGTCAGGAGAATCAAAGCTTGTGTGTTGTAAATGTGGCATGGCGGTAGCTTGCACCTTGTATAGGCATGATAAAACAGGTTTAACGGTAGCTTGCACCTTGTATAGGTACGATAAAACAATCTTAACTGTGGATCTTAAAATATGATCTGAGTGATTACGAGTTTAAAGAAAAGTAATGTATCGCTTGAAGTATGATACATGCTAGGTAGGAGCTAAGTCATGTTAAAACAAAATAGTAATATATTCTTAGACTAGTTATACATATGTAGGAACATGCGCTCTTTAACCCCTTAAGGACACATGACGTGTGGGACATGTCATGATTCCATTTTATTCCAGAAGTTTGGTCCTTAAGGGGTTAAAGGTTTTAGGGGTATCTTGCAGGTTATATCGCTTAAAGATACATAGACATTTCTATTGATTATACAAGACTCGTCTTGCTGCAGGTTTAGTCTAAGCAGGCTACATTTACTTTGGGAAGCTACTGTAGTCTGGAGCTACAGTGTGTTAGCGTCGTAGCGTCAGAATTAACTAAGCGTTGCTTAAGCATATTAGTTGCTTGCTTAGTTCTGTCAGGTGAGAGGCTTGCGTTGCCCTTTCTAGTTAAAGCAAATCTTAATAAAAACAAAATATAACATCATATAAGACTGTGGTGATACCCGAAAATAATAGTTCAAGCAAATTAGACTGGCTCAAAAATTAACTGGGGACGGCTATGCTTTTGCGTAGCTGCTAGTCCTGGGTGAGATGAGGTACTGCTACCTTGCTCGGGACAACTTGGCACTGTTCGCCAGTGTCTCAGCTCGGAACAGCCTGAAAGTCTCTGTGAGTCTCTGGTTGCATGGGTCAGCCGATGCCATGTCTGGGTGTTTTTGTTGCGTGTCTGGGGTGACCATCAGACATGGCAGTGTGGGTCTTGGGTGCCGCTGGGTGTATCTGGCGGTGGTCTTGTGGCCCTGCTGGATGTCGGATACTCTTGCCTGCTTTTGGTGTCTGTTTACCGCTGGGTACTGTAGTCTGTGCATTTCGGCCCTGAAGTCTCCATAGTGGGCTCAAGTTAAACCCTCCAGAGGGGCGTTTGGATCCGTCTTCCGTCGTTTGTGCCCTTCTGCCCCGGCGCTGTACGGGAGCTGGTGCTCTTGTGCCACGAGCCAGGGTTCCGAAGTGGTCCTGGGTCTTCCCTGTCGGGATATTGCGGTGGGTATGGTTCACCGTTTTCAGTCGGTTATCTCCAGTCCCATTCCGCCGGTGTGGTTGGCACCTGTGGGGCGTTGCCCCTATTGCTCCCCGCACGAGAGGGCCCCCGTGAAGGGGATTTGCCGCTTGGTGCTCCATGGCGCCCTGCGGAGGTTTCCCAGGCCTCCCCACCCCTCGAGCTGTGTGTTTCGTAGGTTCCGCGTTGTTTGGTCCTGCTGACTGCATGTGTGCCTGCAGCTTGGCCCAGAAACAGTCAAAGATTACACTGATAGAGTCTCTTGCCTGTGCGCCTAATCCAGCGAGTTGTTGCTTGTCTCTTTTGTTGGTTGCGCTTGTGTCCGCCATCTTGGGCGCCCTAACTCCCATCTTGCTTGGAGGAGTTGGAGGTGCACTCGTTTGGTGCAGGGTGTGGGGCACCCCATCCGGCGGGGACCAGGATCTCCCCCACCGGTCCATGGGGGGGGGGGGGGATAGAATACTCGCTTGCGGCTGTTTGCCTTTGGCGGGAAAGCGGCCGTCTTTCCTCGCCTCCTCTCGACCCAGGCCTCATTCTGCCGTTGCGGTGTGCGATCAACCCGGGCGTCGGGTTCGGTGTCGATGTGCTCCGGCAGGTCTCCTCTACATCGTGGGCACCATGGTAGGAGGTTTTGAGCCCTGTAGCTCGGAAGGTAGGCATAATCAGCGCCCGTGTGGCAGGAGCTCCTGCAACACACGTCTTGCCCGTTCGCTGGTCAGGCTCCGCCCCTTCCAGCTATTTCATACCAAAAGATGCATCAATGGATTACGTTGCATGTCTATTTAGCTCCTGACTTACAACACCAACTAAACCTGACCAACTCCTCTAAATGTTTGAAATGTGGGGAGAAGGGATTGATCTAAGATAAAGGATTTGTGGAAAGACATCCAAACCTATATTGAATCTCTCTTAAACATCTCAGTGCAGCTGTTCCCAGAGCTGTACATTTTTTGTATCTTTAATGGCATTACTCCTACAACCTGTAGATTTATTCAGATACTTCTAGCTGATGCCTGGAAGACTACCCTTCAGGTCTCGATTTCACCACATAAACGCACTTTATCATTATGCCAATTCAAACTACTACTGCAGCTTAC
The DNA here is from genome assembly GCF_036172605.1 of Pelobates fuscus. Taxonomy (NCBI): domain Eukaryota; kingdom Metazoa; phylum Chordata; class Amphibia; order Anura; family Pelobatidae; genus Pelobates; species Pelobates fuscus. Next base: position 15,725,858 of record NC_086329.1, on the reverse strand, counting down.
ATGTTTACTGTAGCTCACATGTTTAACCCCTTAAGGACCAAACTTCTGGAATAAAAGGGAATCATGACATGTCACACATGTCATGTGTCCTTAAGGGGTTAAACTGGACTCAATTGAGACCTCTAAGGAGTATATGGTTTACCTGTTTTTAAATATTGGGAGCCTTTATGTGCAGTCTGAAGACTCCCAACAGAAGGTCCTTACTTATAGAATTTTCCAATTTACTGTCCAGTATTCTTTACAGGTTCCTTGTGAAAGACCTCCACTTCCACCTATTTAACGTGTTTTAACCCTGGAACCGACCATGATTTTTCTAAAATGCATCATTTTACTTGTTTATTATTAGACTTTGTTTTGTTTTGATTTTATTTTTGGCTTTCTGAGCTTTAATATCAGCTGGGTGGTCTGTATTGTAACCAACACTCATTGTATCTGATTTGTTTAAAATAATAAAAAGGGGAAATGAATCTTCCAAAAGGTTAACTTTAAGCATTAATTTACAGTCCTTGCATGACAATTTCTCACTTTAGTAAGACTACACCTAATCAAATTTCCCAAATATTTTGCTTCGGGCTTAACACTCCCACATTGTAGGTAAATTTAGATAACGTTGCCTATGTAGTATTGCATACTTTATTTTCCCCATAATTTGCATCTGGAAATCCTTTCATATAAAGTAGCTTATGCAGGTTTATGTAATAATATATTTGCATGGTTTCTATCAAATTAGACAAAGAAAAACACCCCTCTTCTTAAAAATGGGGCCCCAGCATTCCAAAACCTGTCTGCAGCCAATGTCTGGTGAGCATTAGAACGGACAACGGCTGGTAAAGAATCTCAGGAGTTGTAGTTTTGTAACATTTGGGTTTTACCTGTTCTCCGCCCGTGCAAGTTTATGGAAGAAACACCCTTGGCTCATCTGCATTTATAGGCACATGGGAGAGGCAGCAATCATTTTATTTAATAACTCTTATTGCCAAGGAGACAGGAATGTTCCATCAACAAAAGGGGTGAGAGGCATGGCAAAAATACATTTCTGGACACCCATAGCAGTTTTACAAACTTTAACCCTTCACCCACTTAAAAGGTATCGAGCAAGAGGCATACACAACCAAGAGCATCATCACTGCTCTCCTGCTAATGTAATTTAACCCTGTTTAATGGGTGACGGGCATGGGGACAACCATTACCCAAATCCCACACATTTAACATGCACCCCTCCACGTTGGTGTACAACAAGAGCAGAATTAGTTGCGTGGTTGGACCTGCACAATGGTGCCCCATGCCCCTCAGCCATTCATTGAGTGAAGGCTTAAATGACCTAATCTTAAGAATATAATCGGATCCTTTGCAGATTCTTCAATATTTGGAACTACTTGTACCCCACCCAACACAAATAAGGGGACTGGTATTATTATTAATACTATTATTTATAAAGCTGAGAATTCCATAGCTCTATAGAATAGGAATAGGGAGCTACAAGCAACAAATCTGTCAACATGCTTCTATCTTTTACCCTTAAAGGGACACTATAGTCACCCAGACCACTTAAACTCAATTAAGTGGTCTGGGTGCCAGGTCCCTCAGGTTTTAACCCTTCAGATGCAAACATAGCTGTTTCAGAGAAACTGCTATGTTTACATCTGGGGTTAATCCAGCCTCTAGTGTCTGTCTTCCGGACAGCCACTAGAGGCGCATTTGCGAAGCTGGAGGCACATTTCCCCTCAATCAGGCAGAGCGTCCATAGGAAAGCATTGAGAAATGCTTTCCTATGGACACTTTGAATGCGTGCGCAGCACTTGCCGTGCATGCGCATTCGGCTCCGCGGACGTCGGACGGGGGAGGAGAGGTCACCAGCGCCGAGGGAGCCCAACGCTGGATTAAGGTAAGTAACTGAAGGGGTTTTAACCACTTCAGCGCCACGGCAGGGGGACCCTCAGGGTGGGGGCACCCTCAGGGCACTATAGTGTCAGGAAAACCGCTTTGTTTTCCTGACAGTATACTGATCCTTTAAATAAACAAAATAAGTCAAATAACCCTTTGAGTGTCAGAGGTGTGCGTAAACTGCATGCTCCATAGGTTAATAATAATTGGGATCAAAATTATATTATTATATTAACATAGGATTTCATTATAGAAAATAGCTTACAAATTAAAATGGCTCCCAAACAAACCAAACGAATGAAGAATTCACAACGAACAATTCAGAAGCAATACTTCTGTTCTCAAGTCAAGTGTTTTCTAATAAAAGTATCAAAACGTGCAATGGATATCTTTTGTACATCTAGTGGACCAGTTTTATGGCTTCGCTTTAGTGCCATGTGACTTGCTGTTCTGTTGATTCTTTAGACTCAACGATGATTCACTCCTATGAATAAATAATTACACTGTTGGGTTTAAAAGATGCACAGCTTATTAAAATAGGCAATGCAAAATGGTTTAACTCTTTCCATGTCTAATAGGTCACAAAGGAAGTACTGGAGTTTGATGTATTTGTGTGAAATTACTTTTGGATAAGCTTTTTAAAAAGATTTTATATTTTTAGACAAAATCTTTTTTTTTTTTTTTTAATTGTATAAAACTTAAAAAAAAACTATTTTGAAAATTTAATACTTTGATTTTTTTATATATATGATATTTTAAAAGTTTGTGCTAAAATATTAAAATATTACACAGCTAAATAGGGGGGATACAATAAATGCTGGGAGGTATCATAGCAGCTTCACTTAATCCATTGAGATTCTGGAATTTGTAACTTTTCTGTTGTCGAACTGCCTTTCCAACGAGAATTACAAAAATAAAAAAACAAGGTCATTTACAGTGTTAGATAAACATAGCCCTTTAGAAAAACAGAACTAGGGGTCAGATGACAGTCCAATCTGGCGTCAAGTAAACCACCGGGTAAAGGAAGGAGTGATGTAATTATCCACACGTTCTATGAATACATAATGTCAACAGTTTATACACACCCATCATCATTATATAAATGAGGATGGATTGTAGTTGGTCCTCCAGAAAAGTCTTTATTCCATGAACTGGATATGAGAAACTAGTAACTTAATCACATATTAATTAAAAGCAGTGATTATTGGGTTTTTTTTGGGTTTTTTTGGAAGGTGCAAAGTCACGTGTGAATGGTTCATCAGAACGCAAAACAGGAAGTATTCTTATAACCTTGTGGATACGTGGCATGAATCATCTAAAAAAAAAATTATGCTGACCTGGCAGTTAATGCTCACATGTCCGATTACGGAACACTGATTAGTGAAACACTTTTCTATTAGGAATGTGAAGTGTAATTAATCACCAAAAGTAAAAACTACTTTAAGTAAATAAATGGTTAACGGAGTGTGGAACTTGGCTCAAGTGACTCTCTGAAAAGGTAAAAAGTCCTCTTTGGAAGGTTGGAATGTGGTGGAATAACTTGGACCCAATCTAAGAGGGAGTGACTATGTTTTTCTTCTCCCACTGGCTAGGTCTACTCACATGTAGTGGGTGTTTGTTTTTGTTTTCTTTGTTTTTTTAAAGAATATAATAATAGGCATTTTACAAATGTAGCTCAGCAGTCGAGACATATCAGGATTCTCTCTCATTTGGAGATATAATTGGCCCTTCAACTGCTTGACCAGATTTCTCATAGTTTAAATCAATAGAACATCATTTCCCCCAACAGCTAAAGGTTTAAAGGTGCACACTATGTAAGTCATGAAATGTACGAAATGTAATAGTCATTTCATGCAAGCAGCCCGATAGGAGGGTAATTTCCAACATAGGCCTTGATTTAATATTTTTGGAATAACTATTAAAATATTTTTATCAAAAATATTGAAATATATTTTTAAAAATATATCATACATAAAAAAAAAGTTAAAAAAAAAAAAGTTAAAAAAATAAACCAGATTTTTTTCATGGTATTGAATCATTTTAAAAATGTATCCAAAAATACAAAATAATTTGAAAAGCGTATCCAAAAATATAAAAATCAAGATTTTTGTCTGTGAATATTAGAATCCAAAAAGTAAAATCTCCAGCACACATCATTTGTAGAAAGTTTTGACCTAATGACAGATCTTTCTCAGATCTTGTGAGATGAGTATGTTTGGTAATAATTTCTAAACCAGGAAAATAATGACAAGCCATATGATGTACCTTTCCTGGTTATTTTGATACTATCCATATACAAATTAAGTACAAAGAAAAAGGAAAAAGTATGGTGATGTACATTTATTCCAATTTCTAACTCCAAACAATAAGAGCACAAATGATCTCTTTTCAGGTACAGAAAAAACAACACAAAAATAAACACAGCAACATCTATCAGCGAACGACCAGTATCACAAGGGCCAATTTCCTGAATTCCAAGCTTCAGATAAATTATTTCAATATTTTTCTAGACAAAGGAAGTGCCGGAAAGGAAACACTTAATTAATTTCTGGTACAATAGTCCAAGTTGTGTCATATAATTCCCATTTACAATGATTGCCTCTGTTCTCTTCACCTTTGTTCAATCAATAAAGATTTAGGAGTTGGTTTGATCTCTTTTAAGGTGCACATGGAATCTTTATGCTAAGGGACTTGGACTAAAATATGCCAATATGATTTGGCATGCCACAGGATCGTCTTGGAACTGAAGAATAATAATTGAAGGTCACAGATGCGAGTCTGTCAAAGCAAAGCTTCCTCGGAACCGCAGGCATTGTTATTTGGCAACACTGATCCTCAGACAAACACTAGGAGAGAAGAGGCTTCTTCTTGACCTTGATATCTCTCAGAAGGCATTGAAACAACATTGAAACTAATAATCACATACTTCCTATTATCATTTATGTACACAGCGCTTTCAATATTAAATCATAGTGCATAATGTATTGGAACACTTAGCACAGATTTCAATATACGGTAATTATTATTTATAATGTACCAACATATTCCTTGGTGTTCCAAAAGGGAACAAGATGTTCAGAGGAGTTTTAGGTCATAAGTGCCTTCTCATGCAAGCTTATAGTCTAAACAAAGTAGGGATATTAAAAGTTGAAATGTACAACGTCTTCAGAAGAAGATTGGAGCACATGGTTTAGTAACAAGGGTTGTATTTTGAAAAGTGATTTAAAAGTACCAAAAGTGGGGCAGTCGCCCTGGAAACCAATGGAGCCATTAGACACATTCCATTGAGGACTCTGAACCTTTTTGATGTTTGCCCCACTTTTTGCAACACTTGTCACACATAGTCCCCATTTATTCATTTAAGTATTGGAAACTGGATTAAAGTAATTACAGAAAAATGGTCGGTCCTAGAAAAGTGATGTAACGGAGTTAAGGGTTAAGAATGCGATAGTAATACCAAGATCTTTGAGTGAAAGACAGATATAGGTTGTGCATTCAGACTAGTGAAGTTGTGTAAAAATTAGGTAATAGGTGTAGACAGCTTTCTTATGAACACTAGTAAGATATAGGAAGCTGTTCTACTACCAGCGCAAAGGTTGTGTTGGGTTGTAGGGGGGGGGGCTTTGAAAACATTAAGTTAACAAAAAAAAATACAACATGTACCCAGGAGACCACATGAGGACCCATATGCCAAGGCCACCACCTGAAGCAGGACTTACCTCGTATGACTTGCAAAAGAACTGTACAGCGCCACGCATACCCTCCGGCAATCCAAAAATCCACGTATGCCGGTGGCTCCAAGTTTCCCCAAAACCATGCAGATTAAGGAATTTGTGCACCCTAAGGTGGCAACAAGCCTGGCACTCAGACTACCGTGGCTGAACTACAGCGGCCCACTATAACTTTTACTACCCTTGTGAGCCTACTCTCACATAATTGAACAGTCCTACAAGTTTAACAATACAAGCCAGTTGGTTCCACCGTGCACCAATATATTAGCCGTATCACTCCAGCATACACCGTATTATACACAGCCAGTTCATCATAATATATATTTCTGGTGCACAACACAGCTCATCTATTTTTATCTCTACTCTCGCTTTATTATCAATTCACGAGCCCACTGAGTCCACCGTGACCCCTCACATACCCCATATGTATCAAAAAAGCCTGCAACTACACATACATATGGCACGTAGGAACAACAAGCCTGCCACTGTCTCTGCATTAAATGCTCATGTTCAACTCTCACATACAGGTTATAATTAACACACACAGCTGATATCTTGCTATTAGAACAGAGCCTTTACACACTACATGCCATTTATGCTTACGAATACTAGTCTAACTTTAAACTTAAGATATACAGGCCTAGCACAAAGAATATGGCACATTCATAATTGTATTTTTACTACTGTTTAGTTTGTGTCTTGTACAATGTGAGCTGCCTATATTATTTTTTTTATCAACATCTGAAATGCAGCCTATACTATGCAATCTGACGTATGTGTTAGCATTAACCCAGAAGCTACCTATTGCATGATTACGTTTTCTTATGTTAACCAACATGTGTCACTCGAAATGCCATACTGGTAATCGCCAATAATTGTTATAACTTGAGCTTGTGGATGCTATCGTGGCTACACAAGCATGTACTGTAAACCCGAACACAACAAAATAAAGAATAAAAAAAAAATTATACATATATATATAATATATATTATATTATCCAGAAACGTCATGCAACAAAATCTATTGCATTTTTACCTTTTACGCGTGGGAGAAGATCCTAAACACCACTAAAGTTATAACAGAGGCTTTGGGCAGTATCTCCCTGCACTGTGCTGGCATAGAGAGTTTAATGTAATAAAATACTCATATTTTATTTTTATTAGCCAATAAATTTGCTTGTATTCAAACCCATCCAATCACATTGCGAGAACCTGGAAAGAGACAGAGGCTCACACAGATTCTACATATCCAGGAATTATCCACTCCAACCATCACGTTGGAATCCTGTCCAGATCGGACTGGTTATGTTTGTTTATGTTTTTTTAGAGTGAGTTTGACAATATCTCCATTGCAGAAGATGTGGATTCAGATAACATCAGCATTATATAAACCTTATTTTTTTTTTTCCATCTTTTTTATTTAGAGTCTGCACCTTCCCAATAATAATGTAGTAATTAGCTGTCAGGTTGCAAGGTAGGAAGAGTCTTAGTTTGTAGTCAGATCCTTATTGTGTGATAGGAGTATGAGGATAGTTTAAGTGGATATGGCAACCTACATAAAAGGCCGTCTGCAATGTGCTCAGTCTCAAAGAACAGGCCAAAAAGACAGAGAGACAGAGAGATGTGATATACACACACAAAACAGTGATTATATACCATAGAAATAGGCTGGAAAGATTAGATAGGCTAGCTATAAAACTATTTAATATGCTGAGAACAAGCATTCACTTTAAAAGTTGGGTGTATTCATGTAAAGGCTAGGACTGGTAGATTTCCTTTGCAAGGCATTTAAAAAGCCAGGTACCGGGAGAGCTCTAGATAAAAGTGTTTAATATTAAATTCATTTCACACATTTTGTATAGCACCTTACTTCTCCAATACGTTTTATGTTATCTTCACACAGGTTCCCCATCTGAGCCATTAACAGTTGGGAGTCATCCAATTTCTCTCAGGCCAGGTGTAAAATATATTTATACAGATATGTATCCACCCTCTGTGTAAGCAAAAGATTGATTGTAACAAGCTCTGGAAAGGCAGGTGTTTGTAAAGCAGTGTGAATGTAGGTGGAACTTGGACGATCAGCCGATTAGATAGATTTCTTTATAAATCTGGCGGGTGAGCTGAGGAAATTTTCCTAAAAGTTAGTTACACACCAAGTGGTCCACAGTGGCCGTCCAATCCCCTACCAACCTAAAATGCACAATCCGGAGTTTACACGATTGATGGAATTTGTAAGAGTTTCTCCAGAACTATATTCTGGAGGCTTATTACAAGCATATATTGTCACACACAATAAATCATAATAGCAGCAGATTTGTATATACTATTCTTTATTTACTTTATTATTGGATTTGCCTTCTATTTTTAGATTTTTGATAGATGAGACGCACACAATAACAAGTATTAGGCATTTTTTCCACTGATGTCACTATGTGCCCAAAGGGACACTGCATAACAAGTCATGTCCCTTGCATTGAATACGGTACAAGGAGCATGCTCAGGATTAGTGGGAGCTACACGACTGGAAATTAGGCTACCATTATTTTAGTCTTTATTCTGATACGAGTATGTCAGGAGAGGCGATGGAGACAGGGAGACAATCGGATTCTCTCTTCTCAGTGACTATTCCAAGAAGATCATCTAAAATGGAAATAGTCACTTCTCTGGGATTTACATTGAATTAAACATTGAAAATCTCTTAGAATACGTGTTAACCATTTTTTTCTGTGATGTTTGGTTTACTATTAGATTTATATAAATAATTAGCAAAATACAATAATAATAAGAATGATAATGTAAATGAAGAGGAAAAATAGAAACATTGTTTCATTTCTCCTCTTCTCCATACTCTCTATGCTGCTGTCAGCTGCAAAGGGCGGAGCTTAGAACAATGATTGACAGGGAGCTAAGATGGAGGCGCCCAGTTGCAGGGTAAAAAAGGTGTGGAATAAACATTTCATTTTATTTTTCAACCCTCACAAATTCATATGTGTTACAATGTAGGTATTGGTAAACATGGTGTTAAAAATCTTGGAAAAAGATAGCTCCCCTTTAAGTGCGAATGGATGATTTAAACCAAATACAAGCTGCTGCTCGCGACTTTAGCTCAAACCACAGAGGCTGCACTATAGGAACGCAACCTAACAGGGCTCTTCATCAAAGTGAGAATTTAATGTGAATACCAAATATAATTTCAAATTTAAGCCCAGAGTTGCCAAATTGAAAGCATAGCTGAAAGAATTTTTCCAGTTTGACTAATTTGACCTTAAATTTAAAATTTAATTTTAATTCACCTTGAATTCTTACTTTAGCGGATAACCCTGTAACAAAGAATACAAAAACAGAGATACAATTCATGTAATATAAAAGATAGATAATGCTGATGTATAAGAGTCTAATAATGCTATCTCTGGCTTCGGTTGGCATGCATAAAATAGGTTGACCTTTGGATTTGTGATTTATTACGATGTAACACTCCCTTCTCTGATGTACATCTAGCTCTATATATCAATAAAATGACTGGCAACCAACATTCAGCTTGTCATGTAATCACGTTATAGACTCAATTAGATTTCAAAAGGAAAAAAAATGCGTAATATGAATAGATACAGAGAACTTGCTGTAACTATGGCAAAACAGCCTCTTCTATAAAACAGGCAGTCTGTATTTTACAAGCTCTTTAACAAATCCCATAACTATCTGTCTCACTGTGTTTAACACACAATAGAGTTCTGTTTCGTGAGACAAAAAGACAGTGTTTTGTATTAAACCCCGAATGTTACCAATGCCAAGAGTTGGAAAAAGTAAAATCTTCATTCACAGTCAAAGCAATACATTGCCAGAGTGTATCACCCAAAAAATAGGACATACTGGACAGCTGGGGACACCTGTCAGTTAAAAACTGCAATTCTTCATGATTTTAAAATATTTTTTTAAATAGGTACAAGGCAGAGAGATTTCTTAAGACCTAGCCAGAGAGTGCAATGGAAATACAGTGTTGGCCAAAATTCAGAGTAGAGTTTGACGAGTCAATAACCTTTTTTTTATTAACGAACCAATTTCAATGACATTACAATAAATGCTTAACGGATGATATCTTTAAATAAGCGGAATTTGCAGTCTCACAAAGTTGGGCTCTTTCGATTGCATTGTTCATAACATTAGTTAAATTCAAATTTCTGCATGGAGATTCTCCTTGAGCTGCTCAAGTGTACGCGGTTTGTTCACGTACACATGTTCCTTCAGATATCCCCTCAGGAAGTAAAGTAATCGGGAGCTGAAAGGTCAGGCGAAAGTGGCGGCAAATTAATCTGAGAATTTCTTGAAATTTTCTGCTCGCTGAACAGTTGTCTCAGGAGGTCTAAGTTGGCCCTGGCCGTATGGGCAGTAGCCCCTTCCTGTTATAACCACATTTCAGGATGATTTTCCTCTTTGCATCAAAATAAAGGACCTGACATTTTGTAGATAGAATTGCACTATTTTTACTCGTTGCTCCTTCATGAAATTACCCATGATGAATATGCAACAAAAATGTTTTTAACTACTAACAAATAAGTTATTTATCTGTAAAATGCTACTCTGAAATTTGTCCCACCCTGTATATATATTTTGTGAGTGTTGGACTGGGACAAATATCCACCTTCAAGCCACAGGACTTAAGACTTAGGGTTAGGAGAATTACGGTGAGGAAAATCAGAGAGAGAATTTTAAGGGAATGAGAGTAATGGTCATGGAATTTAGAGTTAGAAGAAGGTCTTATTTTAGGGGGTGTATCCATAAATATTTTACTCCTGTATCTAGTAACTCATGTATCTAGTAGCATACTCAACCATAGATATTGCTGTGGTTGATGTGGACTGGATCCTGTAATTCATGTGGAATTTTGGTGTGCCAATAGATGTTGCTGTGGTTGGTGTGGACTGGTTTATTACAAGTAAGATGGTCAGATACCTGAACAATCCATCTGTTCATTTAAGATATGCCTGTCTGTAGATAATTTGCCATCAATATACCAAGTATGCCCTGTCCAGATATCAGACATGCCAACGTTTGCAGGTCTGAAAGACAGACAGGTTTGCAAGAAAATGCATTAAATGTTATATTGTATTGTTGGTTCCAGTGGTTGTGCTGTAGAAAGCTCTTCCATAGCTTGTTCCTGCAGCTTTCATTTGCAGTCTGACTTGTCGTATCACGCATCCTACCGTAGTCATCCCATGGTCTCTTTAGGCATTTGACATTCTTCTTGCTGATCTTCACTCAGTTGACTCTATTCTCAACCGTTTTTGTCTCTTTTCACCTCTGATCCACCTCTTCCCCAGCACCTTCTTACATCATGGCAATAACTTCTTAGTAGGGGAAATTTGGTTACCTCTCACAGTTCTATTTATCTACTTTGTCCTGTATGCCCTGAGGTCGTACCTGCAACAGTGCAATGGCAAGGTATGTCCATGCTTCACTGACCCTACCCCCATGTCCTATTGGTGAGCTTTCCCCTTACCCTTGTGTTCCTGTCACCTTGAGCCCAGCATTACTCCCTTATATGAAAAATATCCAGCTATCAGCAATGGTATTTGGAGTTGTCATAATGTGACTATATGCTACGGGACAGTAAAGGCTGCAACAATAGCACCTGTCAGACTTGTTTGCGGTTTTGTTTCCCTTTGTATTGTTACAAAGGCCAGACTCATTTTCTGCATGACCAACTAAAGTATTTTTGGTTACATTTGGTTTCTCCTGCACAAGGAGTTAGCGTGTTTAAAAAATTTAAAAATAAATAAAAAATACACATACACACAATTTAAATAAATCCCTTAAACATAAAAAGTTTACACATAACACATTATTTTATCATTTGTCCATTTTTTTGTCTTCACACCAGGGTAAGCTGCACGTCAAACATAAGCAGGAGAACTTACGAGATAAGAAAATCAAAGCCGGCTCCATTTTAGGAGGGGTACATGATCGATTCCTCCTGATGAACAATAATACACAGGCCAGCTGAGCTGGGTTCCAGTCAAATAAACAGAAACAAAAGGTACATTGTTTAACCATAATTGTGTCTCATATCTACCTATATTGAGAGTTTTACAGAGATCAGATTTACTGTGTTTCAACCCTGCAACTCGGAAGGAGTCCGAGAGACAGACTGCCATCTATATGGTGTTATTTAAACTTGGGCAAACATGTAAATTGGACCATTGGTTAATAATATCATTTCACCTACCTGCCTGCTTTGGAAATGATAAAGCTGGTAGAGGAGGAAGTGGGGCTGGTATGGGGCGAACAAGTGAAACGCAAGCTGTAGTTTTGCTGACATGCCGCCTCCCATCCAGAAAAAATTGCAAACTTGCCTGACTCTTCAGTCTACGGGGGAGCGAGAAAGATGATATGTCAACTTCCATGGTTCTGTAGATACCTGAGCACCGAGTAATTTGGCATGGTATTCAGCAACTTGTGGTTTTTGCCTGGTAGGAACTACATCAAACCTCATAAAAATGAGCATTCCCTTTAGTGAGTGGAAATCTTAACGATTCAGCATAGCAAGACATTTTGGACAATGCTATGCTTACAACTTTATGGGAAAAAGTTGGGGAAGGTCCTTTTCTATTCCAGCCCGACTGTGCCCCAGTGCACAAAGCAAGGTCCATAAAGATATGGTTGAATGAGTTTGGTATAGAAGAAATTGACTGACCCTCACAGAGTCCTGACCTCAACCACATCGAACACCTTTGAGATGAACTGGAAAGGAGATTACGAGCCAGGCCTTCTCGTCCAAAATTCCCACAGAAACACCCCAAAATATTGAAAGGAGTAGAAGCTCTTATAGCTACAAAGGGGGGGGGGGAGGGATGACAACTACATATCAGTGTCTATATATTTAGAATGCAATGTCGTAAAAGGGTGGTGGTGGTGGTGTGTGTTTTTTTAACTGCCCCTGCTATTTTTCCCATTTATTGGTTACTTGATCTATGAACCAAAAGGAGCACTTATTGTGTGTATTGCATATATATACTTAATATTTATATTATGTATATAGTTTGCAGTACACGAATAGGCACATTTTGGTTTATGCAAATAAGTTTTTCCCAAAACCATCGCACGAACGAAATTCCAAACCGTAAATGACACATGGACAAAACATTAATTCACCCCTCCCCTCCCAATGCTTGATGTCTTAGCAGCCACACAAGGAGCAAGTGATGAGCTGTACTGGTCATGTGACAGTCATAGTGACTGCACGATGTATATGATGTAAATAACGAGCCAGCATGTGTCAACACCGGATTATCTTTTGCATGTCTCCCAGTCAGCAGTCTGATGTCTGACAGAGAGAAAATCTCTGTGAAATTGTTTTGTGAAGAGTCCCCTGGAGCTGAGATTAAATAGACATTTTTGTTCTTCCTTAAGGAAGGGGTAACTTTGTTGATAGTTTTGTGTTTTGTTTTGTTAATTCCTTTGCCTGTTATTTAGGGGAAATTGTGAAAGATTGTGGAATTTAGTTTTAGAAGAGAAAATAAAATGAATACAAATTTTAGGAAGTTATTGAAATGTAGGAAGTTCCATTACTGCGATTATGCAAAAACATTTATTTGTGCCGACGAGGCACATGTCATTTTAGCATGTGACCCTGTGACCCATAGATAACAAGAGTCCTAAAGCCAGCAAGATAGTCCCAATTTAGGGCTCCAGACTCTAGGGTAAAACCCCTAAAAGCATACTGCATGCAAACATGAAGCACTGGTGGTGAGCATTTTTTAATTAACCCATGTTAGCAAATGTTAAACGTCCCCTAATTATCACCACCCTTCATACAGCAGGAGTCATCGGCATGACCCTATTATCTGTAGATCAATGTTGGAAGTTGAATGATGTTAATCACATCCCTCCTAACATTGGAAACTCTAAATAGAATGGACATGGCAGACATGGTGGATTTCAAAATCGGCCACATACGTCAAATAACTAAATTAGAAAAATCCTCCAAATAGATTCTGTTTTCATTATGGCTACTTTGGCTTTAAATTTGAAATTCACTTTACTTCCCAAAAAATGCTCACATAAGCTTTAAATTCACATTTAAAGGGACACTCAGACCACTTCAGCTCATTGAAGTGGTCCGGGTGCTGTGAGCCCTATTGCACCTAGTGCTGCATTGTTAAACATTGCAGTTCCAGAGAAACTGCAATGTTTACATTGCAGCTCCAAGTCTGCCCTCTGTGGCTGTCTATCCGTTATCCTCACGAACCTCCAAAGAAAAGTATTATTCAATGGCCACAAATGCTTTAGGTCTCCCCAGCCGGCTGATGTCGACTGGGGAAGGGGCGTGGGCAGAGCCTGACCCAGTGCCAATTGACATCAGCGCTGGATTTAGGTAAGTGGCTCAAGGGGCTTTAACCCCTTCAGCCTCGCAGGAGGTGGTGGCGCTGGGCAGGGGGGGCACTACTAAACCTACAGTGCCAGGAAAACGGGTTTGTTTTCCTGGCACTATAGGATCCCTTTAAAGTTTCTAGGAAAGACCAGTCTTCAAGTAAAGGGCTGCAATAGGAGGGGCTCCAAAATCTCAACAGAACGGAGCTAAATTTTGGCTTTATCCAAGTAACCCCCAAGGAAAAACAAACTACACAAGTTTAAGAATATAAATATATTTAAAAAAAAAAAAAAAAAAACTGCAGCAGCAACAATTAGCATCTAAATAAAACATGGACAATACAAAAACCTTCTTAGTTCAAGCATTCTAGTTGCAAAATAAAATATTCAGATGGAATTATTGAAGTGTCGTTGACAGTTTTCAGGCTAATTTTTGGCACAATGTATTACATTTGTTGGATTTTTTGTGCCCAAACTTTTTTTATATGTACCATTTTTTTTTATATGTACCATTTTTTTTTATATGTACCATTTTTTTTTATATGTACCATTTTTTTTATATGTACCATTTTTTTCACACCTGCAAAAGATTTATAAATATTTTTGACAGAAAAGTGTCCGTTTTTTTTTTTTTGGTTTTTGCGGTTGATCCAAAAGAAGGCAAAAAAAACCAAAAAACAGTTTGAAGCATTTCCAATAATGCACCTGTATACCCAATAATGGCCTACTCAGGATGTGTACCCAGTTTTAGGTTCTACAGGTTTCGAATCAGTGGTAAGCAAAGTCCTATAGCCTCCAATAAACTTGTGTCTATTATACCATTCACTAAAAAAGAGAAACATTTACTGTACAATTTACAAAGTAGCAGAACTATCTAAACTTCACAACTGGCCATTCTAACCATGGGGAAAGTCACCTCTATAATTGGACTCAAGGAAAATGAGATCGTTGTGTTTTCACTGGTTTTCCCTGGAAATAAAAGTAATCTCTTTGGGAATGTAAAGTTTCACTTTGATTGACACACCCTCCCCTGCCCACCCTAAATACAGAGGGAGTGGGGTAGGAGAGGAGGCTCTGTAGCTGGGTGGAGTTATGGTGAGGACTGCTGACAGTGTGCACTGATTCACTCACTCACACACACACACCCATTGCATTCCTCACTGTCTGCAGGCACAATACAATGTGTACACATTCAGTTCACTTCTGATCAGACAGAAGCAGACTGTGACAAGCAAGGGATCATTATCACCATCCATTCTCTCACTGGGGCTCTTTAAGATCTACACTTTGCTGGGAGGTTATGGATTTGATGTGCACATCTGGAAATAATCACTGAGTGACTTACACTATGGAAGACACTGAGAATAAGGTAAGGAATGAGGGACACAAGGTTTATTATTCATGGGGAAAGAACAAGTGAGGTTTGCACAACTTTATGTATTGCATTTCACTTCTAATGGAATTCTAATGGGGAAGATTTGCTTTGGTGTTAACAAAGAGTTAAACTGGAGCAGCAATTAAATGTCACTACTAGAATGGATTGCTAGAACATCAGAAATATTAAGGTGTGTCCTTAATGTGGAAATTAGTCAGCTCAAATATGCAGTAAAAAGAAATCTCTCTCTGTGGGAATTACAGAATACAAGCACCGTTGAAGAGGTAGTGTATGCATGGAACAGTGTGCAGGCACAGTTCATAAGTAATACAGTTATTTCATTTATAATGACTTGTGGTATAAGGAAATTTGGGTTATGATTTTAGATGCAAACAAGGAGAGAAATACCTAAAAGCTGAAATGTAGCTGGGAAATATAAGGAGACTACGTGTCCCATGATGCTTTGCCAACAGTTTGTATGGTAAAGCATCATGGATTTTAGAACCTTGTTAACTTATTATAGTCACTTCGGTCATAGTGGTACCCACCTTGCTGAATAGCATAGATTTAGCTTTTGGAAAAAGCAGAACAGTTAATGAGCCTATCTGTGCACATTTAAAATTTTAATTAAAAATTCCAACCCTGTCAAGAGATATACAGAGACAAAGTAAGGATGACTTTCTTAGATACTTGGGTTGAGGTACACAGCTACAGCTGTAGGTAATTGGCTCTGTCTATGGAAGAACCCGCAGTCTCGCAGGATCCTCCATAGACCTCAATGCTGTAGTCTTGCACATGCGCGAAAGTTCAGCAGTTATGGCGGCTCCTGGTGCTGAAGATGGTCACGCCTACAAAGGACAACTTCAGGTAAGTAAATCTCACCTTTACCTGCCTCACCCGCCCCTCCTCTGCCTCTGGACTGCCAGCTACAATGTCACAGTGAGGGGTCTACGCAAATTCCGCAATGTCCCCAGACTGTGACAGTGCAGCATTAATAAAGTGAGACTTCAAAATGAATTTAAACTGAATTTAAAATCTAAGGGCACATTTTCCAGCCATCTAAATACATAGTGGATCGAAAGAATTCTTCGGTTCAGCTATTGTGACTTTAAATTTGAAAATCACTCTAGTAAATAACTCTGTTAAAGTTTGGCTGGCACTTCGGTTTCTAGATCAAGGCAAACGTTCTGATTCTCAGATAATTCAGAGCAATTTTCAAACATTAGAAGCCATCCCATCCTTCTTACAACACCAGTAATTTCTTATGGGACTCCAAGACTAGAATTAAGTGACTTCCTAGATATTAACTTTTTTTCCGTTAAATTCTACGAACTCCTCCCCCGTGCCAAAAGCCTAAAATTGATTTCCAAGTTGTTTTATTCCACCCCCTGCGTCAGATGACTAAACCACTTGAATACAGATATAAATATTGTAAAAGTCTAGCTAGTTGCAATTATTAATCTTCACCTTTTATTTTCATAGCACTGACATACACACAAGTAGCTAATGACAAATTTCAGCCAATAAAAAGAACACAATGTGACAATGGCCTTATTCAGCTTATCTGTTTAGTTTCAGAGCCAGATGTTTAAGCTACTAGCAAGATTCTATCAAGGTCTGCTACCTAACAGATAGCATGGGGTTGTCAGGGTCAGTAATACGGTTTGTGAACTGTTAAGATGCTAAAAGGAATTAGAAAAGTTCTTGTAGAAAGGGAATTCTCCAATTCTTAACAAGTTATAAAATGCAAACTAATAATTCGTAGTTATGGAAGCAGCAGGCTATGGTGTGTGATTTTATATAATATATATATATATGTATATAATGAAAATTTATATTTGGAGCGGTTATCCAATCATCATTATAAACCATGAAGCACCAACATATTGTGTAGCCATGTACAATGGGTATACACAGATACAAGGAAATAAAACATGATAAGCTATCAGAAACACATTTCGGAGGGTCTCGTTAAGCAAGCTTACAATATGGAGAAACACTGCATTGATATCAGTACATTAGTTGGGAGGTGGAGGGGGTTTCCATTGAGAAATGGTATTTTATTCTATCATAAAATTGAGAGTCCAATTAAACATGTTTGTAATCTAAGAAAACAATAAATTGATGTAAATTTGTGTTTCCATTGAGAAAGGAGAATTCATTCTTGTGTTTAAAGTGGAACTTGTTTTTTGTTTGGCGTTTGTTTGTTTGTTTGTTTTTTTGTTTACATATACCTGTGGTAATAATTATTCATTTTATTTGTCAAAGCTAAATGGAGAAACTCGGGACAGTGACTGAGCAAATTGTATAATAAACTTACAGGCAGCTCCAGATTTGCGATTGTTTTGTAATGATAATCTAAATTATGGTATTTATTTACCAAACACTTAGTTACCACAGCCAATTGTACCAAGGTAAAAATATTCTCACCACAGGAAAAAAGGGATACTGTTAAATTAAGGTTTCCCAAAATACTGCTTACAAACATGTTCAGAGATACATCTTGGCATTCGAGGCAGCACATTTGGACACACTGTACTTACTACATGTAAATGAATATGTAAATATTGTTTCATTTCCTTATGTAAACGTTGCGAATACTGTGATACAAGTCTAGGCCCAGGCCTGAAAACCACAGCCATTGGATGTTACATTTGAAATGCTGTTATTTGTGAATTAATACAGATTAAAAAAATAAATAAATAAAGTTCTAGGAGGATGACTAAGAGGGGGAAAAAATTATACTTTTCCCCTCTTAGTCATCTTCCTAGAACATTTTTTTTTTTTTTACTGTTAAAATCCTACCACCCTTTAACATGTGCCAGTCCGTGTTGGAATAAACCTTTAATATGTATTTACCAAAGTAAGAATTGTAAGGAATGAAGAGTGAATTTTACATTTAAGCACAAACCAGCTTCATTGAAAATATTCTCCAAGCCGGCTATGAATTTTGTTGCAATTTTTTTTTTGTGCAATTATTTAAAGGTCACTTTGGAATCCCATCACTTCTCCCTTTAATAAATAATGTAATTAGAGTGTCCGTATAAGACTCACAATGCACCCTCCTCCATACAGCAGCGTGATCTGCAGAAACACCCAACATACTGCCTGTACTTTGTGTTAACTGTTTCAGCCTCCTCAGTTTGTTGCAACTACCCTAACATGGTCAAAGAAAGCAGGCAGTGTATAGAAGCTTTTAGTTTGCAGTGCACCATGGAATGTCTGTAGCTACTTAGCAAATCACAGATAGGGACCCAGATAGGGGCTAGGGACCCGCAGGAAACAAGTTCATATAGAGAGGACGCTGGCATTTTAAATGGGGACCATAATACACAGTGAGAAAATGAATATTAAATATAGTATCATCAGTGAAATACGATTTCCAACCAACAGGTGTTCCTTTCTAAGAAAAAGGTGAGAGACCCCAAAAAATCCAACAAGGTAGTAAGGGCAGGACAGGCTCAGTGATCTTCGGGAACAGAGAATGCCATGTAGCTTAATAACTGACAGGGAATACAATAAGTAGAAAGCGTTACTAAGGCCAGACACAAGATAAGGCCACAGCACTTGGTTACAACAGGAAACTATAGTAGGATGTTAAGAGAATATCAGCCCGTGCACTTTTATAGGAAGCAGGCACCACACCCCAGTCCAACCGTACTCAAACAAATGGTGCCAGAACGAGAGGCCTAGACATGTCGCACAGCCGTAACGCAAGAGCAAAGAAAAGTATACATTAATGCCCACTGTAGCCAACCATGCATGTTCATGAGCAACGGTAAACTGTAAGTGAGCCAGGTCACAAAGTGAGTGGCCCATACACAAATTACTTTTCAGTCACTTAAAGGGACTTTAAAGTCACCAGAACAACTACAGCTTAATGTAGTTGTTCTGAAGTCTATAGCCTGTCCCTGCAGGCTTTTTAATGTAAACACTGCTCTTCAGAGGAAAGGCAGTGTTTACATTACTGCCTATGGACACTTCTAATGGCAACCACTCAGATGGTCACTAGAGGTTCTTCCTGTGTCAGTGCTGCACGGTGTGCAGCACTGACATTCAGTATCTCCACTTCTTCCATGGAGGCACTGAACGTTCCCCATAGAGATGCATTGATTCACTGGCCAGCACTGTGTTTTGCTGCGCAAAGCATTGGGTTGACTGAGATAATCAAATTTGAAGATATCAACCAAGAAGGTGGAGGCCTGCACAGAGCGAATTACCTTTTTTTAATTAAAGGTCAAGATGGCCGGTGACCTAAGCGACGCATTTAAAAACCTATATAGTGTCAGGAATTCACATGTTTATTCTTGACACTATAGTGTTCCTTTAACCCCTTAAGGACCAAACTTCTGGAATAAAAGGGAATCATGACGTGTCAGACATGTCATGTGTCCTTAAGGGGTTAAATTCCTTTAAGTAATAAATAATGATCAAGTGACCTGAAATAATTGTGGGTTGTGTGAATGATACATAATTCAAAGACGCTGCTTTTCAAATAAAGTAATCTCCAGTCCCGTACAATGGGTGGCACAAAGCAGAGAACACAGTTGTCTCAAATTACATCAGGATTAAAGAAAATGTACTATACAGACAGTTCCACATGAGTAAAGTTTTCAGACAGAGAATGCATAGGAATTAAATATGTCACTTAGATTTTGTTTTGAAATTAAAGGGTTACTCCAAGCACCATTACTATATCAGTGACTTGAAGTGGTCATGGTGCCTGGAGTCTGTATGTGCAGCATACCAACACTGGTATGTGGAATTTAACTCCTTTGCTTCCGGAGCGTTATTGGCGTTTGATACTCAGTACAGAAGTAGAGTTCGGGGTTGGCTAATGTGAATTCTATGCAAATTTCTATGCACAGAGGGGCATTCATTGGCTCAGAGTGGTCAGCTGATAAATGGCCAATTGGATCCGGCAGCTTTGCAGAAACCAGATGTCATCATAGAAAGCAGGTTAGGAGATCTGGACCATTCGAAAACAGTTTGCCCCGTTAGTGGGGTGGGGTGTGAGGGTTAGGATGCTCGGAGTAACCCTGTAAGTCAGTGAATTCCAAGTAGTGACTGCACTACTAACTGTAGTGTCACCATGCAGTGTAACGAGGGGCAGTTGGAAATGTTTGACAGAATGTGCACCATGACAATTAACACACTGCTTAAGATTTATAAAGTCATGGTTTTTAAAAAAAAAACGGTACAAGCACTAAAAGTTGAACAATCACCATGGAAACTAGCAGGTACATTCCATTGGTGACTCCTCCTTTTATACAACTTCCCACTACATTTCATATCATGACACATTGATCCATCACTGCTATTGTGCTTTGCCATTCTATTCACCAAAATGGGTCTTTGCTTCCAATCCCAAGTTATCAAGACTTGTCAGAGGGAATCTACCAATTATAGTATAAATAAATGCACGCACACATCCATTTATTCAGTACATACATATTTATGCTGTTAATAAGTAATGGAGGATGTGAGAATTTATTAAGACAGTCGTAAACCCCTTGCATAATCTTTAACCCCTTAAGGACACGTGACATGTCATAATTCCATTTTATTCCAGAAGTTTGGTCCTTAAGGGGTTAAGGGGACAGTGTGGTCACCATAACAACTTCATCTAAATTAAGTTGTTCTGCAGCCAGAAGGTCCCGAGGTGCACTGTTAACTTAAGGGGTTTAACCGTTCTCAAAGCGTCTCTAGTGGCTGAGCTGGACTGAACCCCGCAATGTGAACACTGCAGTCTCTAAAATACTGATTACTTGACAGGGACAGTGAAACAGAATAAGGAAGAGGAAATATATTAGTAACAAAAAAATCCCCCCCCCCCCCCCCCCAATAGTAATTGATTAGAATCGACGACTGGATTTAGGATTCTAGACCAGGGGTGCCCCAAAAGGTAGATCCCTAAATGTTGTAAAACAAACTCCTATGATGCTTTGCATGTCTTTAGAATGACAAGGCATCATGGGAGCTGTAGTTTTAAAACATCTGGAGATGCGTGTATCAGAATGCAGAGAGTTAACATGTGCTGGCTATGGCTCCCTTATATAAAGAGACAGACTTCCTGCGCAATGAACAAATGAGTCATCTACAGAGCATCCTCACTGAGTCATTGAAAAATCTCCATACAGAATGTTTCTTAGGAACAGAAAGTAAATACATTTCTCAATAACCCGATACATTTAATGTAGCTCCCAGTTATGTAAAAGCTCCTCTAGGTCCCCTAAACCTCTTCTTGCTCTCAGCAGGTTAATCACAACTTATCAGGTGTCCATTTAAGGACATTTGCTGCTAAACCATTCAGCTACGCTGCTCCTTCTGAGATGAACTCTCTCCCCGATGGTTTAGAATGTGCTTCAGTGGAAATATTAAACATTTGGAGAGGCTCAAGAACCCTCTACTTAAGTTAAAATATGTATGGAGAATCTGTATATTGTCAAATCATCCCGAAGTTGAGAAAGGGACCTGCAATAGGTTCTTAATAACACCCAGCATTTGTCGTTTACCTGTGACCTAGAACCTAGAGAGGTGCTTTTAGTCCAAATCATTCTTTCTTTTAGAGAACCACTCTGGGTTACAAACACACCCAACATTTCCTAATTTAAACATGTAAGCTGTGTATGTGATGTAAAAATTTAAGGAGTCATTCTGGAATAGAAGAAAAGTCAGGCATGTGAATGTAAGTATTTATTACATGGTATCTCAAATGGGTTTTTGTTTTTTCCGCATTCTTCTATCCTATTCACTTCCTAAACTGGGCGTTTGGGAACCCAAATTCTGCTTAGCTGAATCAAATAAAATTTAAGATGACATTTTCTGTTATCGGGAAAAAATTGTTCAGCCGAGCCAAATATTCCCGCTGTGCACAAGTTTTATAATTACAAGGCAGTATTTTCCTAATTATATTATATATATAATTTTTATTTTGTTGCTATGGTGTCACATATTGATCTGCAATGTGTGTGAACAAATACAATTACTTAAGTAAGACATAACCGTGCAAGCTAATACAATAATCTGCTGCAACTTCCACTACCTTCCTTCATGACTTTTCATAAATGAAGCAACTTGTGGCCAGGTTTATCATGGGTTTTGAAGGTTGAAACAGAAAGAAACAGAACAAACGGTATGAACAGTGTGTGTGATTGCAAGTAAATGAATGGAAACTCCAATAAACTAATGATGCACCAAAATGAAAATTTTGGGCCGAAGCTTCAGGATGCCCTTGGCCGAAAACCGAAATGGAAAATGATTTTTTTTTCCCCAAATGATTTGTGTAGGTTATATAGTGTGTGTATGGAATATAATGAGGTGTGGGAAAGGGATGTAGTGTGTAGGTTATATAGTGTGTGTACGGAACACAGTGTGTTGTGGGATAGGGATGTAGTTTGTAGGTTATGTAGAGTGTGTAAGGCACATTGTGTGGGGTGAACTAGGGATGTAGTGTGTGTAGGGCACATAGTGTGTGGTGTGATAGGGGTGTAGGGCACATAATGTGGGGTGATAGGGATGTAGTATTGGTAGAACACATAGTGTGGTGTGGGATAGGGATGGCAGAGTGAGGGGGTGACAGAGCATGGGAGGGAGTGACAGGTGGCCGAGTGAGGGAGTGACATGTGGCCGAGTGAGGGGGTGGCAGAGTGAGTGATGGGGTGGCAGTGAGTGAGCGAGTGGCAGTGAGTGAGGGGGTGGCATAGTAAGGGAGGGGGTGCCTAGTGGCAGAGTGTGGGAGGGAGAGGGTGACTGGTGACAGAGGGATGGAGGGGGTGACCGGTGACAGTGACTGAGGGAGGGGGTGACAGAGTGACTGAGGGAGGGAGTGACTGGTGACCGTGTCTGAGGGAGGGGGTGACAGAGTGAGGGGGTGACAGGGCAACTGAGGGAGGGAGTGACTGGTGACAGTGACTGAGGGTGTTTTTTTTTTTTCTGGTGGTCCAGTGTCCTGACTCCCTGGTGATCCGGTGGTCTGTCTCTCCAGTCTGCAGCTCCGCCGGGTGTGAGCAGCAGACTGTGCTGTATCTAGCGATATCCAGAAATCAGGGCATTGCCGTGGTAGCCCGCAGTAACGCACTGATTGGCAAGAGATCGCGAGATACAGCACAGTCTGCAGCTCACACCGGGCAGAGCTACAGACTGTACTGGCTCTCTCCCCGGGCAGACGGGAGGGGCCTTGCACCCGGCTGCACACAGGGCAAGCGGCCGGGCCCCCTCCCAATGTCGGGTCCTCAGTCATGGACCGAGGACCTGACAAGTCACTCTGCCCTACTTTCAGCAGATTGGACCCTTTTTTGGCCGAAATGGGATAGGCCCATCTTCGAGCCCAAAATTTTGGCAGTTGAAATTTTGGTGCATCCCTACAATAAACCTTCCAAAATTGTTGCAAAGATAATCATAGTATGCCGTTTCCAAAATAGTCCATTAGAAACATCCAAAAGAGTAGTACATTTTTCCACATATGTAGAGTATTTGCTCTGATTTTGTAAAACATATTTAAAAGCCAAATCATGTCACGTGGCAAATCTCACAAGACTGCCATAATGAATATGCGTAACTCATTAATGGGTTACACAACCATCAAAACCTTCTGCCCTTATGTTGTTTGGGTGCACAAATCATTCACCTGTAGTCTCACTGCTCAATTCTCTGCCATTTAGGGTAGACCTAATCACACGTCACCTATCTGTAATTCACACAGCTTCCCTGTACACTATCTGAAAATACATGTTCATTTGGAATCTAATCTGCAGAGTATGCTTACTTTAGAAGTTTGCATCTCCTGTTCTGTTAATTGTTTGCTAGTGTTGGCAAATAGCGCTGCCAGCAGCCTCCTACATGAGATTAGATTTAAAAAGAACATTTTTTTAAAAAAATCAAAGCTTCACTGGAAGAAGCAAATCAGAGTGTTGGGCAAAAAATGGCTGGATAAGCTTGACTGCAGAATAGGTAGATTTTAGGAATATAATTATGAAAACCTTGTAAGTGTTTTATTTTATTCCTTTGTGTACAATGTATAAAAATGGGTTATGCTAAGTAATGTGCTACAACTAAAGAGTGAATAAGTTAAAGGATCACTATAGGGTCAGGCACACAAACATGTATTCATGACCCTATAGTGTTAACGCCACCATCTAGCCCCCCTTGGCCCCTCATGCCTCCATAAATATAGTAAAAATCTTACTGTATTCAAGCCAGAAGCTGTAAATCTGCATGCTGTTAGACTCAGAAAAACAAGCAGTCTGCTGACATGTGGTAGCCTGATCCAAATCACAATGCTTCCCCATAGGATTGGCTGAGACTGACAATGAGGAAGATCAGGGGCAGAGCCAGCATGATTCAAACACAGCCCTGGCCAATCAGCATCTCCTCATAGAGATGAATTGAATCAATGAATCTCTATGAGGAAAGTTCAGTGTCTGCATGCAGAGGGAGGAGATACTGAATCACAGGATGCCGTGCAAAGTGCTGCCCTGTGCTCTGCTGACAGCAGATCTGAGTGGATGGAGGCATATTAAAAAAAAAAAAAAAAAACAACAACACACAAAGCCAAGAAGGTACCTGCAATGGCCATTTAAGTGTAAACCCACATTCCAATATCTAAAGGCAAATTTAACCCTGCAATGCAAGTATGGCCATATCTACTAAACACGAATGCTTTAAATTGAGGGTTAAAACCAAAAGACCACTGCACACCGTAAAAATGAAGTGCTTTGGGTGCATTTAGTCGTCCTTTAACTTTTATATTTTAAAAATTGTAATGTAAGTAATAGACACTTTAATACTGAAAAAAATAATAAAATGTATAAAGGAATTATCAAATTATTTATACTGTGGTCAGCCAAGGGCTTTTAATCTTCCTGTTCCATATGTTTGTGGTTTTCCTCTCAAGAACAATTTTTACCACCCAGGGGTTAGTTCACTAGTTAGCAAGCTATGATCCATTTTTAACACCTTCCCCACCCCGTGCCTCTATACAGGGCCGGACTGGCCCACCGGGATACCGGGAAATTTCCCGGTGGGCCGTCGGCACCTGGGGCCGGGCAGACACCTGGGTCTGCTGGCGGCCGCTGGGGCAGGTCTGCTGGCGGCCGCTGGGGGACTTGCACTGGCAGCCGCTGGGGGAGCTGCGCTGGCTCTGCTCTCCCAGCATGCAGCTGAATGAGACCGGTGCCGGAATATGACGTCATATTTCGGCACCGGTCTCATTCAGCAGCGCGAGGGCGGGAGAGCCAGCGCAGCTCCCCCAGCGGCCGCCAGTGCAAGTCCCCCAGCGGCCGCCAGCAGACCTGCCCCAGCAGACCTGCCCCAGCGGCCGCCAGAAGACCTGCCCCAGCGGCCGCCAGAAGACCTGCCCCAACGGCCGCCAGCAGACCTGCCCCAGCGGCCGCCAGCAGAGGTGCCCCTGCCCCAGCAGCCTCCTGCACTGCACGACCCCCTGGCAGGTAGGAGTAATGTGTGTGTGTGTCTGTCTGTGTTATGGTGTCTGTCTGTGTCATGGTGTCTGTCTGTGTGTATGGTGTGTGTGTGTGTGTGTGTGTCTGTGTCATGGTGTGTGTGTCTGTATGGTGTGTGTGTGTGTCTGTGTCATGGTGCGTGTGTCTGTATGGTGTGTGTGTGTCTGTATGGTGTGTGTCTGTCTGTCATGGTGTGTGTGTATGTCTGTGTCATGGTGTGTGTGTATGTCTGTGTCATGGTGTGTGTGTCCGTCATGGTGTGTCTGTCTGTCTGTGTCATGGTGTGTCTGTCTGTCTGTGTCATGGTGTGTGTCTGTATGGTGTGTGTCATGGTGTGTGTCATGGTGTGTGTCTGTCCGTCATGGGGTGTGTCTGTGTCATGGGGTGTGTGTCTGTCTGTGTCATGGTGTGTGTCTGTATGGTGTGTGTCTGTGTCATGGTGTGTGTGTGTGTGTGTGTCTGTCTGTGTTATGGTGTCTGTCTGTATGGTGTGTGTGTGTCTGTCTGGTGTGTGTGTGTCTGTCTGTGTCATGGGGTGTGTGTGTGTCTGTCCGGCATGGTGTGTGTGTCTGTCCGTCATGGTGTGTGTCTGTCTGTGTCATGGTGTGTGTGTCATGGTATATGTGTGTGTGTGTCTGTCTGTGTCATGGTGTGTGTGTCATGGTATATGTGTGTGTGTGTCTGTCTGTGTCATGGTGTGTATCTGTATGGTGTGTATGTGTGTCTGTCTGTGTTATGGTGTCTGTCTGTATGGTGTGTGTATGTGTGTATGTCTGTGTGTGTCTGTCCATCATGGGGT
Source organism: Pelobates fuscus (assembly GCF_036172605.1). NCBI lineage: Eukaryota > Metazoa > Chordata > Amphibia > Anura > Pelobatidae > Pelobates > Pelobates fuscus. Next base: position 15,699,242 of record NC_086329.1, on the reverse strand, counting down.
GTGTGTCATGGTATATGTGTGTGTGTCTGTCTGTGTCATGGTGTCTGTCTGTATGGTGTGTGTGTGTGTCTGTCTGTCATGGTGTGTATGTCTGTGTCATGGTGTGTCTGTCCGTCATGGTGTGTGTGTCTGTCTGTGTCATGGTGTGTGTGTCTGTCTGTGTCATGGTGTGTCTGTCCGTCATGGTGTGTGTGTATGTCTGTGTCATGGTGTGTGTGTCTGTCATGGTGTGTGTGTCTGTCATGGTGTGTGTGTCTGTGTCATGGTGTGTGTGTCATGGTATATGTGTGTCTGTCTGTGTCATGGTGTCTGTCTGTATGGTGTGTGTGTGTCTCTGTCATGGGGTGTGTGTGTCTCTGTCATGGTATATGTGTGTTTCTGTGTCTGTCATGGTGTATATGTGTGTTTAAAAATAGTGTTTTTGCTCACCTTTTTTTTTCCCACGCAGCGAGCTGGTCTCCCCTCGACTGGCCCTGCCTCTATGACTGAGATCATCAAGCTTGATGATCTCAGCCAATCCAATGCTTTGCCATTGGATTGGCTGCAAAACGTTACACCAATCAGCCTCTCCTCATAGAGATGCATTGAATCAATGTATCTCTATGGGGAACGTTCAGCACCTACAGAGTGTGGAGGCCCTGAATGTACGTGCACTGACACAGGAAGCACCTCTAGTGACCGTCTGAGTGACTGTCACTAGCGGTGTCACTTTGAAGCAATGTAAACACTGCCTTTTCTCTGAAAAGTCAGTGTTTACGTTGAAAAGCCTGTAGCGACATGCATATATATATATATTACTCAATCATCTGTCATGGCAAGACATAGCCTTACATGTTACACGAGACAATATATGGCGCAGTGACTTATGGGGCTGGCATACATTTTTTATCCAGGGCTGCTTTGTATCCCTAGTCCGGCCCTGCCTCTATAATAGCAATGAGGGCAATCTACTCACATGCAATTACAGGGTGGGTCAAAATTCACACTAGGATTTGACAGGTAAATAACTTAAGCATTCATTGTATGTAATATCACTGAAGTTGGTTCATTAATAAATAAAAAATATATATATTGACTCCTCAAACCCACCCTGTATTTTAGCTGGATGAATAGGCATTTAAACATTTTTATTCTCACAAAGAAAGCTGGGGAGGGGGAGAGCTGTAGAGAGCCTCAATTTGTCAAACTGTTTAAAAAATAATGGACCATAAATTGGTGATGCAACAGAATAGTCTGTAGTGGTTATGGTGCTTGGAAGGTCCCTTTAAAATTTAGTAGCTGTGTAAAACAGCAAAATGTATTCATGTCCTTGACAAAATGCTTTGCTTTATTCACAAGGTTCGCAATGTGCCTGGTAACTGCAACTTTAGGGAAATGTCCTACATCTGGTATTCACTATAGGTAATTCAGAAACACATTCAATGCATTATATAACAAGAATTTGGAGCTAGAACATCAAATTGACCCTGACTGAAGCCAGATATTTAAGTAAAAATCTCATTTTAAAAAATCATTCAAAAATTATTTTTACCATGTTCCCTTCTGTCTGCTTCTACAATTCCCGCGGTAGTCAGGCCCATCTTGTATTCCTGTCGCAGACATTTGGAAACATTTTAAGAGGCCAATTCAAGGAAATTCATGGTATGATTATCAAATCATTGCTAACTCTGCAGAATTCAGTATTTAGTGAATAAACCGTTAACTGTTCAAGCATGCCTGAAGAATCAAAAAAAGTAGACAACTTTGGTGGTTGTCAAGGAAACCTGGCAGTCAGCGTTAGAATGGCAGTTTGACAGATGCTTTATGCAATGTTCACCATGCAGCACTTTGTAGAAGCCAGGATTGAATGTGACTCTGGAATTTCTAGTTAAGGCTATTCGAGAAAGAACATATTTAATGCATGTTTTTAATAAAATAATAACTTGGCTGCTGCACCTTACAGTTATTTTAATGCTGGTTTTCTGTGATTAAAACAATCTTTTCTGGTAATTTGCTTTGAAATGAATGCCACATCTGCCTACCTCCCCAATTGTCCCGATTTCGTCGGGACAGTCCCTATTTTGTGCCCAAATCCCTCTGTCCCTCTTTTCTATACTAATGTCTTTCTTTTCTACGAGCTTTATTTTGTTGGTGTGTAACAGAGCTCCACAGCTATAATACTCCCAGTAATGTGTCTGAGTGTATAACAGAGCCCCACAGCAATAATACTCCTAGTAATGGGTCTGAGTGTATAACAGAGCCCCACAGCAATAATACTCCCAGTAATGTGTCTGAGTGTATAACAGAGCTCCACAGCAATAATACTCCCAGTAATGGGTCTGAGTGTATAACAGAGCCCCACAGCAATAATACTCCTAGTAATGGGTCTGAGTGTATAACAGAGCTCCACAGCAATAATACTCCCAGTAATGTGTCTGAGTGTATAACAGAGCTCCACAGCAATAATACTCCCAGTAATGTGTCTGACTGTATAACAGAGCTCCACAGCAATAATACTCCCAGTAATGTATCTCAGTGTATAACAGAGCTCCACAGCAATAATACTCCCAGTAATGTGTCTGAGGGTATCACATAGCTCCAAAGCAATAATACTCCCAGTAATGTGTCTGATTGTATAACAGAGCTCCACAGCAATAATACTCCCAGTAATGTATCTCAGTGTATAACAGAGCTCCACAGCAATAATACTCCCAGTAATGTGTCTGACTGTATAACAGAGCCCCACAGCAATAATACTCCTAGTAATGGGTCTGAGTGTATAACAGAGCTCCACAGCTATAATACTCCCAGTAATGTGTCTGAGTGTATAACAGAGCCCCACAGCAATAATACTCCCAGTAATGTGTCTGAGTGTATAACAGAGCTCCACAGCAATAATACTCCCAGTAATGTATCTCAGTGTATAACAGAGCTCCACAGCAATAATACTCCCAGTAATGTGTCTGAGGGTATCACAGAGCTCCACAGCAATAATACTCCCAGTAATGTGTCTGATTGTATAACAGAGCTCCACAGCAATATTACTCCCAGTAATGTGTCTGAGTGTATAACAGAGCTCCACAGCAATAATACTCCCAGTAATGTGTCTGAGTGTATAACAGAGCTCCACAGCAATAATACTCCCAGTAATGTGTCTGAGTGTATAACAGAGTTCCACAGTAATAATACTCCTAGTAATGTGTTTGGGTGTATAACAGAGCTCCACAGCAATAATACTCCCAGTAATGTGTCTGAGTGTATAACAGAGCTCCACAGCAATAATACTCCCAGTAATGTGTCTGAGTGTATAACAGAGTACCACAGTAATAATACTCCCAGTAATGTGTCAGAGTGTATAAAAGAGCTCCACAGAAATAATACTTCCAGTAATGTGTCTGTGTGTATAACAGAGCTCCACAGCAATAATACTCCCAGTAATGTGTCTGAGTGTATAACAGAGCTCCACAGCAATAATACTCCCAGTAATGTGTCTGAGTCTATAACAGAGCTCCACAGTAATAATACTTCCAGTAATGTGTCTGTGTGTATAACAGAGCTCCACAGAAATAATACTCCAGTAATGTGTCTTTAACCCCTTGAGGACGCAGGACGGTTCAGGACCGTCATCGGCATTTTTGCGTTGCCGACCGACGACGGTCCTGAACCGTCCTAAATTTAAAATGTACTTACCCGATCGCCGTCGTTCCCCCGGCGGCGATCGGCGGTGCTCCCGGTGTGGGGAGACTGCCTGCAGCCCAGACAGTCTCCCCATGGCGGTTTAGGACCCCTGGGGCCATGTGATCGCCCAACAGGGCGACCACATGGTCACAATAGGTGTCCTAGACTCTGCCTGCAGGGGGACTGTCTGTGCTGACAGGCAGTCTCCCTGCTGCTGTAAAATCATAAAAAAAATTAAAGTTATAGTTAATAAAAAAAATATATTATTATATATGTGTATATATATGATATATAGACATATATTATACCTATATAATATATGTCTATATATCATATATATAATGTCATGCTAAGTGTATTTTTATATTAATATGTACATATATTAATATAAAAATACACTTATAATTAATTTGCACACGTATATATATAATAACTATATATATTGTATATATATATTATTATAAAATACGAATAATAAATAATTTAAATTAAAAAACTTAAAAATAATAATAAAAAATTGAAAAAAAATTATATATCTATACGAAATTTTATTCTAACTGTATTTTGATATTAATATATATATATATTTATATCAAAATACACTTAGAATGAAATTGTATATATATCTATGTATATTTAAATAAATAAAAAGAATGCGAACTATTCATATGTCGATATACAAAATTACATAAATAATTATATAAATATACACGTAGACTTCAAATATATAAATATGCATATATATTTAAATTCTACGTGCGTATTTAGGTAATATTTTGACATAATTAAGTTATTTTATTGATTGCAATTTAAGGGACCTGCCTGCCAACCGAGGCCGAAAGACCAGAGAATTTAATTTGCTATCACTGTATTTTACCCTGTAACGTTCTACGACACCCTAAAACATGTACATGGGGGGTACTGTTTTACTCGGGAGACTTCGCTGAACACAAATATTAGTGATTCAAAACAGTAAAACATATCACAGCGATGATATTGTCAGTGAAAGTGACTTTTTTTGCATTTTTCACACACAAACAGCACTTTTACTGATGATATAATTGTTGTGATACATTTTCCAGTTTTGAAACACTAATATTTGTGTTCAGCAAAGTCTCCTGAGTAGAACAGGACCCCCCATGTACAGGTTTTATAGCGTTTTTGAAAGTTACAGGGTCAAATATATAGGTCAAATATTTTTACATTGAAAATGGCCAGGTTGGTTACGTTGCCTTTGAGAGCATATGGTAGCCCAGGAATGAGAATTACCCTCATGATGGCATACCATTTGCAAAAGAAGACAACCCAAGGTATTGCAAATGGGGTAAGTCCAGTCGTTTTTAGTAACCACTTAGTCACAAACACTGGCCAAAATTAGCGTTCAATTTAGTTTTTTACTTTTTTCACACACAAACAAATATGAACGCTAACTTTGGCCAGTGTTTGCGACTAAGTGGCTACTAAAAAAGTCTGGACATACCCCATATTGAATACCCTGGGTTGTCTACTTTTAAAAAAATATGTACATGTGGGGTGTTATTTAGCAATTTATGACAGATAACAGTGTTACAATGTCACTATTGATACATTTTAAAAATGTATGTTTTGAAACCGCAATATCCTACTTGTACTTATAGCCCTATAACATGCAAAAAAAAAGCAAAAAGCATGTAAACACTGGGTATTTTTGAACTCAGGACAACATTTTGAATCTATTTAGCAGTTTTTTTCATTCGCTTTTGTAGATGAGTAAAAGATTTTTCACATAAAATTCAAAAAACGTGTATTTTTTTCAATTTTTCATCATATTTTTTCATTTTTTTTAAATTAAATTAGATGAGATTATATAAATAATGGTATGTAAAGAAAGCCCCTTCTGTCCTGAAAAAAACAATATATAATTTGTATGGGAACAGTAAATGAGAGAGCGGAAAATTACAGCTAAACACAAACACCACAAAAGTGTCAAAAAGATGCCTGGTCGCAAATGTACAACATCGCAAAAAAAGTCCAGTCCTTAAGGGGTTAAACTACAATAAAATGTGTTTAGAAATCAGTCTGTATAAATAAGATACATTGTTCTTGTTTCTCAGTACAGCCCTGCCCCACCTGTAAAATTAAAGTGTCCCTCTCGGTGGCATAGCTAGAGCTGATTTTAGACATACTCCCAATGAAAAATGCGTAATTAAAGATTTTTTTCAGGCAGTGGAGTGTTTATTTAAGGAGTTATTACACTGCTGTTCCATTAAAGCACGTTACAATACAGATGCATACGTTTGTAATACCTAAATATACAGAGCGAAGATCGGTTTAATTATAGATAAATTAATGGGCAAGTATTTGAATCAAGGCCAATGCATTGCTCAACCAGATGGCACTTATAGAAATTGTTTTAATGTATAAAAAAGTGTCTGGCAAACACTCTACAAATACACAATATTACTCCACCCTTATCACATGTCTGCTAACAGAGACGCCCAACTCATTTATTTCACAGTATTTCCATTCCTGAGAACAAACGAGATTAAAATATAAACATGCTATCAGATCTCAAACTGGGTTTAGGTTGTAGTAACTGAAACATTCAATTGTGGTAAATTGACAAAATTACAAAATATAAAAATGGCCGATCTAAGCATCATACAGTGCGCCCTCAGCCAATCAAACTGTGTTTCTACTTTGAAACAAATCTCTAAAAATGTGTGGAATTCTTTTAATCGTTTCATTTTTCCTACTGTAAACTATTTATGTCTCACATTGAGTCGCCCACCTTCCGCTTTGATCCTGTATATTTTGTATCTATTCCACAAATATGGGAGATTATTCACTAAACACTGAATGATAATCAATTGAAAAATCGAAAAGCTAAATATAGACAAAAATAGTAGACGAGGAAAAATTCACCAAATCAGCTACAATGAAAACTTGGATATTTTAAATGGACATATTGCAGGGAGAATACTACAGGAGGGGGGGGGGGGGAGAATACTATGGGAGGGGAGGGGGGAGAATACTATGGGAGGGGAGGGGGGTGAGAATACTATGGGAGGGGGGGGGAGAATACTATGGGAGGGGAGGGGGGAGAGAATACTATGGGAGGGGAGGGGGGAGAGAATACTATGGGAGGGGGGAGAGAATACTATGGGAGGGGAGGGGGAGAGAATACTACGGGAGGGGAGGGGGGAGAATACTATGGGAGGGGAGGGGGGAGAATACTATGGGAGGGGAGGGGAGGGGGGAGAATACTATGGGAGGGGAGGGGGGTGAGAATACTATGGGAGGGGAGGGGGAGAGAATACTACGGGAGGGGAGGGGGGAGAATACTATGGGAGGGGAGGGGGGAGAATACTATGGGAGGGGAGGGGAGGGGGGAGAATACTATGGGAGGGGAGGGGGGAGAATACTATGGGAGGGGAGGGGGGTGAGAATACTATGGGAGGGGGGGGGAGAATACTATGGGAGGGGAGGGGGGAGAGAATACTATGGGAGGGGGGGAGAGAATACTATGGGGGGGAGAGAATACTATGGGAGGGGGGGAGAGAATACTATGGGGGGGGAGAATACTATGGGAGGGGAGGGGGGAGAATACTATGGGAGGGGAGGGGGGTGAGAATACTATGGGAGGGGAGGGGGGTGAGAATACTATGGGAGGGGAGAGAATACTATGGGAGGGGGGGAGAATACTATGGGAGGGGGGGGAGAATACTATGGGAGGGGGGGGAGAATACTATGGGAGGGGGGGAGAATACTATGGGAGGGGGGGGAGAATACTATGGGAGGGGAGGGGGGAGAGAATACTATGGGAGGGGGGGAGAGAATACTATGGGGGGGAGAGAATACTATGGGGGGGAGAGAATACTATGGGAGGGGAGAGAATACTATGGGAGGGGAGAGAATACTATGGGAGGGGGGGAGAGAATACTATGGGAGGGGGGAGAGAATACTATGGGGGGGGAGTACTATGGGAGGGGGGGAGTACTATGGGATGAGGGGGGAATACTATGGAAAGGGGGGGACACTATGGGATGAGGGGGGACACTATGGGATGAGGGGGGAACACTATGGGATGAGGGGGGGACACTATGGGATGAGGGGGGGGGGAAATACTGTGGGAGGGGGGAAATTTCCTTGAATTTCCTTCTAAAAATGAGGTGCGTGTTATACGCCGATAAATACGGTATCTAAAATCAACTATGCTCTCCGTTCGGCTGCTTTGGACCTAAATTTGAAATTTTATTTGAATTTTCACTTTGGCCAAAAACCAAAAACTCCGACTGCTGTATCGCAACAAAAGTTGGGGTCTATATTTTGGTCTAGGGTAATCTATGTTCTCATTGGGCAGTGCCTTCGCCACTTACACTGCCCGTAAATCGTGTTAAAGGGTTAATCCAAGCACCATGACCCCTTCAGTGATTTGAAATGGTTATGATGCCTGGAGTACAGAAAGAAGTTGGTGTGAGCAATGGAATGGGGGTGCGTTTTAATTTTATTCTTTATTTCTATAATTGGGGGGAGGGATGACTGACCAGCACAATGTGGGATTTATTAAAAACTTTACCGTATCTTCTGAAATCTATTGTACAGCATTCCAAAATATGTTTGAAGGACCACTCTAGGCAACCAGACCACTTCAGCTTAATGAAGTGGTCTGGGTGCCAGGTCCAGCTAGGGTTAACCCATTCCTTTATAAACATAGCAGTTTCAGAGAAACTGCTATGTTTATAAATGGGTTAAGCCTTCCCCCAAAGCCTCTAGTGGCTGTCTCACTGACAGCCGCTAGAGGCGCTTCCGTGATTCTCACTGTGAAAATCACAGTGAGAGCACGCAAGCGTCCATAGGAAAGCATTGTAAATGCTTTCCTATGCGACCGGCTGAATGCGCGCGCAGCTCTTGCCGCGCGTGCGCATTCAGCCGACAAGGCGGAACGGAGGAGGATCGGAGGCAGAGAGCTCCCCGCCCAGCGCTGGAAAAAGGTAAGCCTCAGGGCACTATAGTGCCAGGAAAACTAGTATGTTTTCCTGGCACTATAGTGGTCCTTTGCGCTTTCTACATAATTATAAGATACGTTAGTATAATATGTGATACTTGGGCAATCTTCTAGTTCTCCAAATGTAAGGAGGACACTCCTTGTTGGCGCATTTGTCTGAACTTATCTATTCCGACTTCCACAGAAATGTCATAAAAACGGATCTGGTTACTAAAAGAAACCGTCATTTTATCACCTTTAAACTATGGTTTTATTGTTGCTTTTTGGTTTCCAGTGACAGCTAAATCTATTGCTATAAACTAGCTTGTAAAGAGGGTTATAAACAAGGTGTAACACAGAAATATCACTTTAACGTGCAAACGGCGCACGCAAGATATTTAGACAACTTGACCGATAACTAAAAAAGTGTTAGCAACAGGGAATATTCACAAACGTGAGAATTCAAAATTAATTTCAAATTTAAGGTTAAAATAGCCGAACTGGAAAAATTCTCTAAGTCAGCTATGCTATCAGTTCAGCTTCTCTGGCCTTAAAATTTGAAACTCAGTCCGAATTCCTATTTTAGTAAATGATCCCGTATACGTTGTGCGGTTTCTTTTTTATTAAAAAATAATATAAAATATTAAAGCCTTTTTTTTGTTCTGAAACAGTCAGTGCATACTACGCAGATGAATTTAATCGCCCACAGTGCCATGTACAGTAATTCAGAAGGAATGCCCAATATCACATGCCTGTACAGCAGCTGCAATATTTGAACAAATAAAACAAGAGGATGAGAGATTTAATCATCCCCAGGGTGTGTCCGCTCTCAGCTTCCAATTCTTAAAGACAGCTTGCACACCCATCACAGAATATCGGGTATATCGCACCTTGTGAGAACACATTACTAAAGTAATTAAAGCGGCTCTGTCATTGTTTGGGGTCTTTGTATAAATCCCATAGTGACTTCTCCACTGGCAGTGAGGTAGCCAAGGGGAGTTATAATTACCTGAACCTGTCCCTCGCGTCTGCTGCCATATTCTTCCAGACGGTACGTTTCAGCCGCTGATGCTTCAGCTACCAGAAGCTTACACCAGCGTTGTATTCTCACGCATTGAGGTCTATGGAGGATACCAAGAGTCCCTCCGTAGGCAGAGCCTTTTCCAACTCAGCCTTCACTAGTGAGCACTTGACAAAATATAGCAAGTGTCAAGTGTGGGAAAAATATTAACACTAAGTAGTCACTTCTTTATATTAGTATATATTTGGACTGTGTTGGAATTTCAGCATTTCATAAAGAGATTTTATAATGATAGATAATTTACCTTTATAAAATACTAATAGAGGGGAGACAATGCCACTTTAAATGGCTGAATGGGAATTTCAGAACATCAGGTTTGGTCCAGTATTGTAACTTATTTCAATTCAAATGGTAACATTGATGCTTAAATGGACAATATAGGCACCAAAACAACTTTAGCGAACAGATGATGTATCTGCAATCTCACTGCTCAATTCTCTGCCATTTAGGAGTTAAATCACTTTTCATTCAGTTTATGCAGTGCTAGCCACACCTCCCCTGGTTGTGACGGATAAAGCCTGCATGAAAACAAATGTCTTCATTTCCAAATCAGATGGTAACTTACTTTAGAACACTGGCTCTCAAACCAGTGTCCATGGCCCACCAATAGTTCAGGATTTATGTATTTCCCTGTTTTATTCCAATGGAGATACCAACAAAACCTGGACTGTTGGTGGGTCTTGAGGACTGGTTTGAGAAATGCTGCTTTAGAAGTTTCTATCTCTTGCTCTGTAAATTTAACTTTAAATCACACATGAGGTTCCTGCAAGATCTAGAAGGCTATTAAAATAAGCAGAAAATTGGCAATTATAAAATTAAACAATTTGCAATAATAGAATTGTAAACATTAAATCTCACTTTACTGTTAGTGTTTAGGAAGGCTGTACAAGTCACATGCAGTGAGGGGTGACTAGAGCTATGTAAATAAAGTAATTGAACTCCTAAATGGCAGAGAATCGAGCAGTGCTAATGCTAAACTTGTTTTGGGTCCTCTAGTGTCACTTTAAATAAGAGTTCTCTAACTCCCTTACAGTTTTTGCAATTTGGATTTCAATTCACTATTTCACAGTTTGGTGAATTAAGCAAACATTTGTGTATATAATTTGGAATTCATGAGATACACAGCATCAATTTTAGAATGCGAGCTAGTTTGAGCTTGGACATTCTTCACCTCTATCACATCAATATGTATTCGTACAATATATGTAAATGTTGCTAAGATTATGAATTGTATATACAGTCAGCCTGTTAAGCAACAGTTACAAACTCTGCCATTACTTATATTGACTGGTTGGATTATCTACTAAACAGTTAATTTTAGTGAACCAAATCTGAAATTAAAAACATGGGCTAAAATAGTCCAGCTGTGATTAAAGCCAAGATGCAGATTTTTTCCAAAGCAGCAATTCTACCCTAAATTTCACCACTCTTATTTAATTCACTATAACTTGGCGTTTAATGACTACGTTTGTCAGCGCAATACATCGGAACAATTACTTTTTATCTAAAGGAAGACAGACAATCCCCTCACCCCCATTAGCAAATATTATAATATTGTAACAGTTCAAGAATGTTTTCATACCATTTCATTCCTGCCTTGGGGGTAAAAAAACACTAGTAGATGATAAACGTTCCTCAACATAACAATAATCAGGGTTTTTTATTCCATTCCAGTCCCCCTTCAATGTTGTTTGGCTACAACTCCTAGAATGCTTGGCCCCTCTGTTGCATTCACAGCATTTTAGGAGTTGTAGTCGCTTGTCATGGTAAGGGGGAGCAAAGTTTGACAACACGGAGGGTTCTTTGAGCGAAATGATGATTGAGGCCTGCTGTCTAGAGTTTACTGATTGCAGGCCTGAGGTAGGAATTTTTTAAACCCTCCTGATTTAAACAGGGATGTGTCCAGCCAAATTTGCCTTTTATAGCATTGTCAGTGACACACGTAATTGAGTCAAGAATTGGGGTAAGCTGAAAATTATAAATGGCTAGTTACAAACATTCAATTGGTGTTAGAAGCTTAGTCTTGCCTAGAATTGCTTTTTTTAAAGTGAATGTGTAATTTGGGAGTCAGATCCTGCATTTTAATTAAGAGATTTGGGGATTTACCTACTAAACTGGAAACTGTGCCCAATCATAAAAAAGTTGCAATTTTTCAGGAGTTTGAGGAGTTAATTGATCTAAAATGTGAAATTTTTCTCTCAATTCTGAGCTTAGTGAATTCATTTCTGTATGATTTGATTTGTGTATATATATATATATTTTTATTTATTTATTTTTATTTTATGATTTAGCCACTTCCGCTGTGTATTTGCGCCCAACTGTATTACTAAATATACACCTGAATTAAGCCCAGTATGCATGCTGTATATAATATATATCAACAATGAGAAAAGCTCTTACCTTTAAGATGCCCGGGAGCTGCAAGCACAGATTTACCTCCACAAGAAAGGATGATAGGCAAGCCAGATAGCAAACCGAACTCTGCAAACAAAAAAAACTTTATTCAATGTAAAACTGGATCGACGAACATAGGGGGAGATACAGCCACATCTAATAAATACACAACTGCAGGCCTGGACTATGAATTGTTTATGTATTATGGTCATGCGATCATGAATAATTACAAATACTAGAATCGAGGATATTTCAAAGGCACATAGGCTGAATTTATTTATCTATTTATCATTGTGATCCCGCCTGTTGTAAACTGTGGGTAATGAAACTTTATTCAGCTGTGTGGCCTAAAGATTGTCTGTAAAAAAATTAAAATAACTATTACGTACATTAAAGGGACATTGTAGGCACCCAGACCACTTCAGCTAATTGAAGTGGTCTGGGTGCTGTGTTCCTATTGCACTTAGGGCTGCAATGTAAATGATTACAGTTCCAGAGAAAGTGCAATGTTTGCATTGCAGCACTAAGTCTGCCTCCAGTGGCGGTCTAACAGACAGCCACTAGAGGGCTTCCTGGATCCACATGGACCCTTGGTCTGGTATCAGACGCTGGACATCCTCATGCTCTGCATTAAATCAATGCTTTCCTATGGGAAGGTCTAATGTGTGTGCGGCATGTGCATTAACGCCCGCTCGTCGGAGGAGAAGGGGGAGCCGCGACCTGGAGCCCAAGGACATAGCAGATTGCCAGATAGCAGATTGTTGTTTGGGTGTTTTTTTTTTATACCAAATTAGCGTTCTTGTCAATGTATAAATACAATGTACGATTCCACGCCCATTTTTATTCCAGCCTTTTAATATGCAACAGTCTGTGGGAATTGGGAAAAAATGCCCCAATGTATAAAGATTTTTTTTTTTTTTTACAGTTTCTATACATAACCCCTTTTTTGCAAGCAGCATTGTTATCATCATTGATAGACGATGGTCTGATATAAATATTTAAACAAAGTGACTTCATTTACATTGAATTAAAAAAGGCAAATTGTCCAATACAAAGTTTGCCGTATATAAACAAACATGGTAAAACATTTGGAGTTCTCTTGATTATGCCCTGGGGATACAATCTGAAAAACTCATTACATTCTAGTGTAAGCAGACATCTTAAGGATTTCCTGGATATGATTCATTGTATCTCGAAGTATGACTATTATTTGTTAATGGGATTAGCCTTAATCATGTTAGAAGGACCTGGGAAGTAATGTAATCCTTAGATCATATCTCTGGTTTCTGGGTCTGTCTTTCAATGTGAGGATCGACAGGATTAGGTTCTTTCATTAAAATCGTTTTTTATCCCCTAAAAAAATTCAGTAAACAGAGAAATCACAAATCCACCTGTGTCATTCAAAAATTAGTCGCTATGGATAGCACTTTATTTCATTAACAAAACACTCCAAACACCATAACCACTACAGCTTGCCAGGAGTGGCCTGGTGCTGTCCCACAGCATGTAATCAAATTATTATATTATGGTTTCACAACGTAACTGTCTCCAGTCTGGTGCCAGTGACCCCATACCCGGCCTCTGGTCTTCTTGTGCAGGAGAATCCAGAGATCTCTACAAAGCTAGAATACGCAGGACCCCACACACTGTCAGAGCATCTGCTGAGCTCTCTCAGTCCATTAAATGTGGCGCAGGCGCCTGGGGAACCCAGGTAAATGGTCACACCGTGTGAAAACTGTTTTAGTGCTTGGAGTGTTCATTTAAAAATGTTTCTAACTCGAGTTTGTTTGACAAGGACCCTCTTCACCTCTTCTATCCATCAACGTTATTTGTGTGTCTCTTACTTATTGTTATACATCCCGCTATATAAATGTGGAGTGCTATGGAATACGTCACACTATTTAAATTATAATCATAATCAGACGCAAAATGCTCGCACCCAGAAGATAGGGGGCACCTTTAGGAAGCCGAAGCCTTCTGGCCTCCTTTAATCAGAAGAATCTGGGCCCGGTTTTATTGTTTGTTTGTTTGTTTGTTTTACATTTTAGATTCTATCGCGTAATAATAAACCAGATCACTAGATGCATCTAAGATAGAATAAAAATTTTACACAGTGTTGAGAAAATGTGTTCTTTAACGCTTTATGTGCATCTTTGTTAAAGTACGAACGAGGTCTGGAATACATTTTTTTGTTTGTGCCAAGTTGTTTTAAGGACTTAACATTACCGGTTACTGTGGGGAAATTCCCCCCCCCCCCCTTACTCTCAAAGGCGCAAGCTAAACTTTACCTTCTAGCAACAGATTTGTTTTGTGTGTTTTTGTTTGTTTTATTACTATTTCCATGAGAAAGCCGTTTTAGTGTAAACATGCATGTTATCTGTCAAAAAGCCCATAAAATGCCATGTGATTCTTTTAAATCAAACATACCACTTGGTACCTACTAATTATATAGGGGGCTGTACATATATTCATGTGAGGGGGGTGAGGGATATAAAGTCTAATATACAGCCCAGAGTTTGCCCTCACTCATCACTGAGAATCTTAGATGGGGATAGCCTTGGCCTTAAAATAATGTGCATCTTTGGTACCGGTGCCTGCCTGAAATGCTGCTGTAATGGATGCCCCTGACCCCCCGCTTAATAGAAGACAATTGGGTGACAAAATCTTTTGTCTTTTTCACTGCCCACCTCCATCTCATCGATTATAAGTTCTTTGGGCTGTATATGCCCCTATATTGATAATCTGTAATTTATTTCTGCCCAGTGAAATTAGAGACATTCTGCTAACTAGATATCATGGTATCATGGCTCACAGAATCTATTTTTATTATTATTATAATATATTTGAACTTATTTATTATTATTATTTATTTTTTTGAAAGATAGAAACCTGCAACTCTTGGTCTGGTCTAGTCGGCCGATGGATAAAAATATTTTTCTGTAAACAAGAATTCTGACTGTTTCGTCATTCCAACGTTTGTTTTCTTTTACCAAAAGATTAGCGCAGTGCCAACCGTGACAGTGTCACAGTAATGGGAGAATATATATGCAAATGTACTTTGTAAGACAATACATCTGCTCTTCAGTGCAGAACGCCAGATGCTACCTTACTAAATTAAAATGTTTCTGGAACATCTATCAAAACATTAGTTTCCTTTTTTTTTTTTTACACAGGGAGACTTGCAGATGTTTAGGGCTAATTACATTTAACGTTAAATGAGTTGTTCAAGAAGCTGTGATATTCCTTTTATAATTTCCTTCTGCATTTCTTTAGAGTTCCTGATACCTCTCGGGGCACAGTGAGACTGTTACATTGCCGCTGGATGCCATACATCTAGAAACTTATAATTTATGGGTTTACTATGGTATCCCCACGGTATGCCTTTAAATCCCTTCTTTAAATGCTTTCATTATAGTTTATGCTTATAATTTATATTATATCCTCTTTTGTCAAACTATTCTGAAACAGTTTGACAATACTGGGGTTCTTTCCTGCATCCAGAAACTGCCCCGTCTCTTCTTCTAAATTGCTAATGTAGAATTTATATTTTCACATTATCAATGTCAAGTCCATCCAACTTGGACCATTGTGATTGGCTAAGAGTGTTTGGGTGGGTTAGCTCAGAGCTCTAAGCCAATTACTGATCCAGAGGTAGGGGCTCCCATCCATGCCTGGCTTTCAATAAAGCATTGTGAATGAAAAGGCAGCAAACTGATTTCTCTAGGGTAACATAATGAATGCATTGAAGGAATCATTTTTTCCTGATTACCATCCTTAGCTAAAAGAGGAAGCAATAATTGTGCTTGGTACATGCTTAATGTTGGGGTTTTTTTTCTCGTTTTTTTTTTTTACCATCTCTAAAATACTTGAACGTAAATTCTAGAAGCAATTTTTAATTTTTAAGAAGTTTATTCATTAGGGAAGAAGTTGCAAAGTGAATTGCAGAAAAAAAACATCTTCAATTGTGCTAAATTGGAGGTATTTTTTACAGTTGCTATTGTACTGCCTTATCGAGGAGGAGTTATACACTAGGTCATTCTTGGCACGTCATCCGTAATTACAACTCACCATGTCTGAGACTTCCTGCAGTGTGCTCCGACCAAACTTGGATATAGCTGATTTCCACGTCAGTCAATCATAGCTTTCTCATGGTTTTAAATAGGATCTGACTGCATCTCATAAATACCCTTCCCAAATAAAGGTTTATACGATATAAATGTCAGCACATTGTAGCAGTTCCATTTATTATTATTATAGAATTAATGAAACTACTGCCTTATCTGATAGCAGCTGTTTTTAATCTTATTGATGACTTCATTCTTGGTTTTGTGGTAGCTTTAGATAACGATAAGGATCCATGGGCCCTTCATTTATATAATTGTCCTTGTGGTCTGCATGTTTTTCATGGGCAGACACTATTTTTAATTCCCACCATGCAGTACTGGAAAACGTCCAAGATAAGTGGGACTTCCACTACTAAACAACATGTACGATACGTAGTTGCTGTGATTTTCATTCTACTCTTTCCGTAGCTGAATTGATGAAGTCAGATCCGAAAACACCTCAACAGCATAATTTTGTTTTTCCACAATGCCTGGTTCACTGTTATGTATTTTTTTTGCATATGTAGCAATATATATATATATATATATATATATATATATATATATATATAAATTGTAATATATGTTAATTACTTTTGATTCTATATGAATTCCAAATATGTAGCTGATTCACTTTGAGTAGTAATTGTGAGATCATAATAAAAGTTGTTAAATCAGGCATAGGCAACCTTTGGCACTCCAGATGTTTTGGCCTACACCTCCCATGATGCTTTGCCAGCATTATGGGTGTAAGAGCATTTTGGGGGATGTAGTCCAGAACATCTGCCAAAGGTTGCCAACCCCTGCGTTAAATTATCTCGCTGGTATGTGCCACCTACTTCGAAGATGAGAAAATGTAAAAAAGAACAGCCAGCAAGTGACAGGAAATGAGTCAAATGCTAAGCCTATTTTTTTATTTTTATTTTTAAAGCAGCCGTCTAGATTAATTTCATTTTCTTTCCATTTTACCCTAACTAATTCCAAATATTTAGATTAAAGATCGATTAATAGAATTTTTTCTTTAGGGGGTAATATTACTTTATCACACCTCCCAGTACAGAGAAGCTGTGGACTAGAAAGTGGGTGGGAGGGCAATATGCATTGGGGGCTTGTCTGCTCTTTGGAAAATCAGAGATGGCTAGAATTGTTATTGTATTCTAGCACGCTGTTTCACAAGATTCAATGTGAATCTCAAAATTTAGACCATATTAGCGCAAAAACAAAACAAAAAAATAAATGATGTCCACTTAGTTTGGCCAAATTAAATAATTTTCTAATTTTCCATATTTCCTACTTTAGTGATTAACCCTGTAGTATTATTGTAGCATATATTAACATAATCTGCAACATATGTAATAAAGTTACACTACAGAGCCTGGCTGTATATTTACTAAATGGGGTTGTTTTTTTGGGCAGTGAAGTTAATGTCTCGTGGTAGTTCCCCTACAAACCAGACGAGTATAAATCACATAAACGGCTGACTTTTGCTTCCTTCGGTGAAAGGAACTGCCAGAGAGGAAAAAGACAGGAAGACCCCACGTTTGTATGCAGGGAGAAGGATTCACTGATACCGTGGGAATAACAACTTTTATATTCGTTACATTAATAAAGGGCCACAACGCTAACTTATTCAATGCATTCTAAATTGCACAGTATTGCATGAACTCATTTAGTGGAGAGCTTACTGTCAGGGGATGACATTGTTTAAAGGAACACTCCGTGCACCAATATAACTCTTTAATATGCTGCATTAATTGCATGCTCACATTTTTAGTTTTTGAACAAAACACTAAAATTTTGCAGAATGCTGCACCATAAGCCTGCCTTATTATAAAGCTTCCTTATCAAATTTATGTACACAGCTCAACCCCTAAAAGCACTGAGTGAGCGGCTTCTAATTCACAATTTAGCTGCAGACAGTCAGAGAAGCTACATCCTGAGTGTCCTCTCCGTCAGTTGCAGGTTACATTGTAGCTCTGATCACTCCGTGCTGTCATCGGCTGATCTGTGTGCATACATTAGATAAGGAAGTCTTTTTCTGGAGTGAGTGGGTGTGGCTAAGGATGGAGGCTTATTGTGCAGCATTCGGCAAAACATTTTGCTTATTTTGTGCAAGAACTGTTTGCACAAATATTGAGGTTTATCGAATGCATGAAAGTTGTATTGGTTTTCGGATGGTCCCATTAAGGTGGAGTTGCTGCAATAGCTGACTGGCCAGTTTTATCACAAAGTAATTTCAGTTTGGGGAGAACCACCACTGAATGCTGCCTGGTGCAATGTGAATGGCAAGTGACGTGCTTTGTGAATCAGTTTTATCCCGGCAGCTTAACTTTGACTTTTCCGGTAAGTCCTAGGGATACCTTAGCAATAATCACTTTTACCATTTTAAACCCTGCACACATTAAATAAACAATGCATTGGGACATCACACATCCAAAATAACATTCAGGGTTGTCAGACTATGCTTCAGAGGATCCAGTGACATCATCGACAAGATGGAGGTATTTTTCCCACCTATTCTGACTAGTTCATTAAACTTATCATTAATATGGATAACTTGGAAAAAGGAAGAAAAAGTACCTAGCCATTCACTGGAGTAAAATAGAGTATTTCAGACACCCCCAAGTGGCCATATGTAGTACTTCAGGTTGCTAAAAAAATAAACATTAGCTTAGATTCTTCATATCAACAAAACCATAGATGTGTATATATATATAACCAGCCACCCTTTCCAGCCCGTCATGAGCCACTGCAAGTCTTGAGTCATAGCCTTTGGGAGTAATTAAGTCTAATAATACAGGGGTGAGACAAAACAATATTACATTACAAACTGCTTTCTCCAGGAAATATATCTATATATAATCTAAACCTGAATAAACGGTGGTAATTAATTAAGAAACTATCATATCTGGACAACGATATACAAATAATTGAATTCAAGATTGATGCCATAATTATGTGATTCTGTGTTTTTTGTTTTCATGTATAATTTAAGGAAAGAGCCCGCTGGAATAGTTGTTGGTAACACAAGGTAAAACGGAGTCTCAGAGGGGGATATGATAGCATTATACAAATATATTTGGGGTCAATACAAACCATTATCTGGAAATCTGTTCATAACAGGACTATGCATAGGACACGTGGTCACACATTTAGACTGGAAGAAAGGAGATTTAGACTAACGCAGAGGAAAGAGTTTTTTACAGTAAGAACCATAAGGATGTGGAATTCTCTGCCTGAAGAGGTGCTTTTCTCACAGTCTGTACAGATGTTTTAAACAGCTGGATGAATACTTGCAAAAAACATAGTATTCAGGGATATAATGTCTAATTAGTGGGGTAATAGCTGCTTGATCCAAGGAGATATCTGACTGCCATTCTGGGGTCATGAAGGATTTTTTTTTCCTAGTTTGTTGCAAATTTGGATGCGCTTCAAACTGGGGTTTGTGCCTTCTTTTGGATCAACAGAAAAACAGATGTGAGGAAGGCTGAACTTTGATGGATGCATGTCTCGTTTCAGCTTACGTAACTATGTAACAATATGGCAGCATAAATGTCGCAATTAGGCAGTTTACCATCTCCTGTTTAGCCCCCTGCTTGCCATAGTTGTGTCCTCTTTAAAAAAATGCTGGGGGCAATTTTGGCCTAGTGATTCCCCAACTTGTATTCTTCATCTTGAGACACTTTCAAATCCCTCGTTACATCTCTTGGTAAATTATTTCACTCTGCCTCATTGTGCTATGCTACTGCTGATGATGTGTACTGAACCAACTGTAGAGGAAGTAAAGTGCACTTGTTAGTCCCTGTCAGTCATCATTTTCCAGGCTTTCTCTCCAGCCCTGTCTGTTATCCAGCTGTGTACAATAAACCGCGTATCTTGAGACACATGCTATTAGTACGGAAGCTAAGGATTTCCTTCCTGCTTCTGAATTTGCACATTGCCCATTAATGTGTCCGACAGTGACAATGCATATAAACCACACGATGGGAAAAATGTTTCTGTGTATTCTTAAAATGAATTATTTTGACAAGAAAGAAAGAAATAATTGACTTGCACATTATCTCGTATTAAGCCATGTTAGAGTTACAAGAAAACAAACGGTTATGGTGTATGTTGGCTGGGGCACCGACCTCTGTTTTCTCTCTTCACCAATAGGTAAGAAATCCCACATCAGCCATAGGATAAATATAGGGATCACTGAATTATCCATCCTCCAATCTCCAAACCCCATTTAAAAATGTGTGTATCTTCCCAAAATATGTGTTAATGATCTTTCTAGGTGAACCAAAATTTGCACTTTTCTAACCTTGTGACCTCTTTTTAGTTGGTTTGGCCAATTGTCCGTTCTTGGGGAGGTTTGTCTTTGTATGCCTTTCCTTTCTTTGGCTTCAGGAAGTTACATAGTGACAAAAATAATAATCCAGGATGAAAAAGACTACCGTCCACCTTTTATGCTGTTGATCCATAGAAGGGAGGATTGTAAGTAGAAACAATATAACCGATATTGGACACACGACATTGTTAAGAACATTCTTCTAGCTTTATTGATTGATTGGTCCAGCTCCTCCATTCTTTAAACAGATCTACATTAGCTCAGAGTTAAAGCATGCATGTCTTTATGTTACAATAGTTAACTATTCATATAGAGAAAGCATACAGGAAAATTGAAATAATGTTTCTGTTGCCCTTAATTTGCATTGCGTGCCTTTGCTGTGCCAGGAGTGAACTGGATTGTGATGTGACTTACTAGATTTTTAATATAAGACAGAGTATCACAACAAACTGTAGTAACAGCAATTTGGATATTTCACACATGTGTTATCTGTAATCTCGGGTACCATGGTGAAAACCATATGAATGTTTTTGTCTGTGTTGGTCATATCATGAACAGTTAAATCCTTGTATAATTGTGTATTGCAGCAGGAATAAAGATTTGCAGTGACTCTGCCAGTTTCTGCCTGTTACACAAGAAAAGGCAAATATAAACAGGGATTGTGTGTAGAAAGCCCGCCTACTGTTCGGACAACTGGGGTCACATTCAGATGTAAATAGGGAAAGAGCACAATCCATGTTGCAGCAAAAGATAAGGGCCTATTATTCCCAGGTTTTTTTTGTTGTCATTGCATTTAAAAAAAAAAAAAAAATTAAACAAAATGCATGATGGAACCTCTTAAAGGTCCACTCCAGGCACCATAAAAACATAATAGAAATGAAGTTGTTTTGGTGCAAGGATGACCCGGTTGCCAGTTTACTTGAAGTGGTCAAACTCTTAAGACGGTTTAACCCCAAAGTCTTCAATTCGACTCCTGTCAGCTCTGCCCCTTTCACTTCTGTTCCAGTACGAGGCTTCAATCAAGAAGTCTGGGCTTGGGCAACACTGTTGGCTGAGAGCGTCCGCTGATGGAGTGAAAAAAAATATGTACCAGCATTAGGGACCTCCTTGCTCCATAATAATTTCACTACAATTAAGTTGTTATGGTGCCTGGAGTGCCCCTTTTAAGGATGACAATAAAAAAGAGGGGACGTTTGTGTCTTTCAGATTTTAAGGGGGTTATTCACTAAAAGGTTAAAGAAGCCATCTGCAGCAGCTCCAAGTCAAAGGTGGTTTAACACCGAGCCATTGGATGATTCCAGGCACCATCACCACTTCAATGAGATGAAGTGGTTATGGTGCCTATAGTGTCGTAATTGGCCCTCATTGACGAGGTCTTCGGGGGAAAAAAAATCCAAAAATTGACTATTTTGGCCTAAAATGTAATGTTTTATTTTTTTTAAAGTCACTAAAATTTACAGTTTATAAAATGAAACCTTCACCCAAGTGCTTAATAGGATGCCATCCCTATAGCTTCAAACATTGGGAGGTATAGAATCAGGACCAAGGTGGATCTATATGAGGTGTGCCAGTAATGCAGCTTACATCACTGGCAATGCCCAAAGAGGGTGGGTACCTGTCTGGCATGAATGTATGCCTGGCTGTCCCTCTGTGGCACCTTGCAAGGTTCTTTTCTATCACTGCCTCTACCAGATGTGCAACAAAATATTTTTTTTTGCACAAATGGATTCAAATATTCCCAGATGTTTTCAAGATGCATCATTGCTGCACCAGTCCATTCTGGAATGGTTCTGGAGACCAGCGTGCAGTCAGGTATACTTCTCTCTTTTACATTGTATTAATGAATGGGGGGACCAGGACATTATGTCACATCCTGATGTTTACAGTCTGTAATACAGAGAGCCCGTTAGGAGGAGAATAGATTTTTATTTTCCTACTGCTAGACAGACAGGTGTCCTGTTATCCGCTATTTTACTTGGTACACCTAGTGACATTGACCTGGTCACAACTGCACTCTTTAAATAAACTATCAGAGTTAATCACTAAAGTAAGAATGGGAATTCAAAGAGAACTGGAAGTGAATTGCAAAATGTAATCCAAAAAATTAAAATGAGAGAAATTCAAAAGTTTTCAGTTTGGCTTAAATTTAACCCCTTAAGGACACATGACATGTGTGACATGTCATGATTTCCTTTTATTCCAGAAGTTTGGTCCTTAAGGGGTTAAAATCCCCGCAATTCTCAATTTAGTGAATTAACCTGAATATGTCATGGTTTATGAACAGAGTATGGTCATGCTTCACTCTCTTCTACAGAACTGAAACAATGTTTAAAGTAATATATTTTTAAAACATGTTTATTTTTTATTCATTTTTTGTGTGCAGGAAGCTGTGCCAAAGATGTCAGCGAGCAAAGAGGGTGCACACAAAAAATGGGCGGCTCTAAAGGAGAAACTAAGCCCTCAGAGCCCCGACCAGATTGAGGGTAACCTGGAGAATGCAGACCCTGAATTATGCATCCGACTCTTGCAAATCCCATCTGTTGTAAACTACTCGGGTCTGAAAAAACGCCTGGAGAGCAGTGATGACAACTGGATCGTACAGTTCTTGGAGCTCAGTGGACTGGACCTTCTCCTGGAAGCCCTGGACACACTGTCTGGGAGAGGGGTATCTAGAATTGCTGACGCCCTCCTCCAGCTGACTTGTATAAACTGTGTCCGAACAATTATGAATTCCCACAAGGGAATTGAGTATATAGTTGAGAATGAAGGTTATGTACGGAAAATTTCCCAAGGTGAGGAACTCGTCATTCTTTGAATATCTGTTATTTGGGTTAGCCCACTTTCCATTTATGGTGTCCAAAACAAAAAAGAAAACAAACATAATTCCTTGCATTCAACTAACTTTTCCTCCAGTTCGCTGCAGCTTTTTAATGTTCCCGATATCAGCTGGGCGTTTAGGTTATGAATTTCTTACAATTCCATTCCCGTCCAAGGATTCCATAGATTTGTAACATGTTACATTTACAGGGTTTTGTCCTCCTCTAGTGACTGTTATATTGAGCCCCAATATTATAACTATTAATAATACTATTATCATTGGCATTCATGTATCACCATCCTATACCTTTTATTAACCATATTAAAAAAGGGTGAAACTTGCAGCACCGACTAAGTAAATTTGGGTCACATGATGCAGAAGCCCCTATAGGAAAGCACTGATTCAATATTTATCTATGGGGAGACTTGGATTGCACATAGCGTTCACTACGCAAGCGCATCGGGTCTCCCACTCCCCTCTATGAGAAGCATTTTATTCGACATTGGCCATGCCTCCTTCGTGACAGAACCTCGGCCCAAGAAAAAGTTTAGGAAAACATTTAGCTTTATTATATTCTATGGCAAATGGGGGGAAGGGGCGCTGTTTTTTTTTTATAATTTTTTTTTTTTTTTTTTAATATGGACGCCACAGCGATAGGAATATGAGTTTGTTAAAAAAAAAATTTAAAAAAAATATTTGTTTTTAAAATGAGGAAAAATGTGAAAGTCAAGTTATGATTGTTTATTAATTAATGCAACAGTTAATCACTGGCAGTATAACATTGTTTCTTTCATCCAGAGCGTTCACTGTATGTTTTATATATAATCTCTGTTTTACAGCACTGGACACGTCCAATGTGATGGTCAAGAAACAGGTTTTTGAGTTGTTGGCTGCACTTTGCATCTACTCCACTGAAGGACACGCTTTGGCTTTGGATGCTCTTCAGCACTATAAGGTAAACAACTTATTGGCGTACAGAAAAATACTTTTACTTAATTTTTTATTTACATATATATATATATATATATATATATATATATATATATATATATATATATATATATATATATATATATTTTTTAATGAAAGTATAATTTGATAGGACAGGGTACCGAATTTCAAATCATGACTTAGTAGCCAGGATTAAAAGTTAATGGAGCACTCCAAGCACCATGACCACTATAGCGATAATGGTACCAGGAGTGACCTGGTGCCTCCCAGTGTATGTAGCCAAACTATTTTACCTGGGGTCCTTCTGGTGTTGCTCTCCACCTCCCTTTTGATAGAGATTTGGAAGCTTATACTTAGGATCTTCCTTTAGCTCTCCAGTGCAGGACCAACTCTTAAATGCGCTTTTCTCTCCTGAGATAAATACAGTTCTGCACAAAGTCTTAATCCCCATTTGAGGATTTTTTTTTACTTTTTTGTTTGTTTTTGTGTTTTTTTTTTTTCCCGATTTATGTTTAATATAACATACACCTGCACACAGATTGTTAAAGGGATTCTCCAGTGTCAGGCACTAGAGAACCCTGCAGTGCCCTCCTCTCTCCCGCCCCCCATCCCATGTCGCTAAAGGGGTTAAAACCCCTTCAGCTACTTACCTGAATCCAGCGCCGATGTCCCTCAGTGCTGAGTCAGGCTCCTCCCCCGACGTCGGCCGGCGGGGGAGACCTAATGCGCATGCGCGGCAATGTCCGTGCGCATTAGACCTCCCCATAGGAAAGCCTTATTCAATGCTTTCCTATGGGGAAAATCTAACGCTGGAGGTCCATGACGACGTCCAGTGTCAGATAACGTACCAAAAGTCCATTACGCATCCGGAAGCGCCCCCCAGTGGCTGTCTGGTAGACAGCCACAGAGGGCAGACTTAGAGCTGCAATGTAAACTAAGTGCAAAAGGGTCACAGCACCCAGACCACTTCAATTAGCTGAAGTGGTCTGGGTGCCTACATTGTCCCTTTAACAGACTGTCATTCACAATCATGGACAAAAAGTCTAAATAAATGGTGCAGCTTTGTCAATTTGCTTATTAAAAAGTTTGAAACGTATAACAGTAGACCGTGATCCATGTTTAAGACATGTATCATGCTGCTATTGTCAGAATAAAGTTATTATATTAACAGAGAGAGGATAGGGGGCACTCCCGAGACCTACTTTTGTATGAAAGGTGCCCCCATTATATTGACACATTACAATAAACAAATATTAACCAGTAACCCAAAAATTAAATCAGGTATAAATTTAACATGATTAAGATTATTTTTGCCGTGGTTTAAAAGAAAGCCAAATGTTTTAAATTATTTATTAACTTAACATCTTTTAAGGTATTTTAATAACAAGTTTATCATTTATATTGACATTTCTACAAACGAGATTTTCAAGACGGAATGCAAATGTTGAAACGTTTTGGTATAATAAACATGATGTTTGGAAGAGGGGCTATGAACGAGAGTAATTTTGCCTTAACAGACCGTGAAGAGCCAACAGTATCGATTCAGTGTAATATTGATTGAACTGTCAACGACGGACAACGTTCCATATATGGTGACACTGCTGAGTGTTATAAATGCCGTGATATTGGGGACAGAAGAACTTCGCCTACGTGTACAACTACGAAATGAGTTTATAGGTAATATCAGATGTCAAATACGGAACACAAATGTGTGCATTTATATCTTCAAATGAAAAAAAAATTGTCTTCCTGGTAAGATTATAGTATTCGATTTCTGAATGAAACACAGTCCACTCAAAATACTTATTTTACTTGCGTATCTGCATTTTAATTAAGGAATCTGGTGGTAAAATACAAATATGGCAAGTGAAAGATTTTCTTAGAAGCATGGTAGAAGCATGGTAGAAGCATGGTAGAAGCATGGTTAGGGGGTGTAAAACTTGTTTTTCCCCGGGCGCTGGCAACCCATACTATGTCACTGGTTTGCACTATTGTTCAGAGTTTAGTTAGTGAATAATTCTGTGTTACCACTAAAGGGATTTTACAATTTTAAGTCCAACAAAAAACATGATTTAGCAAATTTGAACTTCACTTTAAACTTTTCTTGCGCGGTCGAAAGACTTAAAATATGCACAGAATTGACATTAGGTCACCCTTAACAGAATTCAAGCTGAAACACTACACATAAATACTCCTACCACCATGACCACTTCAAATCACTGAAGTGGTTATGGTGGTTGGAGTATCCCTTTAATCATGTGTTTTAAAGCACACTCCTTCCTGGTGTTAAATGGTTAAAGAGTTATTATCTAAAGTGGTGTGTCGATAATCCAAAATGAATTTAACATTTTAGACCAAAATAGTCAAACTGACAGCTAGTTTTTCGATTAAAGAAACACTCTAGCACTAGGAATAAAAAAACATGTATTCCTAACGCTAGAGTGTTTTACTAACTATTTCAATTATTTTGCACCCCTGAACTAAGTAAAATAATGCTTTTTTTTACTTGTCTGATTTTCCCCAGTATTTGAAAGTGAGTTTCAAATTCAAGGCCAAAGTAGCTAAAATGGATGTGAAGCTGACTGGGATAATTTTTCCCATTTTATCTATTTTAGCCTTAAATTCACTTTGAATTCCTGACTATTTTCGATTTTGGTAAATAACCATGAAAGTCGTTTGTCTACACCGCAAAAGGTTGACACAGTCACTACTGTCTCACATTCTTTAGTGCCAGGAATACAGAGCTGTATTCTTGGCACTATAGGTCCCCCTGCCTTCCCCTACCTACCAAAAGGGTTAAACACCCTTTATTTACTTACCGGATACCAGGGCCGATGTCCCTCTGCACTGGGTCAATGCTCTACCCTAACGAGCAGGCTCTAATGCACATGTGCAGCAAATGCTGCATGCACATTAGACCTCCCCATAGGAAAGCAATTAATCAGTGCTTTCCTATGGGGAAAAATCTGACGCTGGATGTCTTCATGTAGAGCGTGAGGACATCCAGGAAGCGCCCCCAGTGGCTGTCTGGGAGCCACTGGAGGCAGACTTAGTGCTTAACATTGTAGCACTAAATGCAAACGGAAAATTGCACCCAGACCACTTCAGTGAGCTGAAGTGGTCTTGGTGCCTATAGTGTCTCTTTAAACCTTTTCTTAGGACCCAAGAGCTGAGTAGGATTTTAGGATTTTAGGATTTCCCTACTGGTGCACAGGTGTCATTAAATCTACCCGATCCACTGATTAGCACACCTGTGCTTGGCAGGGATATTATGAAAATGTTGCTGGTCAGTTTCTCCTGAAGACAGGTATGAAGGTCACTGACTTACCTCCATGAAAACGTGGCTATGTCTGGTGTAAACTGTGAGATATTCTGTGCTTTTAATCTGATTGTATCTACTACAGTAGGTTTAAAAAAAAAAAAAAAAAAAAAAACACCCTTAGGCAAGATATTGATCTATTATAATGGAAAAAAACACACACACAAAAAATAAAAAAATTAAAAAATCTGCTCTCAGGACAAGTTGATCATAGGGAACACAACACACACACACACACATTTAAACCAATCTGGTTATTTAATAATGTGTGAGCTGTATTGAATCTACAGCAAATTTTAACATTTTAGAAGCAAAAAAAAACAAAAAACAGCCAAATTGAAAACAAAACTGACTTTGATTTTTTTTTTTTTTCTATTTAGCTATAATTACCTAAAATGTAAAATTCACTTTTGATTCCCAAAATTCACACTTTAGTGAATAATCCTGAACAGTAATCTATTTCAGGCAGTTTCCTTGGTCAAACAATTTAACACACTAATCGTCTACTTAATAATTTATCAACCCATCTCCTATGCCCTGACTATAAACTCTAGGCAATAAAACCATGTTTGGGTAAATAACGAAATATAGGTTGAATGTAAGTCTATGAAAATTAATTTTATTAGGACTTTTAAACAGCCTTCAATCGATGCTGTATAACTGATATGGAGACCAGTTTAAAAATGCTTAATTATTTAATACTGCTGAAAGACTAGGGCATGAAATATCCTGAAGTTAAACCAAACTTCCATTATTCAATACTGACAAGAGAGAGTTAATAAACATCAAGATCAATTACTGATTTGCTCACAATTTCACTGATAATGTAGAATTGCAGTACCAGTGCCAATTCTATCAATGTCTGTTAGGAAGGTGGAAATCTGTGTATACAACCTATTTCTTTTTTTTTTTTTACACATTAAACTAACCTATCAAAAACATTTTATTTATTTTTTAAATTATGAATCACAAGACCTGCAATTTTCAAAAAAAATAAAAATTTTTTAGTATTGTTGATGCATCAATAGTTTTAGATCCACATTTGTTTTCTTCCAATACATATATTTACAGCTTATCAGAATTCATAACACCTTTAGGTGTACATTAAGACATTGATTGCTAATTATACAAACCTTAGTTACGCAGTCTAATTTGTGGAAGTCCTATAACAGTTGGTATCTTGTAGTTCCTGCGTTAGCTGTAGAATCCCTGTGTGTCTGATCAAGTTGCTCGACCTAATAATGAGATGTCCATTAAAAAAATACATATATTACAGGGCTGTTTGGCTTCCTGTTTTGTTTTAACTGCTAAATCCATCTATTTCAGGCCTGCAGCTGCTGGATTTGCTAACAAAGTTAAGGTACGGATGTACTCAGAGTTAAACTGAATTAAAGGGTAA
The DNA here is from genome assembly GCF_036172605.1 of Pelobates fuscus. Taxonomy (NCBI): domain Eukaryota; kingdom Metazoa; phylum Chordata; class Amphibia; order Anura; family Pelobatidae; genus Pelobates; species Pelobates fuscus. The sequence goes on along the minus strand of NC_086329.1, from coordinate 15,670,221 downwards.
ATGCTTTATCTTCTGAGACTATTTTAGAATCGTTAAGTTCGGTTTGACCTGTTCCCTTTAATGTATTGACGTTTTGTTTACTAAGTTCTCTAAAACTATCCTCCTGTTTCTGGTAGCTGTTCTGTCACACAAGGTTATTAACTAGAATGTGAATTCCAAGTCAATTTAAAACTTACGGGCAAAATATCTTAACTGGAAAAATTCCAGAAATCCGCAAGTTTGGTCTAAAAATGCAAATTCACTCTGAAATTTAAGACAATTTACACTTGAGTGCATAACAGGCAAATCAATAACCAATATGATTATCAGACAGTAGTGTGATCTGAATGTTTAGAAAGCTGTTGCCACGACCATTTATTGCATTTTTTTAAATATAAAATCCCTGATTGAATGGTGATTTGTAGTAAGTTATACACTGCATGGTTTGGTATCAGACCAGGAAAGAGGTGTTAAACTAACCAGCCAATTTATTACTGGGGTTAATAGGCTTTTTTTTTTTTTTTTTTTTTTTTAACCTTGGCCATTGTGTATTCAGGAATTATGGTGTGGGATTCTAAATTCTTTTTTAAAAAAAAGTCAATTTTATAAAAACCGTTACATTTTCCCTTTGCTACGTTTGTAGCTGCAAGTATCATTTTTGTTTTGCACTTCCAATATATGTAGTTAACTAGTTGTGATAAACCCTTAATTAACCCAAACTGATAATTTATGCATTTTGTCTTGGAGATAAACCTACGTGGGCTTGTTCACTGAATTCTTAACTGCAGCGCATTGAAACATTGCAAAATTCAGGCTATAATAGTCAAGCTATAGTTATTAGCCGAGTTGGAGAATTTTTCTGAATTGACTATTTTAGCCTTTTTTTTTGGTCATTTGGGTTTTCAGTTAACTAAAAAATTATAGTTTAATGAATAATTCCATTAGAGTTCTACACTAAAGTGTGAATTGTCAGGATTTCAAAGTGGTGATTTCTAAATTTTAGCCCCAAGTAGCCAAACTATAAAAACATCTTTTAGTCATCTGATCATTCAGTTTGAATGTTTTTGCATAAAATCTGAAGTTCACTATCAATTCTTGCATTGTGACCATTTACACATTAGACACTTTATGTACGAGGTATTTCTGGAAAGTATCCAGCCACATAACATGAAAAATAGAGACAGTAATTGAAGAAAATACAAGATACAAGAAACATTGTACATAGTCGGTACCTTGGGATCTCACACTGTTCTCCCCGCGTCTCTTCCACTACTCAAAACACTCTGCAAAATCCTTTGTTGGAATCGCCATCAGCTGCCATATTTATCCGAAATCTCTTCCCTTTAAATGGTGATTTTAGTTTTGGGAAAAGTCGCAGGGCACCAACTCTTTCAACAGAGTCTCGGTTGGAGTCCCCCAAGGCTCCGTCCTTGGTCCCCTTCTATTTTCTCTTTATACTGCCTCTCTTGGCAAACTTATTACCTCTTTTGGATTCCAGTACCACCTGTACGCTGATGACACCCAGCTATATCTCTCCTCCCCGGACCTCTCCCCTGCCGTCCTGCAATGTGTCACTGCTTGCCTTTCTTCCATCTCTGACGTGATGTCCTCCCGCTTTCTGAAACTCAATCTCTCAAAAACTGAGCTCCTTGTCTTTCCTCCTCCTAATACTGATCCTCCTCTTTCGCTCTCCCTTCAAGTTTGTGGTACCAACATCAGTCCATCCTTGCAAGCGCGCTGTCTTGGCGTCATACTTGACTCTGGTCTCACCTTTGAGCCTCACATCCAGCATGTTGCCAAATCCTGTAGACTCCATCTTAAAAACATAGCCCGCATCCGCCCCTTTCTTGCACCAGATACTACCAAGGAGCTTGACCATGCTCTAATAATTTCCTGCATGGATTACTGTAACCCTCTCCTGATTGGTCTTCCCAAAAGCCGTACTGCACCCCTACAGTCCGTAATGAACGCTGCTGCTAGACTGATTTTCCTCTCTAGTCGTTTCTCTCACACCTTACCCCTCTGCCAGTCCTTACATTGGCTTCCTATATGCTATAGGAGTCAATTCAAGGTACTAACTCACACCTATAAAGCACTGAACAACTCTAGCCCCTCTTATATCTCCTCACAGATCCATAGGTATGTCCCTTCTCGGTCTCTCCGCTCTGCCCGTGACCACCTCCTGTCCGTTGTCCGCACTCGTACGGCCAACTCGCGCTTGCAGGACTTCTCGCGGGCGGCTCCCTTCCTATGGAATAGCCTGCCTACCGCCATCAGACTCTCCCCTAGTCTTGCATCTTTTAAGAAGTGCCTTAAAACCCATCTCTTTAGGAAAGCTTATGGCCTCCAAGACTAACCCTTACCTCACATACCTGTCTCTTGCCCTCTCCTAAAGGGCAGTCCACCTTATTTGATTGCAAATTCCTGTCCTAATGTGTTTTACACCCCACCTCCTATAGAATGTAAGCTCGATCGAGCAGGGTCCTCTTCAACCTATTGTTCCCGTAAGTTTATTTGTAATTGTCCTATTTATAGTTAAATCCCCTCTCATAATATTGTAAAGCGCTACGGAATCTGCTGGCGCTATATAAATTGCAATAATAATAATAATAATAACAGATTCTCGACCATCTTTGAAGCATTTGTGCTTTTATTTGCGCTACACTTATTGCATTGTCCCCGAAAAGTCTTCTGAATCATCTGAATAGTTCCCGCAGAGGAATATTTAAGGTTAACGCAAAACTTGATGCTTCTCTCACTCAGTAATTTTGAATGCGAGGGCCACACGTTACACATACTCCTTGAACGGCGTCTTAGCGCCCCCACAGACTAGTACAATGAAGTTGTCATTGTTAACGCATGCACATTCCAGTCCAGTCCACTTTTCTTGGCTGCCAAGATACACTGATGTTGTTTTAACCATTCTCATTATATTAACAATGGCTGGAGATTTTCTGGACAGACCTTGTTTGTGTGTGTGTGTAGATATATAGAGATATATAACATTTTAAATGCACAGTAGTCGTTTACGGGACTGCATATCAGCATGTATATATTATTTGGCCAAAGATGTTCTGTTGCGACCTCATGTTGCCCCCTAGTAATGTGCTGCATATATCCATATACCTCTCAGGGATCTGGAGGATGAAGACCTGCTGATACAAGCAATTGTTTTTGAAGAAGCCAAGTTGGAAGATGAAGAAGAACTACTTAAGATCTATGGAGGGACTGATATGAATAACCATCAAGCTGTCTTCTCTACGCTCTTTAACAAAGTAAGTCACAGGGCACAGGTAAAAAACATATGCTTTTAAAATAACCTTAACATAAAATAGAATTATTTTCACTTAAATCGAGATCAAGTAAAGAGCAAAATGGAGGAAACCAAGGGGCAATGTTAGTGGAGGGCCAACCCAGACAAGGTAGGTAGCCATTAAAAAGCCACGGGTGTGCTGGGAATTCATAACTGAAGTGGCAAGACTTTGCAGTCATATGCCAGAACTTTGGTAATGGCAGGTATCGATGGATCACCACTTATTTCAGTACTAGTGTGTGTGTGTGTATATGTACGATGGAATGTGATTATTAGACTTTCCACCTGGTGCCAGAAGGTGTTGCTACAGGGGAGTGGTTACTTTGTGGTACAAGGCTTGATCTCTCTGCTCTGACCAGACCCATTATCATAAATGTTCCAGCACGTTGCTGAATGTACCAGAACCTCACTAATGAGGCTCGTTCCAGTGCAAAGCTAAGCTCAGCCACAGCCTAATAACTAGCACTGGTAGTGAGAACCCTTCTACCCGTTAGATACACAGCCGGACCCGTTGGCAGATTATCTCATTTGCAATAGGAGGACTCAAAGGATACGTAGAAGAGGTTATTGGGAAATCTCCACTTAGAGGTTTTTTTCTCATGATCTATATTACATTGGACAATTTGAAGAGCCGTATTAGAGAAAAGTGTTTTTCAGAATCCAAAGACAGAAATCACTTGTTCTCTGCCGCCACCATCCTCCATGTTTATCTTGTTTCTCTCTATTTCTCCCCATAATGCATGCTCCTACCACCTTGTAACTGACTGGTACGTTATCCCCATCACCACTTTAGATCTTATTAAATAGTCAGATACACCGGGCGCAGATATCAATGTGGAGCTAGGCAACATCTGGCACAGTTGCCAAGTAATAGCACTAAACGCAGCCGGATGTTTTGCAGCCCATTAAGTCACCGGTCCGTCCTATGTAAGAGCGATAATACTGGATTTTATAGAGGATGTTATTGTTGGCATTTAACGATGAGCCTGTGGATCGTTGTGTCCTATCCTAGTTTAGTTTATGTGAATACATGGTTTATGTAATTTATGTATGTCTTGTTTGTTATTTTTCCTTTGCTTTAGGTTAGCTGCTCGCCACTTTCTGTACAGCTTTTGTCCATCCTGCAGGGCCTGCTCCATTTGGATCCGTCTCACCCTTCCAGCCCTTTACTGTGGGAAGCCCTGGAGATTTTGGTGAACCGAGCAGTTTTACTTGCAGATGACTGTAAGAATGTTTGTCTTATTTATACAAACATGTATTTTGCACGTTAGTGCTTCCCTGCTTATTTAGATTATTGGGCCCCCTGTAAAACTGAAAACACGTCATTTTACTTCTCTTTCTGCCCACACCCTGTTGATCTCTCCATGGCTGCTGCTCTGCCCCGCATGAGATCATCAGTGGCCATGATCTGAGCCAATCCAAAGTTTACCCTTTTGTGGACACATGCGTGGCAATCACCGATTTGCACCAGTTCAGCATCTTCAAACAGAGATGCATTAGCTCTATGAAAAGTGTGTGGTCTTACAAAGATTGTAGCACCACAACAGGAAGTGCCTTTACTGGCTGGCTGAGTGACAGCTACAAGAAGTGGTCTTAGAAATCAGTATAAAAGTTGCCCCTTTCTCAGAGAGAGTCTCTTTGCACAGGGACCACTGTAATAAACTGTAGTGGTTTTAGTGCATTTGCAGTGGTTCTACATGAGTTAATGAAAAAGTCAAGATGTCAAGTCTACCATGCACCTTTGCGCCACTTGCAGTTTTTGTCTTATGAGTAAACATTCTGTGAAATTCCGATTCACCTTTAAATCAGGTGCTATAGGTCTGTAAAGTGTTTAGTTGGACTCTCTTGTAAAGTATTTTGAAAGCTCTACATATCATTTAAATGGTTATGGTGTCTCCTGGTGCTGTCTTTCCATTCAGTTTCAAACCATCTTAAATGTTTTAATAATAAACATGGGTCCCCAGCAACCCATGACCTCTTTGCTGCTTGATCTAATGAGGAAGCATTTGCATAAGCAGTAGTGGGTAGCTGTGATTGGCAGAGAGTGTCCGCTGACATCATTCAGCCTATCACAGAGCTCACTGCTCGTATGAATCAATATGGCTTGAAGGAAGTGTGTAATCTCTGCCTTAGCCATACCTCTAGTGGGGGAGGAGCTATGGGAAGCCAGTGACTCTCATTCAGTGTTAAACTGCTCAAAAAATAGAGGCACAGTACCAGTGGACTCTGGGCACTATAACCAATTCAACTAGATGAAATGGTTATAGTACATACAGTATCCCTTTAATTGCTATTACTTTATCCCTAACCATATTTTACTTTTTCAGGCAAAGACCAAAACCTCAATGATATTATGGACAGACTCTTAGCTTCAAAGAAACCCCCAGGCAAACAAAAATACAAGCAAGACCGATGTATTGAAAAACTAAATAAAAGTAGTCAAACTGACAAACCCACAGATGGTTTTCGTGATGAAGACTTGGAAATTGCATTGCAAAAACCTCTGAAGGCTGCAGACTTTTTGCCATTATCTGGTTCTCAATCGGATCATACTTTAACAGGACATGTACCTCCCCCACGCCCCACTACCTCACCATCGTCCACTCCTCCTCCTCCTCCTCCTCCTCCCCCTCCACCGCTTCCTGGAATTGGTGGATTTTCTCCTCCGCTGCCGCCTCCCCCACCCCCTCAAATGATGGGTGGCATTCCTCCACCACCTCCTCCCCCACTTCCTGGAATGGTGGGTGGAATTCCTCCACCACCTCCTCCCCCACACCCAGGAATGATGGGTGGCATTCCTCCACCTCCTCCCCCACTGACTGGAATGGGGGGGTTTCCTCCACCTCCTCCCCCACTACCTGGAATGGGGGGGTTTCCTCCACCTCCTCCCCCACCACCTGGAATGGGGGGGTTTCCTCCACCTCCTCCCCCACCACCTGGAATGGGGGGGTTTCCTCCACCTCCTCCCCCACCACCTGGAATGGGAGGATTTCCTCCACCTCCTCCCCCACCACCTGGAATGGGAGGATTTCCTCCACCACCTCCCCCATTTTTTGGTATGGGTGGCACTGATGAAGTTGTGGTGGCCCGTTTTGACTTCTCCTTGGGATGCTCAAGACCAGCTTGCTTCAAAGTCAATAGACCAACACTAAAAATGAAGAAACTTAATTGGCAGAAACTTCCATCAAATGTTGTTAAAGGTAGGTAGCCGAAATTGTAACTTCTAGCATTCAAAAGAATGGCATGGCTATGAATCCCTCTGGGAAGTCTACAATGATTTAAACCGTGCCAACACATTCTAGCTATTTTTTTTTCTTCATTTACCAATTTTATTTTTGTTTTGAATATTTTCATGCTTGTCCATGCCAAATACAATAGGCTATAATGCGAGATGATATGAGTATAAGCAATCTCCAACTACAATTTGCTTAAAAATTACAGAACAAAATATATTTTTTTTTTCAATTTGACAATTTTTATTGTTTTTCCGGATATTGAAACTAGGGTACAGAAGGAAAAAAGGGGAGGAGGGGAAGACATTTGTATTACAACAATAGCATTCCAGTGAGACATTTTCAGCATTCACATTTGGGTTAATCTTCGTGCTTTTATGAGGGGCTTATCTTTATTGTTGTTGCACCCTATTGTTGATGCTTTGTCCCAGTTGGGGGGGGAGAAAGGGGGGGAGGGGGCATGGGAACGGGGTACCTTATTTCTCTAGAATTATGTACATAGTGGGTTCATTTTCCGCCTTTCCCTGGGGCCCGTTGAACGGTTGGTTTGTGCTCGTTAATCTTATCTCTGTCTCCTAGTTATAAACGCTTGCCTCTGCATCTCCGGTTTTTCTATTGATCATTTCGTAAAGCTCACTTTTTCCGCCACTCCACACTTTTTTTTTTTTGTGTGTGTGGTTTTTTTTTAACCTCCCTTTCCTTAGGGATTCGACCCTTCCTCTCCCCCTCTATGTATGTTTCCCATTCCCTCCTGGCCTGTATCATGTGTTTCGTTGGGTGGAACCACGGACAGGTCCCTGTCTCATAAGTCAGGTTTAGTGATGTCTGTTTCCAGCTTCTGGCTATCAGGAGGTTTGCTGCTATTAATATATGAAATATAAGGCTAGCTTGTGGTTTTGTGTAGGATTCCAGCGATATAAATAGTAAGGCTTTCTTCGGACTGAGCTTAGTATCTATGAGCAGCACCCCCTTAATCATCTCCTCTACTCTCTTCCAATATTCTTTGAGAGCCGTACACGACCACCAAATGTGGAGCATTGTGCCCTCTTCTTTTAAGCATCTCCAGCAGAGTCTGGAAGTGCCTGGGTAGATGCTAGCTAATCTGGTTGGCACCAGGTACCATCGATATTGCAGGTTGCGCATAAGCTCTAGGTGGGAGGCGCATCTGGATCTGCCCTTATGCGCTATGAATGCCTTGTTCCATTGCTCTTCTGTGAATATCGAACCTAGCTCCTTATGCCAAGCCTCTTTGTAGTTGTCCGTTTGCGATTGGAATCTGGAGTCGTTGAGTATGGCATATATGAGTGAGAGTGGTTTCTTGGGCATGGTCATGGTCGTGCATGCTCTTTCTACACTCTTTGTATGTGTCGGGGTATCTAGGGTGGTATTGTGTGCCAGTATGCCTTTTAGCTGTAGGAGTAGGAATATCAACCTCTGCGGCAGGTCATACTCTGTTTGCAGGTCAGGGAATTGTTTCAGTAGTCCTTGGCTATAAAGGTGTGTAACTCGTGTGCACCCTTTTTCGGTCCATATGCGGTGGTCAAAATTGGGGTATGCTATATGAATGCTGTATAAGGGATTGGCCATCGTCCAGTCAGTGGTATACCCTAGCTGTGGTTTGGCCTTGTCCCAGGCCATTAGCAGGGTGTCAGTTGTAGTGGGCATCCCCGGGAGCGCCGGGCGTCTCCCATGCGGTACCCAGAAGAGGTATCTAAGGCCCTTGGGGCATGCCCAGGTCGATTCCATTTCCACCCATTGTGGTGGGCTGTGTGTTGTGTGTGCCTGTAATGCTGTGGACAGCAGCGCTGCCCTATAGTACGTTTGCACCTCTGGCAAACCCAGTCCCCCCTGCGACACCTGTTTAGTGAGAATCTTTGTGGCTACTCAAACTTTTTTGTGTGCCCAAATGAAGCTAATGATGTTTTTTTGCAGCCGTCGGAGGTATGTGTGAGGTAGTGGGATCTGCAGTGTTCTGAGTAGGTACTGGTATTTAGGCAATAGCATCATCTTCACCGCCGCCAGTCTCCCCACCCAAGACAGGTATTTATCCTCCATTGTTTTAGTGTGTCGCTGATTTCTCCCTGTAGTCTCCCATAGTTGCGCTCCAAGAGACCCTGTGGCTCTTTTGGAATTCTCAATCCCAGGAATGCGAGATAATCGTCTCTCCAGTCTAAGGGGAATGTGAGTTTGAATTGTTTTATGTCGCTTCGCGGTATCCCTATTCCTATACATTTCATGTAAGAGGTTCGGCAGTGATATGTGTGGTTGTGTGAGGGTTAGCAGTATGTCGTCGGCGAATAAGTTTGCCTTGTATATCTTTTTCCCTATCTCCATTCTGTGTATCGCAGGGTTATCCCGTATCCAAATCGCCAGTGGCTCTAACGCCAGGACGTAAAGCAGGGGAGACAGGGGGCACCCTTGTCTCATTCCGTTTGTGAGATGGAATGGCTTGGATAGAAATCCAGCATTAAGTACTCTCGCTGAGGGGTCGCTGTAGAGGGCTTTCACCACCGTCACAAACCCGTCTGGGATGTGAAACTTGCCTAATACTACTTGTAGGAACCCCCAGTGTAGACGGAGACCTGTAGTCCCCCCTTCACCAGATTTTCAGATGGTAGAGGATGTTGATAACCTTCCTCATATTATCCGCACCCTGTCTCCCTTTGATAAAGCCCACCTGGTCATTATGGATGATATGCGGTAGTATGTTTCCCAGGTGGTTAGCATATAATTTGTCGAAAAGTTTTGCATCCGTGTTTAGGAGGGAGATGGGCCTAAAGTTCTGCGGCACCGTTGGGGGTTTATTCGGTTTAGGGAGTGTGACAATATGTGCTGCCAACGATTCCCTGGGGAGTTCTCCTTTGAGAGCTGCCTCCATGAACAATCTAACCAGGTAAGGCACCAGTATGTCGCCAAACCTTTTGTAATAATGGTTGTCAAACCCGTCAGGTCCTGGGGATTTTCCCGATGGAAGGTCTTTAATCAGGTCCCTGATCTCCTGTTCCTCTATCAGTTTAGTGAGAGCTTCTTTGTGTTGTGTTGTAATCTTAGGTAGTGTAATCTCGTCTAGGCATTTCCTAATATTTAGGTTTGTCGGGTGCGTAGTTTGCGCGTCGTCTCGTATGTTATACAGGGAGGAGTAGTATGTGGCGAACACATCACTGATTCCCTTAGGGGTGGAGATTTTGGACCCTTTCTGGTCCGTGAGGTAGGATATTTTCTGATTCGCCTGCCTGGTTTTTAGTCGTTTTGCTAGTAGCTTGCTTGCCCTGTTTCCCTGCACATAAGGTGTCAGTCTGAGCCGTTGCATGTTTGAGTTAAGTGCGTCCAGTGCTTGTTGGAGTATAAGCTTAGTGAGCTGGGCTATTCTGGTTTTTGTCTCTATAGTCGGTGTGGTTTGGTTTGGTTTAGTCTATTCACCTCATAGAGTTCTGTTTGCCATGCTCTAAGCTGTGTTTGACGCTGCTTTTTCACGTATGTTGCTCTGCGTATCAGTAGGCCTCTCGCTACTGATTTGTGTGCTAGCCACAGAGTAGCATCTGTGGTGTCTTTGGTGTCATTTTGTTGGAAGTATGTGCGGAGGTCTCCTGCCAGTGTTTCTGCAAACCTCTCATCCCTCAGCAGGGAGTTATTGATTTTCCAGGGGCTATGGTGTTTAAAGTCGTAGTTGTTTTTTTATTCTATGGTGACTGGTGCGTGGTCAGACCATGTAATTTGCTGTATGTCGCTAGTCATGATTTGGTCTAGTGCCGAACCTGATACTAGGAAACCGTTGATTTTCGAGTAGGAGTTATGCACCGCTGAGTAATGTGTATACATTCTCTCTGTTGGGTGTGTAACCCTCCAAGCATAATACAGGTGGTAGGTGTGCAAGAGTTTCGCAATGGCTCTGCATTGCCTATTTAGAGAGCGGTGGCTTTTCCTATGTGGCGGTAGTGTCGTGTCAAGCACCGGGTTTATTATTTGATTAAAGTCACCCCCGATCACTGTGATGCCTGTTTGGACAGTGCTCGTTTTGGTTAGGATTTTGTGTAGGAAGTTCCTCTGATTGGTATTTGGGGAGTATATGTTTACGATGGTGTATAGCATGTTGTTAAACTTCCCTATGAGAATTATGTACCTGCCATTTGGGTCTATGTCCGTGGAGTGGAGCGTAAACGAGACCGCCTTACTAATCAGGATGGACATCCTCTAATTTTCGCTGGAGATGTGGCGTGGAATTGGTGTGGGTAGTCATTAGTCAATATTACGGGGTGGTCATTGTGTCTAAAGTGTGTTTCTTGGAGGCATAGGATATCAGCTCCCAGGGTTCTAACCTCTTTAGCTAGAAGGTGTCTTTTCACCGGGGCGTTTAGACCCCTGACATTAAAAGAGCACACTATCACGGTGGTTCATGGGGTTGGTACTCTTTACCTCATGTATGGTATTCTATGTCTAGGGGTGTCACTGCTCTTCCCAGCTTGTTCCGGCCGAGCAGTTCTACCCCCTGTGTGTAGGTTATATCCCTTAATGGGTCTGCGGAGTTGTCATTAGGCTTGACCTTGTGGTTTCTGGGGCCCGTCAATTTTTGTGTGGTGTTTGTCATTGGGTTACCCACTAACCCTGTCACCCTTTTGTTAGTAAGGTATAAAACATGTATAGCGTAAGCATAACATAAAACATTAAACAATAATACATTAACATAAACATTCTTGAGTACTAGTGATGCCGTATGTTCGGCTTGGCACTGCATTGTCGTGCTTTGGGGGAAGAGGCTTATGGCCTCTTGTCCTATGGGAGTTTTGTTTCCCTGTGCGGCTATATCTTGTGCTTATGTTGGGTAGGCCCAGATAAGTGCTAAAGCCTCGTGACTATGCTGGTTTTATACATATATGTAGATGCGTTTCGTCACGATTTTTTTTTTTGTGGTTAATTTAGTCTCACATTTTTGCACTATCTCCATTGTGGTTCAGAGTGTGCTACGGTCGTGTGGGTGGGGTTTTTTTTTTTTTTTTTGTTGTTTTTTTTTGTGATTTTGGGCGGGTATGTTAGGCTGGTTTGGCTCTCCTCAGTGAGCTGGGAGGGAATTAAAGGAGCCGGTTCCTGTGCTACTCTATTGTCCCTTATGCTCCCAGTGTATTACCTCTCTTATCCCCTTGCTCTATCCGGAGCACATATGTTATATCGTGAGTGCGGTGCATTTTCGGACTTTACCCAGCCCTGCAGCTGATATGTCCATGAGTTAGGTTGCCATAGAGCGCCCACACTGACAGTCTCTGTCTCTTATCTCCTTTTCGTCTTTTTCCAGTCCTGTGACACTTTGGATCTGTCCCCCTCTTGGGCCGTCAGTGGCGCGGCTGCAATATTCCAATCTCTGGCCTTCCTCTGGTGAGCCGATGGCGGTAGTCTTCCCTTCTCTCATCACCAAGAGCTTGGTGGGGTATCCCCATCTGTATGGAAGATGATTCTCTCTGAGTCGGTGGTCACCTCTCGAAAGTCCCGTCTCCTCTTTAGTGTAAATGAGATGTCCGCATATATAGTCGTACCTCTGTAGGCCGGTTGCATCTCCTTCCGTTTTCTGCAGGCGTTGAGAATTGCTTCTTTAGCATGATAGTAATGCATCCTGAGCAAGATGTCTCTTGGCGTGGATGGAGGTAAAAATTAAGGTTTGGCCGCCCTGTGGATTCTATCTAACAGGAGCAGATCGTGTGGTAAGTCAGGGGCCAATTCTCGTAGCAGGCCCGTGATGTGGGTGGAGAGATCCTCTGTTTTCACCGTCTCAGCTACTGCCCTTATCCGCAGGTTGTTGCGGCGTGCCCGGTCCTCCATGTCAGCTATTTTGAGATCCTGGTCATTTAGCCTTTCAACTAGACATTCTACTGTGTCTGCCAATGAGTTGTGGGCCTCCGCCAATTCTGTGATTTAATCCTCAGCGTGCGAGGTGCGCTGGCCTATATCATGTATTTCTTTTTGCAGGTCTCTGATAGCAGTGTCCAGCTTTCCCACTATCTTGTCTGACATCTCCTGCAGCAACTTTTTCAGGGAGTTGTGGGTCAGTGGACCTTCTTGTTCGCCAGTCTCCACTTCGGGTTCCCCGCTGGCGCCATCTTGAGAGTGCTCAGCCTGGCTTGAGGCCTTCCCCTGCGCTGTCTGTGCGGCAAATAAATTATTTTTCTCCCCTTTCTCTCCTGCCCGTTTGCTTTTGGGCTGAGACATTGTGGTTCCGGACGATGTTTTGTGGCTTTGTGCTGCGTGATAGGCTTTGTATTCCGCCTTTATTAGCCGTCGCGGCCCGGAGCTCTGACTACATGTGGCTGCTCCGGTCCGCGTCCAGGACACGCCCCCCCAGAACAAAATATTTAACAAATATTGTATATATTTTTTTTCTGCCTCAGTTTTTCCATTTAACATCTTGTCATCTTTCAGAAACCCATTCGATGTGGGCCTCCTCCAGTAGCACTGAGGAAACTGTTGAACCCAACTATTCAAGTATTGAGCAACTGTTTTGTCTTCCACAAACAAAAGCTAAAGAAGAAGCCCCCATCAAGAAAGTGCCAAAAGAGGTAACCCAACCTATAATTCACGCAAGAAGCATTGTGATCTATGCTAGATTATGCTGCTTACCCATAACATTTCTTTTTTTTTCTTCGTTTTTTAAAGATTACATTTTTAGATTCCAAGAAAAGCCTTAACTTGAATATATTTTTGAAGCAATTTAGAAGGTAAGTTCTGTATTAAAGCTGGTGATTTTATCTCCTACATTTTTCATGAGCCAATAGTGGGTTAAAGCAAGGAAGATCTTCACTTGGGTGTTTCTGGTGACCCTGCCCACCCACAAAGTACAAACTCTTCAAAAACATTGAGTATTTTTTTTGTATGGTTTTATCCCCGTTTCCTTAAAAGTGTTGGAGAACACAAAGATTGTCCATGAGTCCAAAATGTAAAAAGTGGCATAACTTTAACATTGTGGAGCAAAGTAGCATGTCTCCTTGGACAGTGGTTCAATAAATTGTCTAATTGTACCAATGACCAGCCTTTAGAAGTTTGAAGTTTAAACAGAAACCCTTTACGTGTCCATCTCGTCTAATGCCACTGTGGTTTTCCCTTCCGGTGCAGCACGAACGAGGAAGTCGTTGCTCTTATTGAAAAAGGAGACAGTTCTAAGTTTGACATTGAAGTTCTGAAACAGTTCCTAAAGCTGCTTCCTGAAAAGCATGAAGTAAGGAAAGTTTACGATCTAATCATGAATGTGTTTATCTTTACCCTTTGCAGTTTTGAAGGTTTTCACATGTGCCTTCATAATGAAACTGTGCAACAATAAGAAACAAAAATTATAATAAATAATTTATGGAAAATAATAATATTTAAGTGGATAATAGCATACGTACACTGGAGATTGTAGTTTGATTGTCTGCGTTGTATTACATTATTCTAGAATATGACATCTTTGCGCAAGTTAAAGGGACATTCTTAACTTCTAAGCACCAATGGACATTGGGATATATGAGAGAATTGTCAAATGTCTAAAAATTTGAATGAAATTAAAATTTGCACCCATTAGAAACATTTTAAATATATATATATATATATTAATTATTATTATTATTATTATTATTATACATTTTTTTTTTCTTCTCCCTTTTCTATATTGAAGTGTGTATTCTAGCACGGTAGTCATAGATAATTAAGATCACTTTTTTAATTTAACCTTTTCTTTTATCATAGTTCTGAATTACATGATATAGGTTTAGAAAAAGGGGCTTAAAAGCATAACTGTAAATTCATGACCCATGTTTTAAAATTAGATTAGACTGTGGCTTGTGGCCAACATTTATGCTGCCAAGGATTATGGGATAAAAGTATGTAGAAGACCAAGTGTTTCCTTCATTCATTGTTCAGTGATTATAGAGGATCCTATGTGGTTGCTTTAAGGTGCGTGTATTTATTTAAATTGTGATTATTTTTATTTTTTATTTTTTTTGCAGCTAATTTAGCATTTTCATTTTCTTTGCATTTACACAGTAAATCTATATATATATTTTTTTTTCCTTCAAGGTGGAAAACTTAAAATCCTACCAAGAAGATCAGTCAAAGTTATCAAATGCGGATCAATTCTATCTGCGGCTTCTGGGCGTTCCTGGGTATGGAATAAAACACTTTCTGAACTTTTCCCCCTTTCTTTCTTACTGTGTGTCCATGTAATCCCTGCTAATTTTATACGTTCATCAAGAATAATGGACACCCTAGGGAAGGCATAGGCAACCTTTGGCACTCCAAATGTTTTGGACTACACCTCCCATGATGCTTTGCCAGCATTATGGATGTAAGAGCATTATGGGGGATGTAGTCCACAACATCTGGAGTGCCGAAGGTTGCCTATCCCTGCCCTAGGGAATGGGGTGGGATGGTAACCCTGCATTCCCAGTTCATATTTTCTTACTCTGATATTATATTAAATTGAAACAATGTGAATTTCAATTTCTTTCTGGCCAGTTATCAACTTCGACTTGAGAGCATGTTGTGCTGTGAGGAAACCAGTCTTATGCTTGAGACGCTGCGACCAAAAGCACAAATAGTTAGCAAAGCGTGTGAAGGTAAGTGAGCGGTTTAACTCTGGCAGCCAAAGAGGGTGTAACTATACAGTTTCAGGTTTAAATCCATATATATCATATAAATATGTATTTAGATTTTGTCCCTCTTTATTTCTTTCCTTTTTTCATTCCAGATATCCTAAACAGTCACAGGCTTCCTGTCTTTTGTCAGCTAGTCCTCAAAGTCGGAAACTTCTTAAATTATGTACGTTGTGTAACTGTGTGTCAAGGGGGGGCTTCACACGTGTGTCTGTTCTACCGTTAACATTCTGACTCAAGGTCATAGTGAGTGAGTTCTGGTGAAAGACTGGGGGCTCTGTGCTATAGTGCAACTATTTATGCCACTCACAATCCCTATTTAAAGGAATGAGCCCATGTGTTAACTGTATCGAGGCAAATTACTGTTCCAATCCTGATGTGAATGCTGAAAGGGTTAAAAGGAATCCATCCTGCATTGCATAACCTGGCACAATTCCTTGCAATCCATTCTGGAATGCTTGGCATTCTGAACAAATTAAACTCAGTGCCAAGCGAGGCTCGATAATTCATTACAATCTGTAGGGTTGCTGGAAACATTTTGCTTTTCTAAGACATTGCACTTCGTATCAGAAACGTGTTTACTCTTTATTGTTTGACCATTTATTATATGGTGCATGTAATACTCTGATCCATACATTGTGCTGAGCCACTTGTTTGCACGTGTAGAATTTATGTATTCATTTATATCTGTAAAATTCTGATCTAACTTTTTGCACCAATGATGCTATAATCTGTGCTAGTGTAACCCAAATGCATAGTAAAATGAAGGGATCACTAACCTTTATAATCCTCTAGTAAACAGAATTATTTTTCTGTTTGGAAGCTTTACAAAATATAGAGATACATTTTCATTCCGTCTGTAACTTATACAGGCGATCTAAGGTTGATCACATGATTCTCTCTATCCAATCCCACATATTGAAAAACTGGATCACCAGATAAAGGCGTATTACACTTTCCACAATTCTGCTGAAGTTGAGGTTTAAGTGGAACTAGACGTCTGATATGTGAACTCTCTAAAACAATTAAACGTAACTTTTTTTTTCTGTTCTGGTTTTTTCCCCTCTATTCTAGGGCAGTCACACGGGAAACGCCAATGGATTTAAAATAAGCACATTATTAAAATTGACTGAGACCAAAGCCAACCAAACCCGCATTACGTTGTTGCATCACATTTTAGAGGTAGCATCGCTTCTGTGAGAAATTACTGAAAAGTATATGTCTGACTATTGAATTTTTTTTTTTTTTTTTTAAAACATCTGTTCTTTTAGTGAGGGACAAATAAGATCCCTCCCTAATTTGGTACCTTTATATAATGCAATGCCATATTAACAAAGTAAGGACAATACATTTTACATAGGGAATGATAAATACTATATTTGGAATTTGAGACATTCATGTCATCTGAACGGAATAGCCAAAACTGAAAGAATGTCCATATTTGTGATGAAACAAAAGGTAATGGATATTATCTTAAATGTATTTACTTTTTTTTTCCCCCAAGTATATTTACCAGTAATATTCCATGAATAAACTATAGTTCCCACTAGGTGTCAGTATACCCTTATCAGCTGTAGATAAATTACTCCCCCCAACCATCCATTTTGGAAACTCCCAAAGCCTGGGTCGTTTATTTATTTTTGTTATATTGGTGTGTTTTTTTGTTTTGTTTTTTAGCAGTGTTCTGAAACTGGAACTAGGGTCTTATAAATCTGTTCCAATTTATTAAAGTAGCCTGAAAGTGTCACTTTTTTTTAATTTCTTTTTATATTGTATACACATTTGGCACCTTCACAATTCGTTCATATTTACTAAGAATAAAATAAGAATATACTGCGAGTGTTACGCATCGCTTTCTCCGACACAATTGATGTGATGTAAAAGAACGTCAGAAAAAAAAATTATATTTTCTGGTGCAAAAATAGCGAATATATTATTAAATGGAATGTACAACACACAATATAACAAGCAAACAAACAAACAAAAAAAACAGAAACGTCATCAAAGTAATTAAGAATTTTACTGCATTTCAGGAGATAGAAGGGAATCACACAGATCTACTTCAGCTTCCAAATGATCTTGAAAATGTATCCTTCGCTGCCAGGTAATATTTGCTGCCAGTATTTATCAGCAATGATTGACAAGTCTTTAATGCCTTCTCTCAATATTTGTGATTATATCCTTGTAATCTACATGTCCGTGAAATGTATCTTGTGTAAATTGATCAGTGTTTTTGCTTGTAGCGAAATTTTCCTTTTTTATTTTTTTTTATTTTTTATTATTATTATTTATCTTTTGTATTTTTCGGTTTTGTCTCTTTCCTATAAATGAGAGAGAGAGAGTGTATGTGTGTTTAAATCTACCCTATTACAAATTATTGTCGGTTTGTTTTTCAGCTAATTTAATTTTTTTTAAAAGACGCTAATTTTTAACTATGTATACATTTCTACCTAGCATTAACCTTGAAAATATATATTCCGAAACGAGTGGCAACTTGAAAAAACTAAAAGATCTGCAGAAAAAAATCTCCGTCTCGGACTCTGATATTAAGGCGCAATATGAAAAACCTGTTCAGGTAAGAATGGAGTCTTTAATCTTTTTGTGATTTATATGTATAGTTTACTAAAGAAATCCATGTTATATTTCCGTATTGGCCACTTTTAATAATTTTGGCTTTTTTTTATTTTTATTATTTAAAAAAAAAAAAAAAGCTCAATGAAGTGGTCTGGGTGCCAGGTCCCTCTAGGGTTAAACCTGCCTGATGTTTACATTTGAGGTTAAGCCAGCCGCTAGTGGCTGTCTTCCGGACAGCCACTAGTGGCGCATCTGCAACGCTGAAGGCATTGAATGCCTCCATCACGCAGAGCGTCTTTCCTATGGACACTTTGAATGAGCGCGCGGCACTGCAGCGCATGTGCATTCCGCTCCGCTGACGTCAGACGGGGGAGCTGACGTCAGCGCAGGAGGAGAGGTAAGGGAGCCCGGCAGTGGAAGAAGGTGAGTAACTGAAGGGGTCCCAGGGAGGGGGACCTTGTGGGTGGGGGCACCATCAGGGTACTATAGTGTCAGGAAAACCAATTTGTTTTCCTGACACTATAGTGATCCTTTAATATCTGTGTAGTTTACAAGAAATGATTAATCGGCTGTTGAGATTTTCAACATTCTTCACATTATGCCCCTATGTTGATTTTGCATGCATGTACAATATAACCAATAATTGTAATCCGATATGTTTTTAAATAATGGACTTTCAGGACTGCATCAATGGCCTCAATGAACTGGATAAAGAACTGGAGGAGATTTCAGAGACAAAGAAAAAGCTGGCTGAATATCTATGTGAAGATCACACAAAACTCTCATTAGAAGATACGTTTAGCACCATGAAGGCATTCCGGGACCTGTTCCTGAAAGCAAAAAAGGTCTGCAACTTCTGTATTAAAAAATATCCAATAGAAGATATAAGATGATATCGTAAGGTTCCATCCCCTCCATAGCTGCCCTACCAATGAAACGGGAGTCCTAACAGCTTCACATCTGTATTTCTCAGATTCGACCCTTTATCCAGTCTGTTGACTAGTTATGAGCTGGAATTCCCAGTCCAGATCCCAGGGGGGTGAACTCTGGATCACTGATCCATCATTGTCTCCAAGTATGGCGGCTGCTGTAGATAAAGGCAAAGTAGCAAGATAATCCAATATCTTATTTAGGACATTTTTAGTTTAATAACTTATTATTGATATATCCTTGTGGTGGAGGATTCTGTTGCAGTATTCTTCTCTTGGAATAACTTTAAGGATCATTAAATGTAGGAGAAGATTGCTTAAAGGGGAACTGTCAACTTCCAGTGATGATTGATATTCTCTTTACTTATTTGTGAACTTCAGAAATATGTGTTTTGTGAGGTATAAAAGTTAAATGTAGAAATCCACACCTATTTGTCCTGCAATTGGGAGGCTCCATCTTAGCTCCCTGTCAATCATTTGTATAAACTCCACCCCTTGCACCTGTCAGTCAGCACAGAGAGAAAGCAGACAGAAGAGAGATGAAACAATGTTTCTGGTTTTCCTCTTGCTTGGCAATGTGTGCCATGGCTGCTTCCTGGTTTAAATTTGATTGTGACGTCATTTGCTAAATCTTTAATGCACAATTTAAAACAAAACAAAGAATGTCGTTGGAAAAGGAAATAGCATAAGTTATAGGTGATACATTTCATAGAAGGGACCATGCCCAGTGAACAATTGATACTATTTTACTTTAACAACCATTTTTGTGTTCTCCAGCAGAAGTATGCATTTCCCCCCTCCCTTTCTCTGAACAGCAGAAAATACTTTTGGCTGGAGATTCTGTTCACTCGAGTATTCGAGAGTCATTTTGGAATTTAATCATTTAGGCGCAAAATATGTTGAATTGGGGAGAAAAAAAAAATCTCAAAGCCTACTGCTTGCCCAAACTAGTTATTCTGAGCCATAATGTATAATGCAGCAGTCGATTCCTGACAATTTCAAGTTTAGGGAATAATGTGAACTGTCTCCTCTCCCCCACGCCCCCCACCCTTAGGAAAATAAAGACAGAAAAGATCAAGCCGTTAAGGCTGAAAAACGAAAAAAGCAATTGGCAGACGACGAAGCGAAGCGACAAAAAGGCGACAATGGAAAAATAAGTATGTTTACTGAGCATGTGTGCGTGAATGAATGTCTGGTAACGTGTGTCCTCTTTATATTATTAATTAAAGTGAGAATTGTATCCCACAATTCCTTATAAAGCATTATTAGAAAAAATAGGGGGAAAACCCCCAAAAAACACCGAAACATAACAGATTTATCACCAGCTGAGGAAACTAACAAAGTAGAGAGATTTTTTTTTGTTTATTTTTATTGGGTAGGGGGGGTGAAGATTTGATTTGGATTTTTTGTTTTTTTGGGGGGCGGGGGGTTTCGTTAAACTGCTCAAATTACTTGACATAGAAAAGTACTACAGTTAGCTAATTTTATAATAATAATAAAGTGCCCATTGCAGCTCTTCAGACCCGAACAGATGTTTATCTAATGCTCGTGGAGATCTGGTGGATTTATGTTTAATAGCTTATACTTGAAACATATCGGCCGTTTTACCAGCGATCACGTCTCCCACAAAAAGTGTAGCTGGAAGTTGCGAATATCTTTTAACGTGTGATGTTCCTCATTAACTATTTCTCTCCAATGTGTCATTAAGTAACTTCTCCCACTTTTATCCTTCGTTTTCCAGTCCGTAAAGGAGCAGCGGCAAAGGTGGAAGAAGGGTGCATTATTGATGCTTTGTTGGCGGATATCAAGAAAGGGTTTCAGCTGCGCAAAACTGCAAAGACTAAGACTGATGCAGAATCTGGGCCTAAAAATTCCAGCAGTGAGTTAAACACTATAGGTATCAGAGGTTTCGGCATGAGAAAGGTTGTGTCGCCAGTCCGCATGCGGCTTTCAAATTCTTTTTTGAACATGGACTAGAAATTCTGTCTGACCATCAGCTGGACTCTCTGCATCCTAACCTGCATGTGCTTATAGCTAACACTGTGTAATGCGATGTGCATGACCCGCATGCGTTTAAAACTATGTAGAATCTCACTCCTTTTGTAACTGCATACTGAGAGTTGTTCATTTGCAATAATATAGTTTTGCATTGTAAAAAAAAAAAAATGTATTGGGGTAAATTGCATATTGGGGATCCTAAAACGAATATTTATTTTGTAAACTGTAGTTTGGGGTTTTCATTAACAATTTAGCATTGCTGATTCATTTAGAGATGTAATTTAGCCTCTGTGTTGTGGGATAAAATAATTTATTGGACAGGACAGATTTTCCCATGCAATCTAAGGAATAAAAGTTTTTGGTACCTGTTGATTCTTGTATGTTGTCGCTTTAATTTTTTTTTTCTTATTTTTTCTATTTTTTTTTTTTGCATTAATAATATTGTGAATGAACACAACAATGTATTCTTGACTGTAATGGACCGTTGCATGCCAAAAATAAATATTTTTTTCCTATTCTGCAAATCTGTGTTCAGCTTGTTAAGTGGCTTGCCAAATCGAACTGCATGACTAACATTCAACCTCTCACTAACTAAATATGTCCTGTGTTTCTGTGAGTCTCGTCTGTCTCATGACCGTAGCACTCTAAAAATTGTGATTTCATTTTTTTTTTTTTTTCAAGGCAAAACTGTACAAATGGTGGAAGACTCCAAAAAAGTGTCTGACGTAAATGACAATGTAGTAACCAACGAGAAAAGTTGTTCAAATCCTTCTCTTTTGAATGACCAACCTAAAATCAAAGAGGATAGCCCACCAATTCTGAACTCAATTAGTAAAGTAGATGTAGAAGCACAGTCAAGCCAATCTTGTCAAAATGATAATCCTCGCATTGAAGGCATTGTTGAGAAACCACTTCTTGTTACCCCTGTTGTATTGAATGCTACCCTAAAAGTCAATGTAGAAGATGTGGAAACCACACAGGAGAAGAGATGTCCAGCTGATTCTAACAGTATTTTGAATAGCAAATCACCAAATATTGAGATCTCTGAAAACCAAGGACAATCAAATGGAAATGATGAAAAGGTGCCTAAAAACATACAGAATGTAAATGAAATAAATAAAAATTCAGAAAAGTTAAAGGAATCTCCAGATCCAGAAAATAATACATTTTGCAGAGCAGCAATGGAAAGTTCAAAGGATGAACCTCCTCCAACAACTCAAAAAAATGGGTTAGGAGGTTTACCTCCAGACCTAGCAAATTCTCTGGTTGACGGCACTCAACTAATCATGGCAAATGATCCGGTAGATAGTTTGCCCCAACCTCAGACAAATGATCAGGTAGATAGTTTGCCCCAGCCTCAGACAAATGTCCTGGTTGATAGTTTGCCCCAGCCTCAGACAAATGTTCTGGTTGATCGCTCATCCCCAAATATTTCAAACACACCTCAGGCGAATGATACGGTTAATAACTTGCTTCCAGTTCACACAAATGATACCGTTGATGGCTTGCCAACAGCTCAGGCAGATGTTCCAATTGATGACTTACCCCCAGCCGTGTCAAATATATTGGAGGAAAGTTCACCAACTGTGGTTAACGAGGATACCCTAAATAACTCTACGAGCTCCACCCTATCGCCCATTTCAGATCAAAAAGGGAAAAGAGGCTCTTCAAAAAGGAGAAAGAAAAGGCATTCCAAAACTGGAGAAGGTAATTTTATTTATTTTTGTTTCCTCTGCAACGGCTTTCCATTTATTTCTCCTAATATTAACAGGTATATGTTTCAGTATGGTAATCGGCAATGTATCACCTCCACCTAACCTAAAACCATGACTCTAAAACTTTGCACAATCTAGGCGCATGTCTTCTCAGTTATGCACACGCTCCGTGCTAATTTCACATGTCCGAATTTCACTGGTGAAAAACTGGTGGAAAAAAAAGGGTTATTGACTGAAGTGAGAATACAAATTTAAGGTCCAAATAGCCAACCTGCAAAAGGTCTTTAAGTCCACTTTGCTTTCAGTTTGGCTGCACTGGCCCAACATCTGAAATTCAGTTTATTTTGGTAAATAACCCTACCACTGTCGATGTTTTATTTACATAATGCTTTAAAATGTCAGAGACCTTTTAAAATTTGAAATGCTTTTTAAGTAAACATTAATCTAGGTATTGAGGATATTTTTCCATTAACCTATGAATCCAAATACAATTACTGTGTATCAAAGTCAAACTTCCCAGAATACCTTGGCCCATACACATTATTATGACTTAATATCTCAAGCTTCTCTGCGGGTTTCTCCTGTTTGGTTCCCCGCTGAACAGAGCTGCAGAGATTGTGTTTGGTCAGCAGGGCGTGAACTACACACCTAATGTGAAGCATCGCTCTAAACTTAATGTGTTACTCCAAGCACCATCACCACTTAAGTGATTTGAAGTGGTTATGGTGCCTGGAGTCTGTATATGCAGCATTCAGCTTTGAGTTCTGCGCTGGCTAATGCCAATTTTGTGCATTTGTTTTGTTAGCACAGTGTGTCATTTGTTGTCTGAGAGCAGTTCTAGTTTCTTTACAAACCCCTAAGATAATTCCATGTGGCCTTATTATCCATATCAACCTTTCCATTTAGCTTATATTTAAAGTAATCTTGTATTTTCTTACCCTCTAACCTTCCTAAGCCGTGTGTAACCGTTGTGCACAGCATTGTTACATTAGTGTTTTCTTTCTTTAAAAACAGAGGTTGAAATTGAACCTGAAACACACAAAACAAAAAGTTGTGTGGTACAGTGAGGTATGTAAATAAAACAGGATTTACGTTCACTAACAGACCCCCTGAAATTATTATTTTCCAATACTAATTCAATCCTTAACACTAGAATGTCTAATCTGCATCTTCCTTAATCCTTACTGCATCTTGCCTTATCAATCAGACCTGTCCCAATTGGCCTTTTTCATTACTTTTTAAATGGTTTGCTTCAAGAGTGGAACTACTTTTTACTGGGACAAATGCATGTTGCCTTTGGGTCACCCAAAATGTAACGCTTGTTCAGAAAGATTAGAAATGTTAACCTCGATGTATTTTTGTTAAATGTATGGAATACGCATATTCTATTGCAGGACACAGACATTATGGGTTTCCTGGAGATACAGATGTAACACTAGTCACCCAGACCGCTTTAGCTCATTGAAGTGGTTGTTGTGCACTGCTCTTTGAACATTGCAATTTTTATTTAACTTAATTCTATTAAGGAAAGGGAGGTGTACAGAAGGTAACGTGTAGTCCCGAAATGACCATTGTTATTTTCAGTCATCCGGAACCAGCACGGCAAAGTTATTCAATGTGTGAATGGGCTACGACACAGTGCTCAAAAAGTCGGTAGCTCAGAAATCCCTACTGCTTTAATCTGTATGTAGGAATTCTTGCAGAAATATAAGGCAAAACAAGCACATTTTCTAACTTTTATAGCCCTATTAGAATTCCCTATGTGATTTCATAGTCACTTTTAATATTTCCTTCGGTCTGATAATCATTTATCACCCTTTCGCCCCATTTTTGGACTCCAGAAGGAAAAAATGGTGCCCTGGGCAGTTGGTAAAATCAGCCTAAGAAGATTAAAAAGTGATTAAAAGTTAGGGAAGCTACGAAATGTCTCAGTAATGAACAGTTCCACTGTGCCTCCTCAGCAATAATGAGTTTATTTACAGTATAAACTCATAAGCCTTCTCCACACTGATTATTTCTGTCTTCTGGAATTTGGAATCTTATGTTATCATTATTACAGTTTAGTTTCATACCATGTGTGTGCAATTTAACAACTAGTCTAATAAAATGCAAGAAATGTACTTTTTTTCTTTCTTTTTTATATCATGGGCTAAAGCGAGGAAATGAACGAGAGTAGCAACAAACTGTTCTGCAATTGAGAATATATGCTGAATTTGTGTAAATATGTCTTCCCGTCTTGGATGTCATTAACATGCCTTTAGGGTAAACTGCGTAATTGATCAGAAATGTAATAAGCCGTCTCACTATTAAAATAAGTGGTGCTTTGAGGTGAGGGTAAGGAGGTAAGGCTACACACAAGTTCCCAGCTCTGACCAAAGGGAATTCAATCGGAGTTCAGATACCAAATCTCCGAAAAATCAAAATTCAACACCTGCCAAGCTCTTGGCTCCGACCAGAAGAGTTACAATTAAACAACAATATTTTTTGTACTGTTCCAGAAGCTTACACTCACTCCTTTGCAACATGCGCAATCAAATTTTACAAATTAGCATTTGTTTCCCCCAAGCAAGAACTAAGTTAAGTCAAGTGGCCGTGAATTTCTTGTAGTTGTTGAATGAGGATCAAACTAAGACGTTTGGTGTTCCCAAACTCATTGCATGCTCGGAATACACTCTGAGCTAATCTCTGCAGCAAGGAAACCTGAAGATGAGCTTTTAGTTTCTTGTATTAAAAAATAGGTGTTACAGGGTCATATCCCAACTTGCAGGAATGGTTAAACCCATAAACAGATGTACTAGAATAACGTATTACCGGGCCTTAGAGTGGCTGGGCTGAATGTCAGAAATAGAAAATGGTAATAGCGTGATCCGTAAGCTTGGATGGCCCAGATGTTGTTCTGCCTTAAGTAACAATCTTGAGAAATAACTTTATTGCGGGCATCATAAAATTAATGATCCCTGAAAATAATGAAAATAAAACTTAATGCACCATCACCACTAAGGATAAAAAGCTGGGGGTGGAAGGGACGATATAATCTGTGGAAATATCCCAGATCAAAATGTAGAAATGCTAGTGGAGTCTGAAGGGAAATAAGCCTGCATAAAAATTGCTGTATAAATGTCTCTAAATGTGGAGGCTCAATGTCACAGCAGCAGGGTAAACCCAAGGCTCCAAAAAGGAGAGAGAATCTTTGATAGCAACTTATTATAATTAAATAAATGAATGTGAAAACAGTATTCATGGGATAACAAGTGTATCCCTACCACTTCATACAGTAAGCTATTGCACAATGTAATGGATCTATCTGTAGAGATCCTACTATGTATGCAGAGCTTTGTAGGAATAATAGCTTATATGGTAGCTGTGGAAGAAAACAGATACTATTCTAAAAGCACTCTGCTGGCTGGTTCTAACACTTGATAAAGTTGGCAAGTGTATCATACACTGGATGCAGTTGTAGAGAACCTGCTGTGTATGCAGGGCTTTGTAGAAATATCAACTCACAATGTTGCTGTAAAAGAAAAAACGATTCTACTCTGGAAGCATTCTACTGACTAGTTCTAACAACAGTTAGATACCAATAGTACCCATTCCCCCTAACCAAAGAATCACATCAAACGTGCATAGTCTAAAAGCAAATAGCGGACCTAACGTACGTTTCGGCGCTGCCAAAGCGCCTTTGTCAAAGGTAAACCAGGTACTGAAACAGTTGGCGTTTAAGTACGCCCTGTGAACGATCCAGCGACCAATCATAGTAAGAGGTGTGTCCCATCTACGCCCGCCAAGCCGGCACGCTGTGCGAGCTGTCAATCAGCATTAGGTCCGCCCACGTGGGTGTAGACGGGGCGGGACCTGTGAGCGGCGAGAAAATCGCCTGGCTGATCTGTCCGCAAGAACAGTGTTATACTTGGGGGATAACACTGCGACCCATCTTGCATAGATACGATCTTTTATACTTCCCTATCCCTGGTGGAATCATAGTGACCTATGTTATACCCACTATTATGTGTAGGGAAGTGAATTCGATCTCACAAGCGGTATAGTGATGTGTACATATCATGTCACTGTGTCTGGGGAACCCACAGGAAGTACATGAGTAAAACTAATATCAACTATACTCAGTGAGTAACCATATATGCAGGTGGATGATGCGGAGACTAAACCGGAATTAAAGGCGCAAAGCCCTATTTTGTGTTGTGGACCCCTAGAGATAGAGCTGTACATAGTTCTTCCGGTATGAAATTTAATTTATGGTAGAAACTGATCCCACTGGAGAAGGTAAGTATCGAAAGGTCTGAGAGGAAGTCTCTGTGATCTAGATCTAACCATGAATGGTTTGTTGTATAAGGTCACTTCAGTCTAAACTTACTTAGAGAAAAGAGATATCCAAATGTGGAGCTCTGTCTATGTATGGTCTATGAATATATTTTGCTGCTGGTTGGTTAAAGAGTACCTGGTTATGTGAGGATTATTATATACAAAAATAATAAGTGAAATAAATTGTGAAAGAGAGACATAAGTAAAGAACGCTTCAACACATTAACTATATACATATCTACAGGTATAGAACATCATGTGTCTATGAAAGGAGTAAAGGTAAAGCCCTCATTCAGATCTTTGAATGTCAGAAATGTAAAGACAAAGTCAGTAATATAGAAATATGGAGAAACGGAATAACAAGCCAGGTCAGGATACCAGAAATACACAAAGTCCCAATACAAGCCAAGGTCAATATCAGAATATAACTAGAGAGGTTTACTATGACTTGTATCAAGCCAGAAACCATGATAGGGCAAGGAATAAGGGCCCAAGTTAGCATTATGTAAGCTAACAATGTTTCTGATTGGTCCACGTCCTCTCTGCAACTCCAAAATGAATGATAATGGAATATCGTGGTCACTTTAAGGGTGGGCAGCATTTGAATTTATCACAGAATTTGAATTTATAAAAGACGCCCTATTTGAATGGGCAGTGTCTAATAATATGCATGGAAGAAAACAGGTAAAAGGATTTTTTCCCGTGGGAACCAGCAGAGGGAGCTGCTTGCTTGGGCTGAAGGTAAAGTATGTAGTATCCAACGTGGGTAGCAGCGTGGGCGCCAGTATCAGGTAAGTACATCTCAATAGGGACTTCATGAGAGATTTAAGCTGCTTGGTAAATGACAAACCTGCCCAACTGGGAAGAAATAAAATATACACCTATTCACCAAATATGCTGCGGTTCTAGAGCAGACGAGCTGAAAATAACGGACACGAACAAGCCTACAGCCTGCTTCCTCAGATCCGTTACAATTATTTGACTTTATTTCATGTTCCTCTAACAAAAAAAGACTGGTTCCTTTTCTAAAACCAAAGTAGGATTAGATAGCAACATGATCTGCTGTCGTCTTCACGGAACAGCTGAAACTAAATGTCATGGCAAATGTCGTATATGCACCAGCAATAATTGTCGAGCATATTCGCTCACACAGAAACGTCTGACTGAGATATACGATCACACACAGTGCAGGGTGATATCACGGAGTCCGTGTTCCGTTTGTGTCATCCCATGATCATTTCAACGTTAGAAATTGAATTATACTTGAATAGCGAATTGCACCTTTATAAACTAGTTACTTTTTTTTTTATACATCTGCTTGTAAGCTAGTTTGAGCAGGACCTTTGTCACCTCTTCTCTCTGTTATATTCTGTATTTAGAATACCTGGTCTGGGATATAGAAACATAGAATGGGACGGCAGATAAGACCCATTCGGCCCATCTAGTCTGCCCAATTTTCTAAATACTTTCATTAGTCCCTGGCCTTATCTTATAGTTAGGATAGTCTTATGTCCATCCCACGCATGCTTAAACTCCTTTACTGTGTTAATCTCTACCACTTCAGCTGGAAGGCTATTCCATGCATCCACTACCCTGTCAGTAAAGTAATACTTCCTGATATTATTTTTAAACCTTTGCCCCTTTAATTTAAGACTATGTCCTCTTGTTGTGGTAGTTTTTCTTCTTTTAAATATAGTCTCCTCCTTTACTGTGTTGATTCCCTTTATGTATTTAAATGTTTCTATCATATCCCCCCTGTCTTGTATTTCCTCCAAGCTATACATGTTAAGATCCTTTAACCTTTCCTGGTAAGTTTTATCCCCATTCTATAATTATAAAGCGCTGCAGAATATGTCGCCATAAAACTGCTAATAATTAATCTGCTTTAAAAACCAGCATGTCCACAGGAACAGGTAGGTATTTTATGACCAATTATTTGCAGCCCAAAGCAATAACTGGTTTTCACATGTGGAAGTTAAAATAAAATTGCTATTAACATAGTAGTATATAAAACATGTTGCGTATCGGCTTGGTTTTTTTTTTGTCTGTAAAAAACGTGTTCTGGGTCCTAAATTTTCCTACCAACACATTCATCTTATGTTATTATTTTTTTCCCTCCCAGGCTGAATTAGTGGCACTGTCTATGCATAATATTGAAAGGCAATTCTGTGCCATTATTTTTCCTGACGTTTTATTACACCACAGTCGGTCTGGAGCAACTGGAAAATTGTGGCAATGTATAAAGGGTGACATAATGCTTTAATACTTAGGAAACTAGTGTAGTTGGAAAATGATCTTGAAAATAGGGGCGGAACAGGACAGTTTTGATTTATATCTAGTGACAAGTTGGATCCACTTAGATTATTAATACCAGGGCTAATTCACTTCAAAATTGACATTTTTTGTTTGTATGTCCTATTGGACATTGCTTGCTATCATTTTAAATCCTTTTTAAACACCATTCATTGTCCGTCAGCTGTTTTAGACTATACTACTTTAAATATTCTTACAGCCGATGGAAATGTGTAAACCAATATTGGAAAAAAATTATTTTTTACAGCAGAGAGTGTATATTATTGTTCAAGAGCGCAAGAGCGCGTTCAAGAGCGCAAGAGCGCGTTCAAGAGCGCTGTCTGCAAAGCAGGTATAGCTGCCCTAAGCAACTCCAGCTTTTCTTGAGCAAAAGATTCCAAATAATGTATCAATTCTAGAGACGATTGCTCCCTACAGTTTGGGTTACAGAAGGCATGTCGTTTTGATGAACATCACTTTCACTTCCTACACTTGGCAAAGTTTAATTCTACCCAGACAAAGTCATAGCATTCAGGGAGACCCGCATTTTAACTGTGTTCCATTTAAATTTAGCAGATAAATTGGAGTACTAGGTGGGAATTGTTTATTAGATACACCCTCTAGCAGGTAAGCTCATTGAGCGCCCCTCTGTTTCTGTGCGTCCAACTCGTCTGGTTACAATTACATGTCTGTTAGCCCACCCATTGTACAGCGCTGCGGAATTTGTTGGTGCTTTATAAATAATAATAATAATTAGATCATCGAGCAAACGCAGGTTTCCTGGGGTTGACCGAGATCTAGGAAGTTGGGGGTCACGTTGGAAATAAATCTCCCCCCCCCACGCACGTGTTGGGATTCAAGTTCTGGTGGGGCAATTCAAAGGAAGTAAAAATAACTCTTTGATTTCTTAGTAAGATGACCCCTCTTGCTGGCTTCTTCTACGATTATTAACATAATGTTACTTGTCTAATTTTGCTCCCTTTTTATTTTTTTATTTTTTTTGTTATAGGTTTCAGAGAAAAGATGAAGAACAAGCAATGAAGTCGACAGCAAATATATCTATTGAGATTTTTTTTTTTTTCAATAATCTGCCTTTTTGCTTATCTCGCCCTTGTGCTGGTCACAATAATTTATAAAATCAGTCCCCTAATTGGAACGGTTTTACTATCAATTGCATGTCTATGGGCCTTGCTGCTTCTATATTAATTACTTGTTTTTCCATGGAAAAGCTGAAATGTATTTTACTGCACTTTAGAGGCAAATAGCTATATCATTGATCGTATTATTAATATGGATATTATACTGAATAGATACGTACGTACACGGAGAGAAAAAAAAAGAAAGAAAAAAAAAACATTTATAAGCCTGCTAATTTTTAACCAGAGTTTTTTAAACAATGACGCCAGCCTCAAGGCATAGCTACTTGCTTTAAATGAAATATGTAAACTGTGCTCGCGGTAAGTAAAATAGATACAGTGTGCTAAGCAAGCAAGCAAATAACTGGAGAAAGAAGTAATTTAAACTAGGTTACTCACAATTCTTGGTAGTCCAAAGTGAAATTCAAACGTAAGGCTAACATAGCCAAACTAGAAACGTTCGGTTATGCGTCTTGTTCTGGTCCTTTGGCCTTCAATTGGAAATTCATTTTGACTTCCTGACCATTTTCACTCTAGTGAATAACCCTGAAAGACTCAGACGTTGACGTGTAATACTGCCTAGGATGCAGATTGATAAAAGCCTAATTGCATATGAGATCTTAAATGAACATTAAAAAAAAAACAGGGAGGAAATAGTGTAGTAACTAAATTTTGTGCCAGAAAAAGGAGAAAACACAAGGTACTCGGACTTAGCTGGTGGCCCTCAAGCATTGTGGGGATTTCAAGCACTGACTGTATTTTAGTGAGAGAGATTAACGACTAAAATAGGTATTAAGAAAGATGATACATATTGGGTATTTCCCGTCACTAATGAGGCAGATGTTGTGATTAGTTAACAACTTGTTTGCTAAATTTAGGGCAAATAGGAGCAGAAAAACTATATCCTACGGTGGAAGTTTAATTTCAACTCAACCAAACTACATTTTGCAACCTTGTTAGCTCAAGATTTAGTCAATTTAAACCACAAACAAAAGACCTCTCGGCATCTCGTTTTGGAACATATACAAGCTTCTTTGACCTTAGTAGGATCTATCAACCGAAGACATCACCTTTTTGTGACAATGTTTACTTTATGTCACCCTCTAGTCCATTTTACGTAATGATATGGCAATATTATTCTCATCCTGAACACACTTATACGTCATTTCATTCTTGTAGCCGTTGAAATTTAATTTTGATGTAAGAACAATGGTACAAATGTTATTCTATAGATAACTAATTGCCAGAAGACTAAAGAAAACACATTTGTAGTATGGATCCCTTATAAACATCTAGAAAACACTACAGTTTTATTTTTATTTTTTTATTTTTTTATTTTTTTAGAAACTACAATAAATTAAGGCACTAAACAGTCAAAAGAAATTAAAACAATAAGAGATTAAAAGCAAACTAAAATATCCCTATATAATAAGGTATTAATCGTAAAAGTGAAATAGTTATGTGCATTCATCATTAACCCCTTAAGGACACGTGACATGTGTGCCATGTCATGATTCCCTTTTATTCCAGAAGTTTGGTCCTTAAGGGGTTAAGGTGCAAATATTTCTATATGTAGATATAAGCAACGTAGTGTACTCAGACCTAATGGCTTTATCTTCGAAATATGACTAAAGATAAATGTTTTGGATAAAATAAAGGACACCGTCCTGGCTTAGGTGGTAAAATAAACAAACAAAATTAAAAGTAAAAAAACAAAAAAAACACCAGGCTGGTTTTAGTTCAGAACACCAGGCTGGTTTTAGAGTTGGCTTTGATTTCATTTCTTCGGTATGGGGAATAGGTACTAGTCAGACAGACTGCAGTTCGTGGACTTGGACATTCCATATTTGATACATACCAAATACACACATACACATACACACACACACACACAAAAAGCAACAACAACAACAAAAAAACATTGTGGATATACTGTGTGTAATAATATATAACATGCAACAAATACACCAAATATAACTGAGTATTGCTGTACCTTATCCACTAAATGTAAAAGTGCAGGTTGTATAATTTAATTGGGCAAAGCACAGTATATTTAATATGTTTTGGTGTTTTTTTTTTCTTCACATCTGGACTGACCTATTTTTATCATATTTGCCAAACTGAAAATGTTTATGTGACAGGCTTGCAATACAAAGTGCAATCCGCATGTCCATTATTCACAAATCCAAGTGTAGACAACACATAATGAATATATGTATGTATAAAACAAAAAACAAAAACAAAAAGCATAGTATCTATTGTCTTAATTCCTTTGCGTGCTGACAGATTGAGAATGTATTTTGCACCACTGAGGCACAAAAAAAAGGTTATCCATCAAATTCAGAGCATTATTTCTGATTTGCATTGGTGATGCAATATTGAACACTTGTATGTAAATAATGATATTTGGGGGGTTTGCTAAGTGCAGAATACTTTCTTAATAAATTATTTTATTTCGAGAAAAAAAAAGTTTTTGGTTTTCATTTAAATAAACTATGAACTAAAACCCTGCATTAATTAGACGTAAAGTATTATGAATGGTTTAACTCTTACCTTGCTGAGTTAGATGCTCACAGAACTTACAGTACGAGTTGATCTTACAAAGCAGAAGTTCATACTTCCTTGTTAACATGCCAGGTTTAAGCTGTATTCACAGGGGAGAGTGCCAGCGGACTGTTGGTCAATAAATAATGTCTTAACCTGGTATGAGTTGGTATCATACTGGGGATGTGCACTATAGTGGTTATGGAGCCCAGTGTGTATTGTTACATTATGGTGAGTAAATGGTGAGAACCGCACTCAATCCCAACGGCCAAGGGTGCTCCAGAGCAGGACCAGCAATCCCAGAACAAGCTTGAAAAAGACCTTTCCGGTCGAAACGTTGCGTTGCATGCTGCCACAATAAAACTGCCTACGGCTTGAAATTGGAGTGCCTGTGAGTTTTTCTTCTTTGTTACATTATGGTGTCCATTAAGCCACTCATCTGAGAGCCATATGCCAAGAAAGGTATTGAACTCGTAAGAGTTAAAGGGTTACTCCCATGATTTGAAGTGGTTATGGTGCCTCTAGTCTATATGTAAAGTTTTTCATTTTGAAGCACTGCACATAGAGAGATTAACTCCACTGCTGCCAGACAGCGTCATAGGGTGCCACCACGCAGCCCGTAAACACAGTTTCGGGCTGGCAAATCTCAAATGACAGTCACTGTGTGAGACCAGTCGGCTGACACTCTCAGTCAATACATGTCGATTGTCACAGGTTCTGGAGATCTGCAGAAGCCAGCAGCATGTAACTGCACCACAGTGGAGCATTGTAGCCCAGCAGTGACCAAAGTAAGGGGGGAAGTGCCTGTCCCGTCAGTGGGGAATTGGGCCAGGCTACTCCTGGCATCATAACCACTACAGCGGGCTGTGATACAGTGGCAAAACTAAAGAAGACAGGGCCCTGGTGCAAGAATTTTTTGGGATCCCCTCCATCAGAAAGATGGTCAAAAGATAGATTCCCACCTGTCTTATAACTCTCACAATGCTTTGCCAGCTGGGGATCTACCATTAGCCCACCCTTGCAGGGGTTTAATTAGCACTCCGTAGTGTTCATGTGTTTGAATGTAAGCATTTTTGTTGTGTGCAGTATGTGTGCTTGTGAATGTAGGCGTGAATTTGTGTGTAGTGTTGTGTGTTTTTATGTACTGTTGTAATAATATTGTAAAAGATACACAGTGACGCCAAAGCAAATACGCACACACTCACTAATACACATACAGAGACACAGAATGACACATTCAGATTACACAGACACACATACAGTAACACATACAGACACATATACACATACACACAAACCTACATACAGATACACACAAACACACATATAGATACACACAAACATGCAAAATATAATTTTTTTTAGCCATCCTGTTGTTTATTACCTTTAGGGTGCAGAAGTGTGGCTTCCCTGGGGTCCAGTCGGCTGCCTGAGGCTGTTAGGAGTCGGAGTCTCTACCAGTCTGCGCTCCCTCCTCTCTGCCCTCCCACGCGGCTCTGACTTAGCTGGGAGGAAATAACCGGTTGTGACTTCCTTCCTCCCTGGGTGCCGGTCAGTGCTGCCGATATCCCTGGGACCCTGTGATAAATAGTGAACACAGAGGCACTCAGTAAATATCACAACACGCACATTACTGCTGTGCACTTCCTGTGTATAACTCTATACATGACACAGTTACTGGGTATAACTCTATACATGACACAGTTACCGTGTATAACTCTATGTATGACACAGTTACTGGGTATAACTCTATACATGACACAGTTACCGTGTATAACACTATACATGACACAGTTACCGTGTATAACTCTATACATGACACCGTTACTGGGTATAACTCTATACATGACACAGTTACTGGGTATATTTCTATACATGACACAGTTACTGGGTATATTTCTATACATGACACAGTTACTGGGTATAACTCTATACATGACACATGTGGCGAAAGTAACCTGGTTCTTGGAGGGGCCTGTTTGCCAGCTTCCTACCCTGTGACTATGGCCCCTGTGATAAACCTTGGTTAAAACCACTGTTTGTGCCTTTTGGACTTATAACAGTAACACTGCAAACTCTCAAAGCAGCACTTTGAACTTCCGAATGGTCGAAGAGTTTTGAAGCTTCACTTCGAACACGTGGCGGTGGCCATCTTAAGTCGCAAGCACAATGAGTGGTGTTTGGTCGTCGAGTACTTGGAACTGAAATCAGACACTCGATGGCACAAACACAGCGAACTACTTACCTTCCACGGATGTTCGGCTATTCGAACGGGAGTCGAACGGCGTTCGGTAAGACTAAAGTCCCGAATGAGAGACATGAACTGAATTCTGTATTTTATATTTTACTTCGAATCCCTGAAATAGACCGAACGCGCAGCCTGATTCTATGGAAATGTTTTGGGCATGGTGGGTTAAAATGTGACTTCCATAGAATTCCTGAACCCCTGAACTGATGTGGATGAATTTTGGATATGTTGGTCAACCAAATCAGGGCTAACAGGGGATATAACATTAGTGGGGATATTGTGTGTTTTGGGGTACTTTTGGAGTTTTATTAAAAAAAATTCTGCCTGGAGATAATTGAGTTAATACAGTATCTGACTCAATTATCTCCCAGGCAGCTTTGTGTGGGAGTGTCATGCATTGTAACACTGTTATTAATGGTCTGTGACTTTGTACCATAGTTCGGGAAAACAAGGGGCTGGCGGCACTCACCTAAACATGCTTAAATGGGGTGCTGCTGGGGGCCAATAAGTACAGTAAAAATAGAAATCCAGCGCACTCACTTATCAACTAAACAGCTACTTTGATGCTGACAGATTTGACTACTTTTATTAAAAACACCTAATCTAGGCAAAAAATAATGGGGGTTTAGTTACACTATATGATCATACATTGCATAAGCCTGCCACAAACGTCAATGTACCGTTTTTTTGTACCGTAGTTCCCCATAAGGTCCATGTGGGAGTGCCCCTTGCATGGGGATTGTCATAACAGGCCAATTGTGGCACCATTAAAATCAGTTCTTCTTCACCCCCAACATAGAGCCTTGTCTCATGTGTGGAGGGGACAGCTATATTCACTCTGGGGATTGCTATACTCATACTCCCTGGGATTATAAGAGATGTTCCTGCTATACTCTCTGGAGTAGGAGAGGTTCACCCACTGGAAGCCTGATCCTGGTCTTGGGTCCAGGGTGGGTGGAGGACGGCGAGTTCCCAGCCAAGTTGTAACGCTGGACGTAGGGATTACGGTGCTGATGGTGTCTGGTGGAGTGCTTGGAGTCCTCGGTGAGCACTAAGAGCATAAATTGGCGGAGGCACCCGGTCGGTGTGCCAGGCGGTCTGCCATAGTTACTGGGCATATTTCTATACATAACACAGTTACTGGGTATAACTCTATACATGACACAGTTACCGTGTATAACTCTATACATGACACCGTTACTGGGTATATTTCTATACATGACACAGTTACCATGTATAACTCTATACATGACACAGTTACCATGTATAACTCTATACATGACACCGTTACTGGGTATAACTAAATACATGACACCTGTAGCGGAGTAGAGGTTTGATCCAAGGTAGCTCCGCTGGTAGACAGGAACAGCAATCCAATATAGGTATCAAACGGGTAGCGTAGTTACAATCCCTTCCCTCCAAGAACTAGACGACACATAGCTTGGAGGTCAACTGTCAGCTTTATTCACACAATTTCTTTTATGGCTTTTTCCCATGCAAGGGAGGTAACTCAAAACAACCAATCACCTCACAATCACCTCCCCTCCCTCTCCTCCCCTTAGATTAGCAGGTAAATTAATTAGAGGGAACCGAGTTTTCCCCAGTTTCTGAATGTCCCCTAAATACGGGGGGTACGATGATAAACGAGGGGTCCCCTGGTAGGTCTGCTCTGGGTGAGTAACATATTCAAATTTCACCCAGATCAGACCAGGGGTTCGGGAGTTACAGATATTTAAAGATTTGACCGACTGCAGGGACACAGTAGCCGAAAACAGCTCCATAGATTCTGGCCCCGTAGTCGGTATACTTCACTGCATAGAAAGTGCCGAACAGCTCAGCCATCCGACCCCAATCTTTGGTTCGGATGAATCCCCTAGACTGGGGAATGCAAACTACCGAACGGCGGGCCGTTCGGCAGTTTGGATCATACGATTTGGGGATCCTGGAGGTCTGAGCGGTGTCTGGGTAGTCGAGCGTCCGATTTTAGTTCCAGACGCTCGACGACCAAACACCGCTGTTCGGCAGTTAAGATGGCCGCCGCCACGTGGAGATTAGGCGAACGGCGGCCACCCACGGACCCAATAACGATAGGTGCAACATTGTTTCTTTCTTAACAGGCAGGTACAATATACATGATGCATTGACATATAGAGCTAGGGACAAATAACATTGTACATAAGAGTCTCTGGTGGCTGCTTCTGCCACAATGCTCCCCCAGAACCAAGCCAGCATACACAGTCTGATCCCAACGGATCGGCTTGGGGATGTCTGGAGGAGTACCCACAGATCACTTGTCTAGTTCCGTTTGTCGGGATAACCCGTCAGCATTTCCATTGAGCTTCCCCGGGCGATATTGGATATTGAAATCAAAGGGCTGAAGCGCTAAGCTCCAGCGCAGCAGTCTGGCATTGTCTCCTGACACCCGGTTCAGCCAGACCAACGGGTTGTGATCTGTGAGCAGGGAAAATGTTTGTCCATACTGTGGCGAAACCAGCTTCGCCACTGTGAACTGGAGAGGCCTGGCTGCTGGCCTCCTGCCCGCTGACTATGGCCCCTGGACGTGTTGCACTTTAGAAACTATATTTGGGCAGGTAATAATTTGTATTGCTGCTGCTGGCCCTTTAAAAGCAGCGATGGACATATTGGGACTTTTGGGACTAATGTCCCTTTAAGACTTTGTAACATATCACAGTAATACTGTCTTAAATATTATGTAGGTATTTATGTGTTCAGTTAAACTGGGGATATGTAGAAATGTGTGTTTTATGTGTTAAATGTATCAGTAGGTAATTTTATGTCTTTTACTGTCTTTTTGCAACCATGTGGTTAATGGAGTCTGACTCTAGTCCTAGATAATTGAATTACTTCTCCAATTATCTCCAGGGCAGAAGGGAGGAAGCCGGGATGCATTGTGGGGGATGTTTTACTTCTGTTTGAGCCAGATTGTGCCATGCTGCAAGCCCAGGCCCAAAAGATACTTTTTAGTAACTTTTAAACCCCTGGTCGGATTCATGCCATTTTTTAATATGTTGTTCCCCTGAATGGATTGATTGTGGATATGTATTTTTATGTGAATGTGATGTATGGTTTTAAAGTTATGGAAGTTGTGTAAAAGTATATTTTAAACTGTATGCATAATGGGATTATGTGTCACACTAAGGGGAGGGGATGTGTGGGAGGTAACATCTATGTCATTGGTTATTTTATGCCTCCCCCTGGGTGTGGCCTGTATGTGTGAGTTGGAAATAAAAGCCAGACTGGGTGTCCCAGTCTAGAGTCTTGCTTAACCCTCAAAGCGATGTGTCGTCTCGGTCTTTGGGGGAATGGGATTGTATGCTGACTGCCAAGAGTGTAAGCCGATGTCTGCTTTTCTTGTTCAGCTGTTCCAGTGTTCGTGTGGTTCCAGTCGGGAGAATGGTGTTTGCAGTAGCTGCCTGTGCATCTGGAAAGGGGATTATCGCCTAAACTGGGTTTTATCCTCTTGTAAGGGAAACGGTCCGCTACAATTGGTGGCAAGCGGCGGGATCGTTCCTACAACCAGAGGGACAGCTACAGACAACACCATTTCTGGATTACAAATTGAGGGCAACGCTAGTATCCGTACAGCGACCCTATCTACAAAGGAACTCAGAAAATGGAGGAGAAGTTGCAGGATAGATTGTACAGTTACGTATGCCTGGGGTCTGGAGTAGTCCCAGAAGAGGACATGTTGATGTACAGAGAGTCTGCCAGAGCCGAATTGTGGGACGAAGCCCTAGAGGAAGTACAGTATTCACGAGGGGATCAGCGCCGCAGCAGAAGGCAGCGAATTCTGGCTAGAATGGCAGAGCGGATGCCCCTCCTGAGAAAACAGACCACAGAAAAGTGGGTGACTAGACTCGAGATTCTAGTATACGCAGAACTGGTGCTCGACGACGCATACCAGGCGCTACAGTGGTACGCGGCTCAGTGTGTCCCCAGGATGGCAGAGTATGAGTTCCCAGAAGGCGGAGATTACACTGGCCCCGGTCTATTTTGGGATAATAGTG
The DNA here is from genome assembly GCF_036172605.1 of Pelobates fuscus. Classification (NCBI taxonomy): domain Eukaryota; kingdom Metazoa; phylum Chordata; class Amphibia; order Anura; family Pelobatidae; genus Pelobates; species Pelobates fuscus. Next base: position 15,631,306 of record NC_086329.1, on the reverse strand, counting down.
GTGACGAGGACTTTGGGGAAGATGCCGACTATCGTTTTTGGGACCTGTACGGCATCCGGGAGAACATGCTGGGTCTCTTTGGCGCTATTGACCTCGAGGCAGACCTACGATATTTAGTTACCCAGGAATGGAACCTGGAGGGGGATTACCGGCGACTCATCAATGAGGCCTGGGAAGAGACAACCGGCCCTCCCGCCCAACAGCAACCAGCAGTACCCGAAGTGGCAGAGTTCCTAGACTGGTCCTGTGAGCAAACCCAGGGAGATGAAGGTGTCGTCCTTCCTCCCCAGCGGCAGGCTGAGTTACAGGGGGCAGAGGTTGTTGTTCCTGCCCCCCAGCAGCAAAGTGAGATGCCAAGAAGGCAGTGTGAAGTGAAGGGAGAGGAGAGCAGCGTCCTCCCTCCCCAGCGGCAATGTGTGCCCCAGGGAGCTGATGGTGTCGTCCATCCTCCCCAGCAGCCGTGTGTGTCCAAAGGAGCCGAAGGTGCAGTCCTTCCTCCCCAGCGGCAGGCTGAGTTACAGGGGGCAGAGGTTGTTGTTCCTGCCCCCCAGCAGCAAAGTGATATGCCAAGAAGGCAGTGTGAAGGGAAGGGAGAGGAGAGCAGCGTCCTCTCTCCCCAGCGGCAATGTGTGCCCCAGGGAGCTGATGGTGTCGTCCATCCTCCCCAGCAGCCGTGTGTGTCCAAGGGAGCCGAAGGTGCAGTCCTTCCTCCCCAGCGGCAGGCTGAGTTACAGGGGGCAGAGGTTGTTGTTCCTGCCCCCCAGCAGCAAAGTGAGATGCCAAGACGGCAGTGTGAAGCGAAGGGAGAGGAGAGCAGCGTCCTCCCTCCCCAGCGGCAGTGTGTGCCCCAGGGAGCTGATGGTGTCGTCCATCCTCCCCAGCGGCAGTGTGTCCTGCAGGGAGCAGAGACAATCCGTCTCGCACCCCAGCAGCCGGACAAGAGAATGAAAGGGGAGACAGCTGGTCCCCCTTTCCACCAGCAGAGAGAGTGGCAGGGAGAGGAGCCTGCTAACCCCCCTCCCCAGCGGCAGTTTACCGTCCAGAGAGAGGAGCTTGTTACACCCTCTCTCCAGCGGCAGCCTAACTCACCAAGGGGAGATGTTAAGCCCCACAACTGTGCAGATGGGACCGTAGTCTCTGCACTTACAGCACAAGGGATAGGGACGGTCGGTCCTGTTCCCCAGCCTCAGTGTGATGGATCCAAAGGGGAGACAGTCGGTCTCCCCCTCCGGCAGTCGAGCTGCGCACCTAAAGGGGAGACAGCCAGTCTCCAGCAACCAGACGCCCACCAGACTACTCCCGTGGTAGTGCTGGCAACAGGACAGAGTACCGCTGGTCTCTGCCCCCTCAGCAACCCACCAAGGCAGCCTACCCGTCTCCCACCCAGCAGGGGTGAAACACCAGAACTTGGACAAAATCCTTCCTCACCCAGATGTAGTAACCGGTTAGTGTGGGTGGGCTGCTCTGTTATTTCTGTTTTGTGGGTGGGTTGCTGGACTAACCAGGGCACTGACCGGCAGAAAGTCAGGTACCCTGTTAGTCTAATTGGCAAAGGGGAGAAATGTGGCGAAACCAGCTTCGCCACTGTGAACTGGAGAGGCCTGGCTGCTGGCCTCCTGCCCGCTGACTATGGCCCCTGGACGTGTTGCACTTTAGAAACTATATTTGGGCAGGTAATAATTTGTATTGCTGCTGCTGGCCCTTTAAAAGCAGCGATGGACATATTGGGACTTTTGGGACTAATGTCCCTTTAAGACTTTGTAACATATCACAGTAATACTGTCTTAAATATTATGTAGGTATTTATGTGTTCAGTTAAACTGGGGATATGTAGAAATGTGTGTTTTATGTGTTAAATGTATCAGTAGGTAATTTTATGTCTTTTACTGTCTTTTTGCAACCATGTGGTTAATGGAGTCTGACTCTAGTCCTAGATAATTGAATTACTTCTCCAATTATCTCCAGGGCAGAAGGGAGGAAGCCGGGATGCATTGTGGGGGATGTTTTACTTCTGTTTGAGCCAGATTGTGCCATGCTGCAAGCCCAGGCCCAAAAGATACTTTTTAGTAACTTTTAAACCCCTGGTCGGATTCATGCCATTTTTTAATATGTTGTTCCCCTGAATGGATTGATTGTGGATATGTATTTTTATGTGAATGTGATGTATGGTTTTAAAGTTATGGAAGTTGTGTAAAAGTATATTTTAAACTGTATGCATAATGGGATTATGTGTCACACTAAGGGGAGGGGATGTGTGGGAGGTAACATCTATGTCATTGGTTATTTTATGCCTCCCCCTGGGTGTGGCCTGTATGTGTGAGTTGGAAATAAAAGCCAGACTGGGTGTCCCAGTCTAGAGTCTTGCTTAACCCTCAAAGCGATGTGTCGTCTCGGTCTTTGGGGGAATGGGATTGTATGCTGACTGCCAAGAGTGTAAGCCGATGTCTGCTTTTCTTGTTCAGCTGTTCCAGTGTTCGTGTGGTTCCAGTCGGGAGAATGGTGTTTGCAGTAGCTGCCTGTGCATCTGGAAAGGGGATTATCGCCTAAACTGGGTTTTATCCTCTTGTAAGGGAAACGGTCCGTTACACATACAAATAGGGCTGTAGTTTCTTGAGGGCCCACACCACGGCAAGGCATTCCTTTTCGATGGCGGCGTAGCTTACTTCTCTGGGTAAAAGTTTTCGGCTGAGGTAAGCTACGGGGTGTTCACCGCCATCGGCTCCGATCTGGCTCAGTACTGCTCCCAATCCGAACATTGAAGCGTCTGTATGGACGAGAAAGCGTTTAGTCGGATCGGGAGCAGCCAACACAGGGGCATTAACAAGGGCATTTTTTAGGAGTTGGAAGGCCTGTTCACACTCTGGGGCCCATACTACTAGTTTGGGAAGGTTCTTGCGGGTCAAGTCGGTAAGGGGCTTGGCTAGGGCGCTGTAGTTAGGTACAAACTTTCGGTAATATCCTGCCGTCCCCAAAAAGGCTAGTACCTGGGTTTTAGTGCGGGGGGTTGGCCATTTAGCTACGGCCTCTATTTTGGCTGGTTCGGGTTTTTGGTGGCCGCTGCCTACTCGGTGTCCGAGGTATTGGACCTCGGCCATCCCTATATGGCATTTACTGGGCTTGAGGGTCAGTCCGGCTTCCCTGATGCGGTCTAGTACTGCTCCGATATGGTCTAGATGATCGGCCCAGGAGTAACTAAAGATGGCTATGTCGTCTAGATAGGCGCAAGCGTACTCCTGAAACCCGTCCAATAGTCGGTCCACCATCCTCTGGAAGGTGGCCGGGGCGTTCTTCATCCCAAATGGCATGACCCGGAATTGGTACAGGCCAAATGGGGTGACGAAGGCCGACTTGGAAATGGCGTCCTCGGCTAGAGGAATTTGCCAATATCCTTTACAAAGATCAATGGTGGTTAAGTATTTCCCCCTAGCCATTTTGTCTAATAGCTCGTCTATCCGGGGCATGGGATAGGCATCGGATATGGTTTTATCATTGAGCCTCCGGTAATCTACACAGAAGCGGGTAGTTCCATCCCGCTTCGGCACGAGTACTACGGGGGATGCCCAGGGGCTATCGGAATGCTCAATTACCCCTAACTGCAACATTTCCTTCAGTTCCTTGTACATGTTCCCCCTCACTGCTTCGGGAATGCGGTAGGGCGGTTGACGGAGTGGGATCGGATCTAGGGTTTCTACCCGATGGGTAGCTAACGGGGTATATCCCGGGAGGTTGGAAAAAGTGGCTCCTTTTTCCCTAATTAAACTTTGGGCCTGAGCTTTTTCCTGGGGATTCAAGCGGTCTCCTAGCTGTACGGCTGCGAGATCCTCTTGTAGCGTTCCTCGGGCCAGCATGTCAGGGAGGGGTAGGTTATCTGTGTCCTCTGCAGCCGAGGCGCAGATGGCGGATACTTCCTCTGTGCGCTCGTGGTAGGGCTTCAGCATGTTCACATGGAACATGCGTCGGTCCCCGGTGCCGGCGCAGGGGCCGATTATATAGGTGGTATCGCAGACCTGCTCTACCACCTTGAATGGGCCCCGCCAGGAAGCCTGCAGCTTGTCAGTAGGGACGGGGCGTAGGACTAGTACTTTCTGGCCGACCTGAAAGCTGCGGTCCCTGGCTCCCTTATCATACCATTGGCGCTGGCGTGTCTGGGCCGCCTGGAGGTTGTTGCGCACAGCCCGGGTCAATTCCTCCAGGCGGTTCCGAAACTCCAACACATAGGGTACGATAGGGGTGCCGTCAATGGTCGTTCCCCCCTCCCAGTGTTCCCTTATTAGGTCTAGGGGTCCCCTTACCCTCCTTCCGAACAACAGTTCGAAGGGAGAGAATCCAGTGGACTCTTGGGGCACCTCTCGGTAGGCGAACAGGAGATGGGGTAAGAACCGCTCCCAGTTCTTCTGAGTGGCTACGAACGTGCGGATCATTTGTTTTAAGGTCCCATTAAACCGTTCGCAGAGGCCATTGGACTGGGGGTGGTATGGGGAATTAAGGATAGCTCGGACCCCGCATACTTTCCAAAGCTGTTGCGTGACCTCGGCCGTGAATTGGGTACCCTGATCTGAAATGATCTCCCGGGGGATCCCCATACGGGTAAATATACGCATGAGGGCGTCTACTATGGTCTCTGCGTGTACATTCGTCAGGGCTACTGCTTCGGGGTATCTAGTGGCATAGTCTACCATGGTCAATATGTATTTCTTACCAGACGGGCTTTTTTGTCTCAGTGGTCCGATAATGTCTACCGCTACCCGGCTAAAGGGTTCTTCAATAATGGGCAGGGTGTGTAGTTTGGCCTTGTATCGGTCCCCCCGCTTTCCCACTCTCTGACAGGTATCACAGGTATTACAGTACTGCTTAATATCCTGTGATATCCCTGGCCAGAAGAAGTTCTGTAGCAGCCGATGTTTGGTTCGGCTGATCCCTAGGTGTCCGGACATGGGAATGTCGTGGGCGATCCGCATTAACTCTTGTCGATACTTTCGAGGCACAATTAACTGTTTAATGGGTACAGGAATTGACCCGGCTACTACTTTTCCTGCATACCGGTATAATAACCCCTTATCCCAAGCATATCTCTCCCCCTCTCTGCCAGTCTGGTCTTTATCTATCCTGTCCTTGTAAACCTGTAGGGACGGGTCCAGGGCGACCTCGCTACCAAATTCTAATGGGGCAGCCCAGGGTAATACAGTGTGATCAGGGGGTTTCGTGCTTACCTGAGCCTCAGAGTCAAGGTGGGGTGCCGTGGTGCGAGCCTGTTGGCGGGTGACGACCGGGTAAGCTTCCTGTGGAGGAGGCCGGGTAACAAAAGCGGAAGTTAGCTCCCCCAAATCGTTTCCCAAAATCACATCGGCAGGTAGATCCTGCATCATCCCCACTTCAATTTGTCCTGCCCCCGCTCCCCAGTCCAAATGTAGTTTAGCAGTGGGTACCTTGTAGATAGCTCCCCCTGCCACTCGAACTGCAATGCACTCCCCAGTGAGATGGTTCGGGGCCACTAAATGGTTCCGTACCAGAGTGATGGTGGCCCCAGAATCTCTTAACCCCTCCAGCCGCTTGCCCTCCACATGGACCACTTGCCGGTGGCCCTGGCGGTTGTCTGAGGCCGCCTGGACCGGGTTTACCTCATGGAGGGTGCCCAAGGGTTCTTCTATTTGGGTAGAGGTGAAAGGTTGAGCCCAGGGCCTGCCCTGATAGCAGTGTACCGCGGCTCGGGGGGTGGGTGGTGGTCGTTGAGGGGTCCAGGCCGGTCTGGCCCGGTTTTGGGGACAGTCTCGTTGCATGTGACCCAGCTGGTTACATGCATGGCACCGGACAGATGCCCGGTTGTTGTACCGGGGGGGTTGGGACTGGTAGGTCCCCCCTGGTCGGGGCGGATTTACTGGGGTAAGCTGGGGAACAGCTGGCGTAGATTGCACTCTACTGGAGAAATGCTGTTCCCGCCGGGAGTCCTGATGCTCATCTGCTAGTTGAGCGGCCTCATGCAGAGTACGGGGCTTACGGTCTCTTACCCAGATCTGTAACTGTGGAGACAAACGTTTGTAGAACTGTTCCAGCATCATCAATTGCTGGATCTCTTGGGCCGTGACGGCTTTGGCTGCCTCAAGCCACCCGTTAGCTGCCCGTTGTAGGCGGTGTGCAAATTCTGCATGTGAGTCTTTTTCTGATTTGGGTAATGTCCGGAACTGTGTTCGGTATGCTTCAGGTGTAATGGCATACCGTGCGAGCAAGGTTTGTTTTACCTTCTGATAGTCTCGGATATCCTCTGCCGGCATAGCTCGGAAGGCATCTGCTGCGCGGCCGGATAGGTTACCCGCTAGCACTCGGACTTGTTCTTCGGTGCTAATGGCATGCAGCTGGCACAAAAGTTCAAAGTTCTGTAAATAGCCATCAATGTCCCCCTCGGTATCATTAAATGCTTTGAATACCTGGTACGGTATTTTAGCTTTCGCTGGCGGGGTGGGGGCCGATGTTGCGCTTCCCTGCGCTGATCGCTGCATAAAGAGAGCCTGTACATCGTTGTAAACCTGGTCTGCTTTCTGTGCTGCCATGGCTGGTGAGAATAGAGCCATCCTGGCCCTATATTCTCTGGTAAACTCAGTTTCTTCCCCCTCCCTTGGAGGTGCTGCAGCAGCTGCGACTCTGTCTCCTTCCATGAGTTCTGCGATTAGGATAGCCTTTGTTTTGTTGCTTGCTATCCTCCCTCTCGCTTCCAGTAACTCTTTTAGCGTGTCCCGTTTCAAGAGGGTATAATCTGTTTCCATTCAGTCCTTTTTAATTCCTGCTGAATGCCTCTTGCTGTGTAGTACGATCCCGTCGCTTGCCACCAGTTGTAGCGGAGTAGAGGTTTGATCCAAGGTAGCTCCGCTGGTAGACAGGAACAGCAATCCAATACAGGTATCAAACGGGTAGCGTAGTTACAATCCCTTCCCTCCAAGAACTAGACGACACATAGCTTGGAGGTCAACTGTCAGCTTTATTCACACAATTTCTTTTATGGCTTTTTCCCATGCAAGGGAGGTAACTCAAAACAACCAATCACCTCACAATCACCTCCCCTCCCTCTCCTCCCCTTAGATTAGCAGGTAAATTAATTAGAGGGAACCGAGTTTTCCCCAGTTTCTGAATGTCCCCTAAATACGGGGGGTACGATGATAAACGAGGGGTCCCCTGGTAGGTCTGCTCTGGGTGAGTAACATATTCAAATTTCACCCAGATCAGACCAGGGGTTCGGGAGTTACAGATATTTAAAGATTTGACCGACTGCAGGGACACAGTAGCCGAAAACAGCTCCATAGATTCTGGCCCCGTAGTCGGTCTACTTCACTGCATAGAAAGTGCCGAACAGCTCAGCCATCCGACCCCAATCTTTGGTTCGGATGAATCCCCTAGACTGGGGAATGCAAACTACCGAACGGCGGGCCGTTCGGCAGTTTGGATCATACGATTTGGGGATCCTGGAGGTCTGAGCGGTGTCTGGGTAGTCGAGCGTCCGATTTTAGTTCCAGACGCTCGACGACCAAACACCGCTGTTCGGCAGTTAAGATGGCCGCCGCCACGTGGAGATTAGGCGAACGGCGGCCACCCACGGACCCAATAACGATAGGTGCAACATTGTTTCTTTCTTAACAGGCAGGTACAATATACATGATGCATTGACATATAGAGCTAGGGACAAATAACATTGTACATAAGAGTCTCTGGTGGCTGCTTCTGCCACAACACCGTTACTGGGTATAACTAAATACATGACACCGTTACTGGGTATAACTCTATACATGACACAGTTACTGGGTATAACTCTATACATGACACAGTTACCGTGTATAACTCTATACATGACACCGTTACTGGGTATAACTAAATACATGAAACCGTTACTGGGTATAACTCTATACATGACACAGTTACTGGGTATATTTCTATACATGACACGGTTACTGGGTATATTTCTATACATGACACAGTTACTGGGTATAACTCTATACATGACACCGTTACTGGGTATAACTCTATACATGACACCGTTACTGGGTATAACTAAATACATGACACTGTTACTGGGTATAACTCTATACATGACACAGTTACTGGGTATATTTCTATACATGACACAGTTACTGGGTATAACTCTATACATGACACAGGTACTGGGTATAACGATATACATGACACAGTTACTGGGTATAACGCTATACATGACACAGTTACTGTGTATAACTCTATACATGACACAGTTACCGTGTAAACTCTATACATGACACAGTTACTGGGTATAACGCTATACATGACACAGTTACTGGGTATAACTCTATACATGACACAGTTACCGTGTATAACTCTATACATGACACAGTTACCATGTATAACGCTATACATGACACAGTTACCATGTATAACGCTATACATGACACAGTTACTGGGTATAACGCTATACATGACACCGTTACTGGGTATAACTCTATACATGACACAGTTACTGGGTATATTTCTATACATGACACGGTTACTGGGTATATTTCTATACATGACACAGTTACTGGGTATAACTCTATACATGACACCGTTACTGGGTATAACTCTATACATGACACGGTTACTGGGTATATTTCTATACATGACACAGTTACTGGGTATAACTCTATACATGACACCGTTACTGGGTATAACTCTATACATGACACCGTTACTGGGTATAACTAAATACATGACACTGTTACTGGGTATAACTCTATACATGACACAGTTACTGGGTATATTTCTATACATGACACAGTTACTGGGTATAACTCTATACATGACACAGGTACTGGGTATAACGATATACATGACACAGTTACTGGGTATAACGCTATACATGACACAGTTACTGTGTATAACTCTATACATGACACAGTTACCGTGTAAACTCTATACATGACACAGTTACTGGGTATAACGCTATACATGACACAGTTACTGGGTATAACTCTATACATGACACAGTTACCGTGTATAACTCTATACATGACACAGTTACCATGTATAACGCTATACATGACACAGTTACCATGTATAACGCTATACATGACACAGTTACTGGGTATAACGCTATACATGACACCGTTACTGGGTATAACTAAATACATGACACAGTTACTGGGTATATTTCTATACATGACACAGTTACTGGGTATATTTCTATACATGACACAGTTACTGGGTATAACTCTATACATGACACCGTTACTGGGTATAACTCTATACATGACACAGTTACTGGGTATATTTCTATACATGACACCGTTACTGGGTATAACTAAATACATGACACTGTTACTGGGTATAACTCTATACATGACACAGTTACTGGGTATATTTCTATACATGACACAGTTACTGGGTATAACTCTATACATGACACAGTTACTGGGTATAACTCTGTGTCATGTATAGCGTTATACCCAGTAACTGTGTCATGTATAGAAATATACCCAGTAACTGTGTCATGTATAGAGTTATACCCAGTAACTGTGTCATGTATAGAGTTATACCCAGTAACTGTGTCATGTATAGAGTTATATACAGTAACTGTGTCATGTATAGCGTTATACCCAGTAACTGTGTCATGTATAGAAATATACCCAGTAACTGTGTCATGTATAGTTACTGTATATAACTCTATACATGACACAGTTACTGGGTATAACGCTATACATGACACAGTTACTGGGTATAACGCTATACATGACACAGTTACTGTATATAACTCTATACATGGCACAGTTACTGGGTATTACTCTATACATGACACAGTTACCATGTATAACTCTATACATGACACAGTTACTGGGTATAACTCTATACATGACACTGTTACCATGTATAACTCTATACATGACACAGTTACTGGGTATAACTCTATACATGACACAGTTACCGTGTATAACTCTATACATGACACAGTTACCATGTGTAACGGACCGTTTCACTTACAAGAGGATAAAACCCAGTTTAGGCAATAATCCCCTTTCCAGATGCACAGGCAGCTACTGCAAACACCATTCTCCCGACTGGAACCACACGAACACTGGGACAGCTGAACAAGAAAAGCAGACATCGGCTTACACTCTTGGCAGTCAGCATACAATCCCATTCCCCCAAAGACCAAGACGACACATCGCTTTGAGGGTTAAGCAAGAACTGACAAAATCTTTATTTTACTTGGGACTAGCCCATTTGGTCATTACATTAACATTGCTGTGAAAACTCAATAAAATTACAAACAGTCAAATCATAGCAGGCAACATTCAGTGACTTATTATAACATAATTACATATTTATAAATAGGTGGGGAAGACCATAATTAACACAAATGTCTCTCCTGCATGCAGAATTAGCGATATGCAAATCTACCCGAATATGCAAATTACCAGTCTTGCTATTCAGGTAGTGCATATTACTGTTGCTACCAACAGAGGGCACTACACAAGCTCCATAGCCAAATCCACCTAAGGGGTAGCAATCCTCAGCAGTACAGGAGAGCAGGCAATACATCTCAGGGGCCATAGTCACATGGCAGGAGGCTGGCAATCAGTCTTCTCCAATGCCCAGTGGCAAGGCTGGTACCGCCACACCATGTATAACGCTATACATGACACAGTTACTGGGTATAACGCTATACATGACACAGTTACCGTGTATAACTAAATACATGACACAGTTACTGGGTATAACTCTATACATAACACAGTTACTGGGTATATTTCTATACATGACACAGTTACTGGGTATAACGCTATACATGACACAGTTACCGTGTATAACTCTATACATGACACAGTTACTGGGTATAACTCTATACATGACACAGTTACTGGGTATATTTCTATACATGACACAGTTACTGGGTATAACGCTATACATGACACCGTTACTGGGTATAACTCTATACATGACACCGTTACTGGGTATAACTAAATACATGACACTGTTACTGGGTATAACTCCATAAATGACACTGTTACTGGGTATAACACTATACATGACACAGTTACTGGGTATAACGCTATACATGACACAGTTACTGGGTATAACGCTATACATGACACAGTTACTGGGTATAACTCTATACATGACACAGTTACTGGGTATAACTCTATACATGACACAGTTACTGGGTATAACGCTATACATGACACAGTTACTGGGTATAACGCTATTGTGGCGAAACCGACCTCGCCACGTGTCCTTGGAGGGGGCTGATTGCCCGCCTCTTGCCTTTGGACTATGGACCAGACTTTATGGGAATGTGATACCCCAGATAGCCATACCATGGAGCCTATTCATATAATGAAAGACTATGGGAAAGACTTTAGCTCCATGGCAATTGTACTGTGGGAGTAGGATCTGCGCGCTATTCGGTAGTTTTGTGCGTGCAGATCCCAGCTATCTGGGGATAGGTGAAATGTCTGTGTGTTATGTGTAAATGTGACTTTATGTATTTTAAAGTGTTTTATGTCGTTTTGCAACCATGTGGTTAATGGAGTCTGCCTTTAGTCCTGGGTAATTGGATTACTTCTCCAATTAACTCCAGGGCAGAAGGGAGGAAACCAGGGTGCATTGTGGGGATGTTTTTCTGCCAGCCAGAAAGGAACAAAAGATACTTTTAGTAACTTTTGAACCCCTGGTCGCATTCATGCCATTTTTTAATATGTTGTTCCCCTGAATGGATTGATTGTGGATATGTATTTTTATGTGAATGTGATGTATGGTTTTAAAGTTATGATAGTTGTGTAAAAGTATATTTTACACTGTATGCATAATGGGATTATGTGTCACACTAAGGGGAGGGGATGTGTGGGAGGTAACATCTATGTCATTGGTTCTTTTATGCCTCCCCCTGGGTGTGGCCTGTATGTGTGAGTTGGAAATAAAAGCCAGGCTGGATGAGCCAGTCCAGAGTTCCTGTTTTACCCTCAAAGTGATGTGTCGTCTCATTATTGGGGGGAAGGATTTATTGCATGCTGTTCCAGTTGACTGCTAGGAGTACAAGCCTATTCGTATGGTTCCTATTCAATGGTCTACAGCATTCATATGCTTGGGAGAATTTAAAAGGTTTCTCGGATTCGGTGATTGTGGTGTCTGCCAGAGTGCTTGGAGTCCTCAGGAAGCACTAGGAGCATCCATTAACGGAGGTACTCAGTCGGGGTGCCAGGCGATCCGTTACATTGGTGGCAAGCGGTGGGATGGCATCCTAGTGCGAGGAGAAGCAGCTCAGAGACACTGGTAACGTTTGGAATTACAAATTGAGGGCAACGCTAGTATCCGTACAGCGCCCCTGGCTACAGCAGGATGGAATCAGCTAGTTTTTGGACAGCGTTCCATGATGAGGAGGAGGAGGCGGCCGCGGACTACAGGGATGCAGACAGAAAGGAAGTCTGGTATGATGCCCTGGAAGACGCCCAGTGGCGGCGAGGTGAGAGTCTCTCCAGTGATAAGCAGCGGCTACAGAAGCGTGTGGCGATGCGCATGTATCTATTGGGAGAGCAGCCCCTGGATGAGTGGGTGACAAGACTAGAGACCCTGGTATGGCGAGAGATCTGGCTAGACAACGCATACCAGGCCCTCTGGTGGCATACCATTCGACTTACACCCTGGACGGCCGAGCACGACTTACCGGAGGGGGATGATTATGATGGCCCGGGTTTATTATGGGATGCCTTGGAGGACGACATTGATCTTGGCAGCACGGAGGGGTCTAGGTTTTGGGACATCTACGACTACCGGATGGGCATGTATGTCTGGGCTGACGAATGCGAGGTGAGCAAAGACATGACCCACCTGGTAACAAGGGAGTGGGAGCTGGAGCAGGACTACCAACACCTGCTCAGCTTCGTGCAGCTCCAACCTACCCGACAAGCAGAACCAGACCTCATAGACTGGTCCTGGAGAGACCCACAGATGGCAGGTGGAGATGGGATCGAGGTCTCTCTACTGGCCCTACAAGGATGCTGGGCAGTCGGCCCAGATCCCCAGCGGCAGGTTACAGTTCAGAGAGAGGAGCTTGTTACACCCTCTCTCCAGCGGCAGCCTAACCCACCAAGGGGAGACCGTAAGCCCCACACCAGCGCAGATGGGACCGTGGTCTCTGCGCCCAAGTTACAGGGAGCTGAAGGAGCCGTCCTCCCTCCCCAGCGGCAGTGTGATTTGTTGGGAATTGGGAACCCAGTCTCCATTCCCCAGCGGCAGAGTATCCAGCAGGGAATAGAGAGCCCAGCCCCCTTTCCCCCACAGCAGGACTCTGTGCTGGGAGGAGAGACAGTCGGTCTCCCTCCGCAGAGACGGGAAGTATGCATGGGAGAGGAGATTGTTACCACCTCTCCCCAGCGGCGGATCATTAATGTACAGGGAATAGAGAGCCCAGTCTCCATTCCCCAGCGGCAGAGTGTTCTAATGGGAGAGGAGCTGGTTACCACCTCTCCCCAGCGGCAGCTTAATGTACCAGGGGGAGACTGTAAGCCCCACACCTGTGCAGATGGGACCGTGGTCTCTGCACTTCCAGCACAGGGGGTAGGGACGGTCGGTCCTGCCCCCCCACAACAGGGCTGTTTAGCCAAAGGGGAGACAGTCTGTCCCCAGCAGCAGAGCTGTGTAACTAAAGGGGAGACAGTCGGTCTCCAGCAGCAGAGTTGTGTAACTCAAGGGGAGACAGTCGGTCTCCAGCAGCAGAGCGGTGTATTTAAAGGGGAGACAGTCTGTCTCCAGCAGCAGAGCTGTGTAACTAAAGGGGAGACAGTCGGTCTCCAGCAGCAGAGCTGTGTAACTCAAGGGGAGACAGTCGGTCTCCAGCAGCAGAGCGGTGTAACTCAAGGGGAGACAGTCGGTCTCCAGCAGCAGAGCGGTGTATTTAAAGGGGAGACAGTCGGTCTCCAGCAACCAGGCTCCAACCAGACTACTCCCGTGGTAGTGCTGGCAACAGGACAGAGTACCGCTGGTCTCTGCCCCCTCAGCAACCTACCAAGGCAGCCTACCAGTCCCCCACACAGCCGTGGTGAGGCACCTGAACCTGGACAAGATTCTCCCTCACCCAGGTGTAGTAACTGTTTATTGTGGGTGGGCTGCTCTGCTGTTTCTGTCTTGTGGGTGGGCTGCTGGACTAACAAGGGCACTGACCGGCAGGAGGTCAAGTACCCTGTTAGTCTGGGGGGTAAAGGGGAGAAGTGTGGCGAAACCGACCTCGCCACGTGTCCTTGGAGGGGGCTGATTGCCCGCCTCTTGCCTTTGGACTATGGACCAGACTTTATGGGAATGTGATACCCCAGATAGCCATACCATGGAGCCTATTCATATAATGAAAGACTATGGGAAAGACTTTAGCTCCATGGCAATTGTACTGTGGGAGTAGGATCTGCGCGCTATTCGGTAGTTTTGTGCGTGCAGATCCCAGCTATCTGGGGATAGGTGAAATGTCTGTGTGTTATGTGTAAATGTGACTTTATGTATTTTAAAGTGTTTTATGTCGTTTTGCAACCATGTGGTTAATGGAGTCTGCCTTTAGTCCTGGGTAATTGGATTACTTCTCCAATTAACTCCAGGGCAGAAGGGAGGAAACCAGGGTGCATTGTGGGGATGTTTTTCTGCCAGCCAGAAAGGAACAAAAGATACTTTTAGTAACTTTTGAACCCCTGGTCGCATTCATGCCATTTTTTAATATGTTGTTCCCCTGAATGGATTGATTGTGGATATGTATTTTTATGTGAATGTGATGTATGGTTTTAAAGTTATGAAAGTTGTGTAAAAGTATATTTTACACTGTATGCATAATGGGATTATGTGTCACACTAAGGGGAGGGGATGTGTGGGAGGTAACATCTATGTCATTGGTTCTTTTATGCCTCCCCCTGGGTGTGGCCTGTATGTGTGAGTTGGAAATAAAAGCCAGGCTGGATGAGCCAGTCCAGAGTTCCTGTTTTACCCTCAAAGTGATGTGTCGTCTCATTATTGGGGGGAAGGATTTATTGCATGCTGTTCCAGTTGACTGCTAGGAGTACAAGCCTATTCGTATGGTTCCTATTCAATGGTCTACAGCATTCATATGCTTGGGAGAATTTAAAAGGTTTCTCGGATTCGGTGATTGTGGTGTCTGCCAGAGTGCTTGGAGTCCTCAGGAAGCACTAGGAGCATCCATTAACGGAGGTACTCAGTCGGGGTGCCAGGCGATCCGTTACAGCTATACATGACACAGTTACTGTGTATAACTCTATACATGACACAGTTACCGTGTAAACTCTATACATGACACAGTTACTGGGTATAACTCTATACATGACACAGTTACTGGGTATAACTCTATACATGACACAGTTACTGGGTATAACGCTATACATGACACAGTTACTGGGTATAACTCTATACATGACACAGTTACCGTGTATAACTCTATACATGACACAGTTACCATGTATAACGCTATACATGACACAGTTACTGGGTATAACGCTATACATGACACAGTTACTGGGTATAACTAAATACATGACACAGTTACTGGGTATAACTAAATACATGACACAGTTACCGTGTAAACTCTATACATGACACAGTTACTGGGTATAACTCTATACATGACACAGTTACCGTGTAAACTCTATACATGACACAGTTACTGGGTATAACTCTATACATGACACAGTTACTGGGTATAACTCTATACATGACATAGTTACTGGGTATAACGCTATACATGACACAGTTACTGGGTATAACTCTATACATGACACAGTTACCGTGTATAACTCTATACATGACACAGTTACCATGTATAACGCTATACATGACACAGTTACTGGGTATAACGCTATACATGACACAGTTACTGGGTGTGGCGAAACCAGCTTCGCCACTGTGAACTGGAGAGGCCTGGCTGCTAGCCTCCTGCCCGCTGACTATGGCCCCTGGACATATTGCACTTTAAAGACTATATTTGGGCATGTACTAATTTATATTGCTGCTACTGGCCCTTTAAAATCAGCAATGGACATTTTGGGACTACTGTCCCTTTAAGACTGTGAAGCATATCCTATTGTACTGCCTGTATATTGTATATGTATTTATGTATGCAGTTAACCTGGGTTATATATATATATGCAGCCTTCATCTGATTGTTCGGTAGAATCACTCCATTCATTGTATTGAGGAAACTACCGAACAACCAGACCACCCAGGATTAAGTGTGCCTCCAATTACCGTTTGCAACAATGTTGCAAACGGGTAATTGGCAATCATGTAATGTGTTCTGTGTCCTCTGGGTGGCCGCCATTCAGGAAACAACCACGTGGCGGCGGCCATCTTTAACTGCCGAACAGCGGTGTTTTGCCGTCGAGTGTCTGGAACTGAAATCGGACACTCGACTAGGCAAACACCGCTGAGACCTCCAGACTTCCAGGAATTCGTATAGAAACTACCGAATGACCCGCCGTTCGGTAGAAAGAAACATACGAACTAGGGGATTCATGCGAATCCCCCTTAGTCTCTGTAACGGACCGTTTCAGCATACAAGGGAAAAATGCGTTTAGGCGATAATCCCCTTTTCTAGAGACAGGCACAGCTACTGCAGAACACCAAACTCCCGAGCTGGATACGAAATAACACTCCGAACTGGAACAGCTGAACAAGAAAAGCATACAATCGGCTTACACTCTTGGCAGTCAGCTTGCAATCCAATCCCCCCCAAGAACGAGACGACACTTCATTTTGAGGGTTAAGCAAGAACTCAAGACTGGGACACCCAGTCCGGCCCCCACTACCAACAAGCACACACAGGACACTCCCAGGGGGAGGACGAAACCAACCAACCACATGGATGCACCCCCCACACACCTCCTCCCCCCAGACCAACCCCCAACACAACCACACTGCACACCCTCCTCCCCAACTCCCGGATGCACCCCAAACACACACGCCACACCTCCAAAACAGGCATCCCCCGATAGCCCCGATCTGGGCGAGCAACACACTCAAAAATCACCCAGATCGGACCAGGGGTTCGGGAGTTATGAGCAGGCAAAGATTTGACCGACTGCAGGGACACAGTAGCCGAAAACGGCTCCATAGATTCTGGCCCTGTAGTCGGTCTACTTCACTGCCTAGAAAGTGCCGAATAGCTCAGCCATCCGACCCCAATCTTTGGTTCGGATGAATCCCCTAAACTGGAGAATACAAACTACCGAACGGCGGGCCGTTCGGCAGTTTGGATCATACGATTTGGGGATCCTGGAGGTCTGAGCGGTGTCTGGGTAGTCGAGCGTCCGATTTTAGTTCCAGACGCTCGACGACCAAACACCGCTGTTCGGCAGTTAAGATGGCCGCCGCCACGTGGAGATTAGGCGAACGGCGGCCACCCACGGACCCAATAACGGTAGGTGCACATTTATTCTTCCTTAACATGCTGGTACCATATATAAGATGCATGGACATATAGGTTTAGGGACAAATAACAATGTAAATATGAGTTTCTGGTGGCTGCTTCTGCCACAGTCTCTATAACCCAAGTAATTCGTATGTTTCATTCACCTGTTTGTGACCGACCGCAGGGCCAAAATGCATGGAACTGTTTTCGGATACTTTACCCATGCGGTCGGTCAATACTTTAAAGTCCCATAACTCCCGAACCATTTATCCGAATGGGCTGATTCTTGCATATGTTGTCCCCCTGAATAAGGGCTATCAGGGGATACCTGTTTTGGAGGTGTAGCATAGGTATTTGGGGTACATCCAGGAATTGGGGAAAAAGGTGTACAGTATAATTGTGTTAAGTGTTAATCTAAGGGGAGGAAATGTGTGGGAGGTACATCCATGTGATTGGTTAATTTCATCCTCCCCCTGGGAGTGTCCTGTATGTACTTGTTGGTAATAAAAGCCAGACTGGGTGTCCCAGTCTAGAGTCTTGCTTAACCCTCAAAGCGATGTGTCGTCTCGGTCTTTGGGGGAATGGGATTGTATGCTGACTGCCAAGAGTGTAAGCCGATGTCTGCTTTTCTTGTTCAGCTGTTCCAGTGTTCGTGTGGTTCCAGTCGGGAGAATGGTGTTTGCAGTAGCTGCCTGTGCATCTGGAAAGGGGATTATCGCCTAAACTGGGTTTTATCCTCTTGTAAGTGAAACGGTCCGTTACACTGGGTATAACTCTATACATGACACCGTTACTGGGTATAACTCTATACATGACACAGTTACTGGGTATAACTCTATACATGACACCATTACTGGGTATAACTAAATACATGACACACTTACTGGGTATAACTCTATACATGACACAGTTACTGGGTATAACTCTATACATGACACAGTTACTGGGTATAACTCTATACATGACACAGTTACTGGGTATAACGCTATACATGACACAGTTACTGGGTATAACTCTATACATGACACAGTTACTGGGTATAACGCTATACATGACACAGTTACTGGGTATAACGCTATACATGACACAGTTACTGGGTATAACTCTATACATGACACAGTTACTGGGTATAACTCTATACATGACACAGTTACTGGGTATAACTCTATACATGACACAGTTACTGGGTATAACTCTATACATGACACAGTTACTGGGTATAACTCTATACATGACACAGTTACTGGGTATAACGCTATACATGACACAGTTACTGGGTATAACTCTATACATGACACAGTTACTGGGTATAACGCTATACATGACACAGTTACTGGGTATATTTCTATACATGACACAGTTACTAGGTATAACTCTATACATGACACAGTTACTGGGTATAACGCTATACATGACACAGTTACTGGGTATATTTCTATACATGACACAGTTACTAGGTATAACTCTATACATGACACAGTTACTGGGTATAACGCTATACAAGACACAGTTACTGGGTATAGCTCTATACATGACACAGTTACTGTATATAACTCTATACATGACACCGTTACCGTGTATAACGCTATACATGACACAGTTACTGGGTATAACTAAATACCTGACAGAGTTACTGTGGCGAAACCAGCTTCGCCACTGTGAACTGGAGAGGCCTGGCTGCTAGCCTCCTGCCCTGCGACTATGGCCCCTGGACATATTGTACTGGAAAAACTATATTTGGGCATGTAATAATGTATATGGCTGCTACTGGCCCTTTAAAATCATCTATGAACAGATTGGGACTTTTGGGACTACTGTCCCTTTAAGACTGTAAAGCATATTCTAGTGTACTGCCTGTAATATTGTATATGTATTCATGTGTTAAGTTTAACCTGGGTGATATGTATGCAGCATTCACCTGATTGTTCGGTAGAATCACTCCATTCATTATATTGAGTGAAACTACCGAACAACCAGACCACCCAGGAATAAGTGTGCCTCCAATTACAGTTTGCAACAATGTTGCAAACGGGTAATTGGCAATCCATGTAATGTATTCTTTGTCCTCTGGGTGGCCGCCATTCGGGAAACAAACACGTGGCGGCGGCCATCTTAAACTACCGAACAGCGGTGTTTTGCCGTCGAGTGTCTGGAACTAAAATCGGACACTTGACTAGGCAAACACCGCTGAGACCTCCATACTTCCAGGAATTCGTATATAAACTACCGAATGACCCGCCGTTCGGTAGAAAGAACCCCACAAACAAGGGAATTCATTCAAACCCTCTCCAGGCTCTATAACACAGGCAATTCGTCTGTTTTCATTCCCTTGTTTGTGACCGACCGCAGGGCCAAAATGCATGGAACTGTTTTCGGATACTTTACCCATGCGGTCGGTCAAATCTTTGGAAACCCATATCTGCCGAACTGTTCATCCGAATGACTTGAATTTTGGATATGTTTCCCCCCTGAATGAGGGCTATCCAGCGATGCTGGATTGAAAGGTGTACCCCCTGTTTTTGGGGTACATCCAGGAATTGGGGAAAAGGGTGTACGGTATAATTATGTTAAGTGCTAATCTAAGGGGAGGAAATGTGTGGGAGGTACATCCATGTGATTGGTTAAATTCATCCTCCCCCTGGGAGTGTCCTGTATGTACTTGTTTGTAATAAAAGCCAGACTGGGTGTCCCAGTCCAGAGTTCTTGCTTAACCCTCAAAGCGATGTGTCGTCTCGGTCTTTGGGGGAATGGGATTGTATGCTGACTGCCAAGAGTGTAAGCCGATGTCTGCTTTTCTTGTTCAGCTGTTCCAGTGTTCGTGTGGTTCCAGTCGGGAGAATGGTGTTTGCAGTAGCTGTCTGTGCATCTGGAAAGGGGATTATCGCCTAAACTGGGTTTTATCCTCTTGTAAGTGAAACGGTCCGTTACAATTGGTGGCAAGCGGCGGGATCGTTCCTACAACCAGAGGGACAGCTACAGACAACACCATTTCTGGATTACAAATTGAGGGCAACGCTAGTATCCGTACAGCGACCCTATCTACAAAGGAAATCAGGAAAATGGAAGGAGACAGAGTCGCAGCTGCTGCAGCACCTCCGAGGGAGGAGGAGGAATCCGAGTTTGCCAGGGAATATAGGACCAGGATGGCTCTATTCTCACCAGCCCGAGCGGAGCGGATGGCAGACCGGGTCTACAACGATGTACAGGCGTACCTCATGCTGCGAACGACGCAGAGGAACCAACAAGCTGCGGGATTGTTCCCACAGCCAGAAGGACAGCTACAGAACACCAATTCCTTGCAGTTACAAATTGAGGGCAACGTTAGCACTCGTGCAGCGCCCCTGGCAGCAGAGGTATCCAGCGACTTGGAGCAGACAAGTATGGAAGGCTCTGACGCTGAAGATGATTTTATGGCCAAGGTGAGGCAGCAAGTGGCCCAGTATGGGGGTTATATATCCATGGACACATTCCAGGGGATCTGGAACCAGGTCATGGCTGAGCAAAACTCAAAGATGGACGAAGAGTATGATGAGCAGGAAGAGTGGTACAGCAGCAGAGTAGAGGCTGCATCCGAGGAGGTTAGCCGCCCCCCCTGAGGCGGCTGGAAGAACCCGAAGTAGGGGTCCTCATAGATTGGTCCTGTGAGGAACCACAACAGGCAGGTGGAGATGGGACCGAGGTCTCTCTACCAGCCCTACAGGGATGCTGGGCAGTCGGCCCAGATCCCCAGCGGCAGTGTATAACCCAGGGAGCTGATGGTGTCGTCCATCCTCCCCAGCGGCAGAGTAAGTCCCAGGGAGCTAAAGGTGTCGTCCTTCCTCCCCAGCGGCAGATTGTATCACAGGGAGCTGAAGGTGTCGTCCTTCCTCCCCAGCGGCAGTGTGTGTCCCAGGGAGATGAAGGTGTCGTCCTTCCTCCCCAGCGGCAGGCTGAGTTACAGGGGGCAGAGGTTGTTGTTCCTGCCCCCCAGCAGAAAAGTGATATGCCAGGAAGGCAGTGTGAAGTAAAGGGAGAGGAGAGCAGCGTCCTCCCCCCCCAGCGGCAGTGTGTGTCTCCGGGAGCTGATGGTGTCGTCCATCCTCCCCAGCGGCAGGCTGAGTTACAGGGGGCAGAGGTTGTTGTTCCTGCCCCCCAGCAGCAAAGTGATGTGCCAGGAAGGCAGTGTGAAGTGAAGGGAGAGGAGAGCAGCGTCCTCCCTCCCCAGCGGCAGTGTGTACCCCAGGGAGCTGAAGGTGCCGTCCTTCCTCCCCAGCGGCAGTGTGTCCTGCAGGGAGCAGAGACAGTCCGTCTCGCACCCCAACCGCAGGACAAGGGAATGAAAGGGGAAACAGCTGGTCTCCCTTTTCCCCAGCAGAGAGAGTGGCAGGGAGAGGAGCCTGCTAATCCCTCTCCCCAGCAGCAGTTCACCGTCCAGAGAGAGGAGCTTGTAGTACCCTCTCTCCCACGGCAGCCCAACCAACCCAGGGGAGATGTTAAGCCCCACACCTGTGCAGATGGGACCGTAGTCTCTGCACTTACAGCACAAGGAGTAGGGACGGTCGGTCCTGTTCCACAGCCTCAGAGTGATGTATCCAACGGCAGGGGCGGACTGACCGGTCGGGCACTTCGGACATGGTCCGAGGGCCCGGCCGGGAGGGGGGCCCGGCCGCCCCTTTAAATGCTGCAGCCGCCTGAGCGCTCTCCTAAGGGCGCTCAGGCGGCTGCAGCTTCTCACCTCACCTCACCTCCCCTGTAGCGTAGCCGAGCGGCTTTCCTGAGTGTGCACCTTCCTGTCAGTCCGGCCGGGTACAGGAAACAGAAACTCCTGTTCCGCGCGGAACAGAAGTTTCTGTTTCCTGTACCCGGCCGGACTGACAGGAAGGTGCACAGTGTGCAACTTCCTATCACTCCGGCCGGGCACCGCGGACCGGAAAGCCGCTCGGCTACGCTACAGGGGAGGGGGGGGGGGGGTTAAAAGAGAGAGAGGGGGGGGTTAAAAGAGAGAGAGGGGGGGGTTAAAAGAGAGAGAGGGGGGGTTAAAAGAGAGAGAGGGGGGTTAAAAGAGAGAGGGAGGGGGGGTTAAAAGAGAGAGGGGGGGGGTTAAAAGAGAGAGGGGGGGTTAAAAGAGAGAGGGAGGGGGGTTAAAAGAGAGAGAGGGGGGGTTAAAAGAGAGAGAGGGGGGGTTAAAAGAGAGATAGGGGGGGTTAAAAGAGAGAGAGGGGGGTTAAAAGAGAGAGAGGGGGGTTAAAAGAGAGAGAGAGGGGGGTTAAAAGAGAGAGGGAGGGGGGGTTAAAAGAGAGAGGGGGGGGTTAAAAGAGAGAGGGGGGGGGTTAAAAGAGAGAGGGAGGGGGGGTTAAAAGAGAGAGGGAGGGGGGGTTAAAAGAGAGAGGGAGGGGGGTTAAAAGAGAGAGGGAGGGGGGGTTAAAAGAGAGAGGGAGGGGGGGTTAAAAGAGAGAGGGAGGGGGGGTTAAAAG
Source organism: Pelobates fuscus (assembly GCF_036172605.1). Lineage (NCBI taxonomy): Eukaryota > Metazoa > Chordata > Amphibia > Anura > Pelobatidae > Pelobates > Pelobates fuscus. The sequence goes on along the minus strand of NC_086329.1, from coordinate 15,608,470 downwards.
AGAGAGGGAGGGGGGGTTAAAAGAGAGAGGGAGGGGGGGGTTAAAAGAGAGAGGAAGGGGGGGTTAAAAGAGAGAGGAAGGGGGGGTTAAAAGAGAGAGGAAGGGGGGTTAAAAGAGAGAGGGAGGGTGGGTTAAAAGAGAGAGGGAGGGTGGGTTAAAAGAGAGAGGGAGGGGGGGTTAAAAGAGAGAGGGAGGGGGGTTAAAAGAGAGAGAGGGGGTAAAAGAGAGAGAGGGGGCGTTAAAAGAGAGAGAGGGGGGGTTAAAAGAGAGAGGGGGGGTTAAAAGAGAGAGGGGGGGTTAAAAGAGAGAGGGAGGGGGGTTAAAAGAGAGAGGGGGGGTTAAAAGAGAAAGGGGGGGTTAAAAGAGAGAGGGGGGGGGTTAAAAGAGAGAGGGGGTTAAAAGAGAGAGGGGGGTTAAAAGAGAGAGGGAGGGTTAAAAGAGAGGGGGGGTTAAAAGAGAGAGGGGGTTAAAAGAGAGGGGGGTAAAAGAGAGGGGGGTAAAAAGAGAGAGGGAGGGGGGTAAAAAGAGAGAGGGATAGGGGGTAAGAAGAGAGAGGGAGGGGGTAAGAGGAGGGAGGGGGAAAGAAGAGAGGGAGGGGGGTATGAAGAGAGGGAGGGAGGGTAAAAAGAGGGGGAGGGGGGTAAGAAGAGAGGGAGGGGGTAAGAGGAGGGAGGGGGGTAAGAAGAGAGGGAGGGGGTAAGAGGAGGGAGGGGGGGTAAGAAGAGAGGGAGGGGGGTAAGAAGAGAGGGAGGGAGGGTAAAAAGAGGGGGAGGGGGTTAAGAAGAGAGAGAGGGGGTTAAGAAGAGGGGGGGAGTAAGAAGGGAGGGGGGAGTAAGAAGTGGGTAAGAAGAGGGGGAGGGGGGGTAAGAAGAGGGGGAGGGGGGAGTAAGAGGAGGGCAATTGCCCCCTTCCCTGTCATACACTGCCCACCCATACACACACAGCCCCCCATACTAACATTGCCACACACACATACACAGCCCCCTCGTACACACATTGCCCCACACACCCTACACATTCACACACTACACCCCCTCACACACACTGAACCTTTCACACACACTGAACCTTTCACACACACACTGCACCCCTTACACATTGCACCACTGCTCCTATACCCTACTACAGCCTCATATCCCAGCAGACCCCAGGTAAGTTGTCAAACTGTTCTTAAACGGTTTGACTACTTACTCTAGGAGGGGGGCCCGGCCCTCCTGGCACCATAACGACTACACAGAGCAGTAGTGGTTATTGTGCATGGATTATTTCTTTAAATAATCTACGAGTACCCCAGTAGCCAGCCCACAGGCCGGCCAGCCAGCCAGCCAGCCCACAGGCTGGCCAGCCAGCCCACAGGCTGGCCAGTAGCCAGCCAGCCAGCCCACAGGCCACCAGTTAGGCTTAAAGCCAGCAAGCCACAGCCTGCCAGCCAGCAAGCCACAGCCTGCCAGCCGCAGCGAGCAAGCCCACAGCCTGCCGGCAGTAGCCAGCAAGCCCACAGCCTGCCAGCAAGCCCACAGCCTGCCAGCCGCAGCCAGTAAGCCCACAGCCTTCCAGCAAGCCCACAGACTGCCAGCCAGCAACAGTAATTAAGGTAAGAGGAGCCAACTTGGCATAGGTATCAGCGAGCTATGTTGTGTTGCTATATTGTGAATAGGAACCAGAGTGTTGGAGAGACCCCCCTCCAGGCCCCATTAGACTCCATTGTAGTCTCTAATGGGACCTGGAGGAAATTCTTTCTAACACACTCTCTAAAGGACACTGAGATAGCCTCTGCTAGAATTCTCCCCCCCCCCCTCCATGGCCCATTAGCCCTCAATTGAAGTCTCTACTGGGGCCGGGAGGCGACTGTTTCCAGCAGGGACACTGAGATGGCCTCTGTTAGAAAGACCCCCTTCCAAGCCTATTAGACTCCATTGTAGTCTCTAATAGGGCCTGGAGGGTATTCTTTCTAACACACTCTCTAAAGGACACTGAGATATCCTCTGCTAGAAAGACCCCCCTCCATGGCCCATTAGCCCTCAATTGTAGTCTCTACTGGGGCCTTGAAGGGATTATTGCACTTTTGTTCCTTGTGTCTAAAGATTGTGTAGGGTGTGGCTGGAGGCGGTGCATGGAGGCGGGACATGGGTGGCGCTTGCTGCGGAGTATGGGTGGGGCCTGTAAGGGGGCCCTTGATTTATTTTGCCCGGGGGCCCTGAGGGTTCTCAGTCCGCCCCTGTCCAACGGGGAGACAGTCGGTCTCTCCCTCCGACAGCCGAGATGTGCACCTAAAGGGGAGACAGTCAGTCTCCAGCAACCCGGCGCTCACCAGACTACTCCCATGGTAGTGCTGGCAACAGGACAGAGTACAGCTGGTCTCTGCCCCCTCAGCAACCCACCAAGGCAGCCTACCGGTCTCCCACACAGCAGTGGTGAGACACCAGAACCAGGACAAAATTATTCCTCTCCCAGATGTAGTAACCGGTTAGTGTGGGTGGGCTGCTCTGTTATTTCTGTTTTGTGGGTGGGTTGCTGGACTAACCAGGGCACTGACCGGCAGAAAGTCAGGTACCCTGTTAGTCTAATTGGCAAAGGGGAGAAATGTGGCGAAACCAGCTTCGCCACTGTGAACTGGAGAGGCCTGGCTGCTAGCCTCCTGCCCTGCGACTATGGCCCCTGGACATATTGTACTGGAAAAACTATATTTGGGCATGTAATAATGTATATGGCTGCTACTGGCCCTTTAAAATCATCTATGAACAGATTGGGACTTTTGGGACTACTGTCCCTTTAAGACTGTAAAGCATATTCTAGTGTACTGCCTGTAATATTGTATATGTATTCATGTGTTAAGTTTAACCTGGGTGATATGTATGCAGCATTCACCTGATTGTTCGGTAGAATCACTCCATTCATTATATTGAGTGAAACTACCGAACAACCAGACCACCCAGGAATAAGTGTGCCTCCAATTACAGTTTGCAACAATGTTGCAAACGGGTAATTGGCAATCCATGTAATGTATTCTTTGTCCTCTGGGTGGCCGCCATTCGGGAAACAAACACGTGGCGGCGGCCATCTTAAACTACCGAACAGCGGTGTTTTGCCGTCGAGTGTCTGGAACTAAAATCGGACACTTGACTAGGCAAACACCGCTGAGACCTCCATACTTCCAGGAATTTGTATATAAACTACCGAATGACCCGCCGTTCGGTAGAAAGAACCCCACAAACAAGGGAATTCATTCAAACCCTCTCCAGGCTCTATAACACAGGCAATTCGTCTGTTTTCATTCCCTTGTTTGTGACCGACCGCAGGGCCAAAATGCATGGAACTGTTTTCGGATACTTTACCCATGCGGTCGGTCAAATCTTTGGAAACCCATATCTGCCGAACTGTTCATCCGAATGACTTGAATTTTGGATATGTTTCCCCCCTGAATGAGGGCTATCCAGCGATGCTGGATTTAAAGGTGTACCCCCTGTTTTTGGGGTACATCCAGGAATTGGGGAAAAGGGTGTACGGTATAATTATGTTAAGTGCTAATCTAAGGGGAGGAAATGTGTGGGAGGTACATCCATGTGATTGGTTAAATTCATCCTCCCCCTGGGAGTGTCCTGTATGTACTTGTTTGTAATAAAAGCCAGACTGGGTGTCCCAGTCCAGAGTTCTTGCTTAACCCTCAAAGCGATGTGTCGTCTCGGTCTTTGGGGGAATGGGATTGTATGCTGACTGCCAAGAGTGTAAGCCGATGTCTGCTTTTCTTGTTCAGCTGTTCCAGTGTTCGTGTGGTTCCAGTCGGGAGAATGGTGTTTGCAGTAGCTGTCTGTGCATCTGGAAAGGGGATTATCGCCTAAACTGGGTTTTATCCTCTTGTAAGTGAAACGGTCCGTTACAGTTACTGTGTATAAGGCTATACATGACACAGTTACTGGGTATAACTCTATACATGACACAGTTACTGGGTATATTTCTATACATGACACAGTTACTGGGTATAACTCTATACATGACACAGTTACTGGGTATATTTCTATACATGACACAGTTACTGGGTATAACTCTATACATGACACAGTTACTGGGTATAACTCTATACATGACACAGTTACTGGGTATAACTCTATACATGACACAGTTACTGGGTATAACGCTATACATGACACAGTTACTGGGTATAACGCTATACATGACACAGTTACTGGGTATAACTCTATACATGACACAGTTACTGGGTATAACGCTATACATGACACAGTTACTGGGTATAACTCTATACATGACACAGTTACTGGGTATAACTCTATACATGACACAGTTACTGGGTATAACGCTATACATGACACAGTTACCGTGTATAACTAAATACATGACACAGTTACTGGGTATAACTCTATACATGACACAGTTACTGGGTATAACGCTATACATGACACAGTTACTGGGTATAACGCTATACATGACACAGTTACCGTGTATAACTAAATACATGACACAGTTACTGGGTATAACTCTATACATGACACAGTTACTGGGTATAACTCTATACATGACACAGTTACTAGGTATAACGCTATACATGACACAGTTACTGGGTATATTTCTATACATGACACTGTTACTGGGTATAACGCTATACATGACACAGTTACTGGGTATAACTCTATACATGACACAGTTACTGGGTATAACGCTATACATGACACCGTTACTGGGTATAACTCTATACATGACACAGTTACTGGGTATAACTCTATACATGACACAGTTACTGGGTATAACTCTATACATGACACAGTTACCGTGTATAACTAAATACATGACACAGTTACTGGGTATAACTCTATACATGACACAGTTACTGGGTATAACGCTATACATGACACAGTTACCGTGTATAACTAAATACATGACACAGTTACTGGGTATAACTCTATACATGACACAGTTACTGGGTATAACTCTATACATGACACAGTTACTAGGTATAACGCTATACATGACACAGTTACTGGGTATATTTCTATACATGACACAGTTACTAGGTATAACGCTATACATGACACAGTTACCGTGTATAACTAAATACATGACACAGTTACTGGGTATAACTCTATACATGACACAGTTACTGGGTATAACTCTATACATGACACAGTTACTAGGTATAACGCTATACATGACACAGTTACTGGGTATAACTCTATACATGACACAGTTACTGGGTATAACTCTATACATGACACAGTTACTGGGTATAACGCTATACATGACACAGTTACTGGGTATAACTCTATACATGACACAGTTACTGGGTATAACTCTATACATGACACAGTTACTGGGTATAACGCTATACATGACACCGTTACTGGGTATAACTCTATACATGACACAGTTACTAGGTATAACGCTATACATGACACAGTTACTGGGTATATTTCTATACATGACACTGTTACTGGGTATAACGCTATACATGACACAGTTACTGGGTATATTTCTATACATGACACAGTTACTGGGTATATTTCTATACATGACACAGTTACTGGGTATATTTCTATACATGACACAGTTACTAGGTATAACTCTATACATGACACAGTTACTGGGTATAACGCTATACATGACACAGTTACTGGGTATAACTCTATACATGACACAGTTACTGGGTATATTTCTATACATGACACAGTTACTGGGTATATTTCTATACATGACACAGTTACTGGGTATATTTCTATACATGACACAGTTACTGGGTATATTTCTATACATGACACAGTTACTGGGTATATTTCTATACATGACACAGTTACTGGGTATATTTCTATACATGACACAGTTACTGGGTATATTTCTATACATGACACAGTTACTGGGTATATTTCTATACATGACACAGTTACTAGGTATAACTCTATACATGACACAGTTACTGGGTATAACGCTATACATGACACAGTTACTGGGTATAACTCTATACATGACACAGTTACTGGGTATATTTCTATACATGACACAGTTACTGGGTATATTTCTATACATGACACAGTTACTGGGTATATTTCTATACATGACACAGTTACTGGGTATAACTCTATACATGACACAGTTACTGGGTATAACGCTATACATGACACAGTTACTGGGTATAACGCTATACATGACACAGTTACTGGGTATAACTCTATACATGACACAGTTACTGGGTATATTTCTATACATGACACAGTTACTGGGTATATTTCTATACATGACACAGTTACTGGGTATATTTCTATACATGACACAGTTACTGGGTATAACTCTATACATGACACAGTTACTGGGTATAACGCTATACATGACACAGTTACTGGGTATAACGCTATACATGACACAGTTACTGGGTATAACTCTATACATGACACAGTTACTGGGTATATTTCTATACATGACACAGTTACTGGGTATATTTCTATACATGACACAGTTACTGGGTATAACTCTATACATGACACAGTTACTGGGTATAACTCTATACATGACACAGTTACTGGGTATAACTCTATACATGACACAGTTACTGGGTATATTTCTATACATGACACAGTTACTGGGTATAACGCTATACATGACACAGTTACTGTGTATAACTCTATACATGACACAGTTACTGGGTATAACTCTATACATGACACAGTTACTGGGTATAACTCTATACATGACACAGTTACCGTGTATAACTCTATACATGACACAGTTACTGGGTATATTTCTATACATGACACAGTTACTGGGTATAACTCTATACATGACACAGTTACTGGGTATAACTCTATACATGACACAGTTACTGGGTATATTTCTATACATGACACAGTTACTGGGTATAACGCTATACATGACACAGTTACTGTGTATAACTCTATACATGACACAGTTACTGGGTATAACTCTATACATGACACAGTTACTGGGTATAACTCTATACATGACACAGTTACCGTGTATAACTCTATACATGACACAGTTACTGGGTATAACGCTATACATGACACAGTTACTGGGTATAACTCTATACATGACACAGTTACTGGGTATAACTCTATACATGACACAGTTACTGGGTATATTTCTATACATGACACAGTTACTGGGTATAACTCTATACATGACACAGTTACTGGGTATAACTCTATACATGACACAGTTACTGGGTATAACGCTATACATGACACAGTTACTGGGTATATTTCTATACATGACACAGTTACTGGGTATAACTCTATACATGACACAGTTACTGGGTATAACTCTATACATGACACAGTTACCGTGTATAACTCTATACATGACACAGTTACTGGGTATATTTCTATACATGACACAGTTACTGGGTATAACTCTATACATGACACAGTTACTGGGTATAACTCTATACATGACACAGTTACTGGGTATATTTCTATACATGACACAGTTACTGGGTATAACGCTATACATGACACAGTTACTGTGTATAACTCTATACATGACACAGTTACTGGGTATAACTCTATACATGACACAGTTACTGGGTATAACTCTATACATGACACAGTTACCGTGTATAACTCTATACATGACACAGTTACTGGGTATAACTCTATACATGACACAGTTACTGGGTATAACGCTATACATGACACAGTTACTGGGTATAACGCTATACATGACACAGTTACTGGGTATATTTCTATACATGACACAGTTACTGGGTATATTTCTATACATGACACAGTTACTGGGTATATTTCTATACATGACACAGTTACTGGGTATAACTCTATACATGACACAGTTACTGGGTATATTTCTATACATGACACAGTTACTGGGTATATTTCTATACATGACACAGTTACTGGGTATAACTCTATACATGACACAGTTACTGGGTATATTTCTATACATGACACAGTTACTGGGTATATTTCTATACATGACACAGTTACTGGGTATAACTCTATACATGACACAGTTACTGGGTATAACTCTATACATGACACAGTTACTGGGTATAACTCTATACATGACACAGTTACTGGGTATATTTCTATACATGACACAGTTACTGGGTATATTTCTATACATGACACAGTTACTGGGTATAACGCTATACATGACACAGTTACTGGGTATAACGCTATACATGACACAGTTACTGGGTATAACGCTATACATGACACAGTTACTGGGTATAACGCTATACATGACACAGTTACTGGGTATAACTCTATACATGACACAGTTACTTTGTATTTTAATGTGTGGTAAAAAAAAGTCCCCCAGTCTCTCCTCCCCTGCCCCATTACCTCCCCCCAGACTGTCTATCCTTAGATGCCTCATAACCTCTCCTCAGTCTGTCCCTGTTCAATGCCATATTACCCCCTCCTCAATCTTTCCTCTCCTACCCCTTTAACCTATCTCTGCCCCCTTTTGTTTGTCCCTCCTCCCCTGCCCCACTGCCTAACTCAGTTTCTGCCCCCTTGTCAGTCTCTCCTCCCCTGCCCCATTACCCACCCTGTTTCTGTCCCCCCAGTCTGTCCCTCCTTCAATGCCCCATTAACTCCCCCTAGTCTCTGCCCCCTGTATGTCCCTACTTCAATGCCCCATTACCTCCCCCAGTTTCTTCTCCCCAGCCCCATTACCTCCCCCAAGTCTGTTCTCCATTCAATGCCCCATTATCTCCCCCCAGTATGCCCTTCCTTCAATGCTCTCTTACCCCCTCCTCAGTCTTTCCTCCCCGACCCCATTAACTTCTTCTATGTCTGCCCCCTTCTCTCAGTCCCTCCTTTGCTGCCCATAGTCTCCCCCTATTCTCTGCCCCCCCTTCAATGCCAAATTACCTCCCCCCCAGTCTGTTCCTCCTCCCCTGCCCCACTGCCTCCCTTAGTTTCTGCCCCCTTGTCAGTCTCTCCTCCGCTGCCCCATTACCCACCCTGTATCTGTCCCCCAGTCTGTCCCTCCTTCAATGCCCCATTAACTCCCCCGAGTCTCTGACCCTGTCTGTCTCTTCTCCTCTGCTCATTACCGCCCCCCCCGTCTCTCCCCCCAGTCTCTGCCCCCTGTCTGTCTCTTCTCCTCTGCCCATTACCCCCCCCCCCCTCTTTCCCCCAAGTCTCTGCCCCCTGTCTGTCTCTTCTCCTCTGCCCATTACCCCCCCCCCCCCCCAGTCTCTCCCCCTCAGTCTCTGCCCCCTGTCTGTCTCTTCTCCTCTGCCCATTACCCCCCAGGCTCTCCCCCCCTTCTCCCCCAGTCTCTGCCCCCTGTCTGTCTCTTCTCCTCTGCCCATTACTCCCCCCTCCCAGTCTCTCGCCCTGTCTGTCTCTCCTCCTCTGCCCATTACCCCCCGTCTCTCCCCCCCAGTCTCTGCCCCCTGTCTGTCTCTTCTCCTCTGCCCGTTACCCCCGTCTCTCCCCCCAGTCTCTCCCCCCTGTCTGTCTCTTCTCCTCTGCCCATTACTCCCCCCTCCCAGTCTCTCCCCCTGTCTGTCTCTCCTCCTCTGCTCATTACCCCCCCCCCAGTCTCTCCCCCAGTCTCTGCCCCCTGTCTGTCTCTCCTCCTCTGCTCATTAACCCCCCCCCCCCCCAGTCTCTCCCCCCAGTCTCTGCCCCCTGTCTGTCTCTTCTCCTCTGCCCATTACTCCCCCCCTCTCTGCCCCCTGTCTGTCTCTCCTCCTCTGCCCATTAATCCCCGAGTCTCTCCCCCCAGTCTCTGCCCCCTGTCAGTCCCTCCCCCTCCATGTCCCCAGTCCCATGTCACTGGCAAGTCGTGTGACACTCCAGCCGGTCAGACAGAGCCTCCCGGGTCCCACCACATGCCATGTCCTCCACCCGATCCTCCAACGACCGCAGCACCCACCCCAGCCAGGGGCAAGGGCACAAGAGACCCCGGCACGACGTGGGCAACAAGGTGACAGTGGTCCTGGGGGCTCAGTGGGGCGATGAAGGTAAAGGGAAGGTGGTGGATCTGCTAGCCACAGACGCTGACATTATCTGCAGGTGTCAGGTAGGTGCACATTACTGGAACTTACCCTCAGAAGTGACATTAAACTCAATGACTTTACTTTTCCAACTCAATTCTAGTTTGTTTCTCTTCGTCTACAAATCTACAAATTCCCCAGCAATTACAAGGTTAACGCTGTGAAATATTTTGTCTTGCCTTCCTAATGTAACCATACCCCCCAGTTTCCCACGGATAAAATAATAATAATAATAATAATAATAGTACTGTCTACCTCCTGGCTTAAATTAAAATTAAATAAAATAAAAAAGCATAATATATCTCTGATTGTTTAGGGATATTTGGTTCCAGCAGCTAAAGGGTTAACAGGGTGAGTGAGAGCTTTGCTTTCTGGCATTCAAGGGTTAACAGAGTGAAAGCTTTACCAGCTGGTACTTAAGAGGTTAATGTCATGCCCATGTTTTTTCTAGGTCAGTTTTATTTGTATGTCTCTTCCATTGCCCTCTAGCTGTTGTTTCCATAAAAGTGTCAGATACTATTTCCTTTTATTTTATCATTGCTTAGATTTGATCTTAGTTCTACGTGTTGTATGTTTGCTGTTGTATCATTCCATTTAATCATTGACTGGTAACAAGTAGCCAGTGATATGTCTTTGTGTGTTGAAGTTTGGAGTTATTCTCTCTCTGCCAGACTGCTGGTTATATAATTTCTCCTGGAGGGGGGGGTTTGTTTTTCCCACATTCACTTCAGTGTTTGTCATCAAAGATAGTGCGGACTATCTCACACTCCAAAGTAAATGTGTTTATCCACTTGTGTCTAGAAAAAACTATATTTTTACAGAACTCAGTGGAATTAAACACTAGCTTAACCGAATGTGTCTTTTGAAATCTTTATAAAATTATACCAGGTGGGTGACCAATACTTAGTTTCTATTGAGTCAACTCTCTCATAAATCTTACCAATATCATTGTAAATTATCTGAACAATATCTTTGCAAAATAAATGAAATAGTGTAGATAAGACCAATAATTTATCATAAGTGTTAGCCACAGTCAGTGCAAAGCAAAGCTAGCTAAAGCCAGTGGTTCTTCAGCCCCAGATAAAGACCCAAAAATAGGTCACCTTGTCAGACCACCAGCTTTCCAGAACCCTCGCTTGATAACCAGACCAGCAAAGGTTCTGGATAGCTGGTGGTCTGGCAAGGTGATCCAAGGTTAACCACCATGGATCCAATAAGTCCGCTAGACCACCAAGGATCTAGCACCCTCTCTTCACGACCAAACACACACACTACACACAGCCTGCACACATGTGCACATAACCAGCAATTGCTGTCTTGCACCAATCAGCATCTCCTCATAGAGATGTTTTAATTCAATGCGTTTCTATAGGGAGCGTTCAGCATGTTTGTGATGATCGTGAAGACGCGGAACGTCGATGGTGCAGATATTACAGATCCTCAACCTGGATGACCCTCTAGTGGCTGTTTCGGTCACAGCAACTACAAATGGCATTCAGCAGCAATGTTAACACAGCTGAGACTGCAGGGACCATCTCTCTACATTAAGCTGTAGCGGTTATGGTGCTTAGAGTGCGACTTTAATAGCTATATATGAAAGTATATAATGCTGCTTCTTGACAAAGCTTTCTGTTGTCTTCCAACGCAATACGAGCTATGAACATGGTACAAAATAGCAGGACTGCTGAAATGGATTTATGGACCCCCTGAGGGAAGTAATCAGTTTGCAAACCCTCAGCTGATCCGCTTGTAGTTCAGGCCAGGCCAGCAGACCCCCTTGATGGCTTGAGACGATATATTATGTGGGATCACATCCTGGCATCTTATATCATTACTCCATAGCTGTATGGTCTGTCCAGTTGTCATTGAGGTGGTAAAATGTGAGCAACCAGGACAATGCCTCTCATTAAAAAAAATAATGAAATTAAAAAAAGCGAGGTAGGTTGGCAGGGATGTAGTTTGTGACATGCACGGGACGTGAGCTAGTGACATGGGGAAGAAGTGGCTTACTGATATTGGACTTGTGCATTATATTCCATCATCGCCGTGACATAGGAGGAGGAGCCCTATCTAGCGCAGAGGGACCTTGGCGTGGGTTCAAGCAAGTAAATAAAAAGGTTTTAACACTATCTTAACAGGGGGCAGAGGCAGAAGAACCCTATAGTTTTAAGAATACAGTTTTGCGTTCGTAACACTATAGTATTCCTTTAAACGCCATTTTAGTTTGTGTCTGAAATATGTAATACTTTATAGACACTGTACAATGCTGTCAGGATCTTTCAGGATCTTTCAAACGGGCATATTCTTTGAAAATTAATTTGTAGATAATTTACAAAGAATCAGAAAATGAAGAACAAAACAGCCTCGCTAGAAAGATAGCTGTGTGAGAGGTTTTTTCAGATTACGTTTTAGAAATCCCCTTTTCAATTCAGCATTGAGTGAATAAGCCCCTAAACTAATAGTAGATAAAAATGGTTCACACCTCTAAACTGAAGAGTCTGCATATGGCCATCTCTCCATTCATCCATGGACTGAACTAAAATATCTAACTGACTTTCATTAAAGGGACTCTATAGTCACCTGAACAACTTTAGCTTAATGAAGCAGTTTTGGTGTATAGAACATGCCCCTGCAGCCTCACTGCTCAATCCTCTGCCATTTAGGAGTTAAATCCCTTTGTTTATGAACCCTAGTCACACCTCCCTGCATGTGACTTGCACAGCCTTCCATAAACACTTCCTGTAAAGAGAGCCCTATTTAGGCTTTCTTTATTGCAAGTTCTGTTTAATTAAGATTTCCTTATCCCCTGCTATGTTAATAGCTTGCTAGACCCTGCAAGAGCCTCCTGTATGTGATTAAAGTTCAATTTAGAGATTGAGATACAATTATTTAAGATAAATTACATCTGTTTGAAAGTGAAACCAGATTTTTTTTTCATGCAGACTCTGTCAATCATAGCCAGGGGAGGTGTGGCTAGGGCTGCATAAACAGAAACAAAGTGATTTAACTCCTAAATTACAGTGAATTGAGCAGTGAAATTGCAGTGGGATTATCTATACACTAAAACTGCTTTATTTAGCTAAAGTAATTTAGATGACTATAGTGTTCCTTTAATGTGAAAGTGATGTGTGATTTCTTCAAGGTCGTTTTCTTAATTCTTCTAATCTTAATTTTTTTATCAGCCAAAACTGGCTCTTTATACATGTTTAATCTTCTGGTGTTTATTCAAGAGATTGAAGGGACATTATCATGATTTAAATCTTGCAATGGAACCCTACTTGAAAGGTTCATCTGATCTAAAAATACACAGAGCTGAGCCTTCAAGATGCTGTAATTAAAGACGAGCTTGTGGTACATGGCTTTTCAAACCCTCCAGTTTTGTAACAGGTGATAGTTGTAGGCAAGCTCAGCGTTATAACATATATTAATACTTTTTTTTTATTTAAAAGTAAACACACAAACGCAAAAAAACAAAATCTGAAATATATTATTTTAATACATTTTGCATCTCTCGCTGTTACATCTTGTTACACTCATCCACGACAGTCACTAGTGGTGGCCATAGGCAGCGATATAAGCAATGCCTTTTCTCAGAAAATTTTGTGTTTACAATGCTCAGCCCGCAGGGACAGGTTCTATGCCCAGAACATCTATATTAAGCTGTAGTGACTATAGTGCCCCTTTAATCCAACTCCCCAGAATTGTTCATCAGACAGATGGAATGCTGGCTTAAGGGCTACCTGTGCTTGTTCAACTTATTTTTTGCTTCGAATGAACCAGTACAAGGCATGTGCTTATCACTGCACACAGTGCAGTTAGCATTACTGTGAGTAGGGCTGTATTTAAACTGATAGCAGCTACTTGCTATAAAATTATAATAATTTTATAAAGCACTCATTCTATATGGTATGCAGTTGCCCTCATCTCATGGTGATCTTCCAGTCTGACATAGTTTGGAGAAGACCTAGACCTTGGAGGCTGGCAAGTTTGTGTTATGAAAGAAAGTCTATTAGCGTTCTAAAGACAAATGCTAAGCGTGTGATGGGAAAAAAATCAAGTTCTATTTGTCATGGTTAGTTTTGCATTGTACTCATCTCTTCTTTGTTGATGGTTGTTGATACTGCAGAGAGGCTGAGCAGCTAGGCATGTCAAGAGTTGGGGCAATGTTAAAAAATCACCCCATTTTCTGAGTATACAACCCTCCTCCATGCTTAGTCTGCTCTAGTGGTTTTTATGATGTCACCCATTGGGTCTGCATTGATTCATCATACCCAGCTTGCCCTAAATGATATTCCTGGATATTGTCCTGCCTTCCAGGGCTGTCATTGTATAACAGCATCAGGGGTTGGTGCCCTTTGAAATGAAACTACGTCCAAAATTAGACATGTACAATTTGTTTCGTTCCAAATGTACATTCGTACGGATTTCATGCCATTCGGACATTCAGATGCTTACGAATGTCCGGAGTGCTGAAGTTCCGAAAGGGAAGAAGTTCGGTAGTTCGGAAGTGCCTGTTGTGCCTAATCATTAAATTCATGAAGTGCCAATATCAAAAAGCTATAATCAATTACCCTAAGGTTTTTAAAGATATTGTTGGGCACCAAAACCCTATTTGGGATGAGTGAATTGAGTATTTGAGAAAGGGAAAAACACTGACATCAAGTACTTGTAAATAATCAATACAAACTTTATTGACTAACAAAGACAATTAATAATCATTCAGCTTAAAATTCATCTTAAAGGAACAGCTCAAAGAATCAGCTTAATAAAAAAAATAGCTTAATACATCACCATAAGAGAGAGACTTGCTGCACTTGACTGAGAGAACTGGCAGTCAGGCTTGAAGGGGACCCTCTCTTACTGGGAAATCAGCAGAACCAGCAATATGCGTCCATATTACAGGTGGGTAGTACTCCAATGAGTGCCAAATTTTCTAGTCTTTTATAAGAAACTTAATCAAAAAGGGTTAATAGACTGTACTTTTCCACCAAATCTTCTTATCAGTGCAGCCCAGTAAAGACCTTGCAAAAGTGTTGGATAGGATCTGCACTCCCAAAACAATGCCATGCCAGATCTGTACGGTTATATCGCTGTTCTCATAACTATCTAAAAAGCTAGCTCTGTTCTCATAATATTCTCGTGACTGTGTTTTGTGGTTATTAACATTTTCAGTACTGTGTACCGGCGCCATCTTGACTATCTTTAATAGTTTGATTTGCTCAATAGTGATAAATCAATCATTCTTAATTAATATGGAATATTATTATCACAGTGCCGAAGCTCCGAAGTGCCGAAGTGATTCGGATATCTGAAAAGTGACAAAACAAGAAAGAGGGAGGGAAAATGACGTCAATGATGACAGGGATCTTGACCAATAAGCTAATTCCTTTTGTGCAATGTAATGCTTGCTTGCCCAATCTGGTTTCACTATTTCCTGCAAATGTTTTTTGATTGATGTTAGAGGACAGCCAATTAATGGTGATTTTGTCACTGACACTTGACCAATGAAGGCACACAGAGTCATTGATGTGGGATAGTATATAAATTAGGCTGTCAGGGTGTTTGCTTGCATTCATGTGACCAGTAGATATGTGCAATTTGTTTCATTCCGAATTTACATTCGTACGAATTTCATGTCATTCGGACGCTTACGGATGTCCGAAATTCCGAAGTGACGAAGTTCGGCAGTTCCGAAGTGATGAACTGAACCGAATGCCATTGGTCCGAATTGCCAAAGCAGACACATTTTTTTACTTACCCGAATTTCCGAACCGAAACAAATTTTTTGCACATGCACATCCCTATCCAAATTCTTGGCAATTAGTGTAATGCATTATGGTGATTAAAGGGTCCCTTTAAAGAGACTGTCTAAGCACTCAAACCACATATTAATGACAAAGTGTTCATTTGAAGGGACACTGCATTACCCAGATACAGAATTAAACATTTTTTAAATACCTATTTAGTAGATATACCCCATACGAAAACATGCATGCAATTAATAAATCATTTCTTTCATTGGAGGTATATTTAGAAACAGCTTGCAAAAGCTGCAGATATCTTTGTAAGCCCTCCTCTTCTAACCCCGCCCAGACTTTCTGTGACTGCCCAATCACAGACTCCCAATGCAGCTTGAGATGTCTTGGCTAAACAACCAGAAGGTAACAGGATTGGTTGTCTGATTGACAGCCAGGGGGTATAGTATAACCAGGATAATTTATAAAAGTATATCAAAACCACATAATTATCCAAAATATCTTTCTTAGTAAAATTCATATACATTTTCTGAACACTCAACAAAAATCAGTGGTATACTATACAGCATATTCTAAAGCATGTTTAATAAGCATTCTCAATCCCAAAACATAAATGCACGAACAATTTTTCATTTACTTTATGAAAGTGATAATTTCTTCTGCAAATCTGAAAAAAGGACACACTCTTCACACATGAAGCACTTCAGTAAACTGTAAACTAAACTGCTTTAGATGTTTGACGTGTCCCTATAGGTATTTTATGGTCATGGCCTAAGACTGAAAGTGATAATTAGCCTATAAGCTTTCCCTGCCTCCTGTTTGTTACATAATTTTAACTACTCAGTTTGTAGGGGATTTGTGAAGCTACATATATGGGATTTACTATCTCAACTAGGATTAGAGGACTTAATACAAATTCTAGAAAATATCTCCAACTCAGCTGATTATTTAGTTTGGATATTTGTTTTTACCTAAAATTTCACTTCCCTTTTTAGATGTCCACAATCCTAGCCCAGTGAATAAAGACAGAATGCCTTTGATCAGTGTTTGAGTCTCACTGTTTTTCTTGTGTATGCGGATTTGTCTTTTATTTCCACATACCACATGCTCATTTGTCATTGTCTGTTAAGGGACAGCATTAAAATGGAAAATTGTGCTGATTTGACAATTTTGTAATATATATATATTTTATAATATAAAATAACCTGCACAGATTTGCAGAGGGTATACAAATATTTTACAATTAGAAAATGCTGTGGTGTTTTTTTTTTGTTTTTTTTAAACCATTTTAACCAGCAAATATCACATGAAACTTTATTATGCACACGTGCCAAGTAGGTATTGAATGCTGTCACTCTGACATGCCGGACCAATCCAAAGTGGGTACACAGGGTGAACCGCTAGAGCCCCTAGTGGGCTCCTGAAAAGCCTGGCTCTTAAATGTGCAATTTATTTTTATTAGCACAGAGTGTCCTGTTCTGTGCCAGACCCCCTAACCCTCACAACTGCCTCCAGCCCCACACTACACCCCCTAACCCACACTACATCCCCTAATCCCCCACTACTGATCCTAAACCCCCCACTACGTCTTCCTACCCCACTCCTATCCCTCAATACTGCTCTTAACTACCCACAACTGCCTTTATACCCCACTACTACTACCCTTGACCAACACTACATCTTCTAACCCAGCACTTCCGCCCCTAACCCCCCACTATATGCTTTATACCTCACTACAGCTCCTATTGCCCACTAACCCTCCTATCCCACACTACTGCCCTTATACCCCACTACAACCCCTGTCCCCCACTACAGCCTCTACACCCAATTAAAGCCCCAATCCCCCACTACTGCCACAAACCCCACACTTCAGCCCCAAACCCCTACTACAGCCCCTAGCCCCCCCCCCCCCCCACTACAGTCTCTAATGGAGAGGTAGAGTAGTTGCCATAGAAACATGCATGTCTGGACATTTGTAAAAGGGATGGGTTAATAAGATGACCATGCCCACCTGCATCACCAAAAAAGTAAAAAAATCTGCACCCAGGGTCTGTGACCCTAGGATCGTCCCTGCTGAAATGTGCGTAGACTGTCTGTCTGTCTGGGGTAAGATGTATCAACGGAGGCACTTGTGTGCTGGTCTACCTATTGCTCCTCTAAATACATTCTTTCCTGCATCATTCATTGGGAATTGGACATAAGCCACAAACAGAGACACAGTCATTGTTTGAGGCCACATAAAGTGAACCTGTCACTCCAGGTTATTCAGTGTTACACAACATTAAAGGATCCCTATAGTGTCAGGAAAACAAAGCGGTGGCGCTGAAGGGGTTTTAACCCCTTCAGCAGCTTACCTTTATCCAGCGCCGGGCTCCCTCGGCACTGGTGACCTCTCCTCCGCCGCCGACGTCAGCTCCCCCGTCCGACGTCAGTGGAGCCGAATGCGCATTTCTCAATGCTTTCCTATGGACACTCTGCGTGATGGAGGCGAAATGTGCCTCCAGCTTCGCAGATGCGCCTCTAGTGGCTGTCCAGAAGACAGCCACTAGAGGCTGGATTAACCCCAAATGTGAACATAGCAGTTTCTCTGAAACTGCTATGTTTGCATCTGAAGGGTTAAAACCTGAGGGACCTGGCACCAGGACAACTTCATTGAGCTGAAGTGGTCTGGGTGACTATAGTGTCCCTTTAACCCCTTAAGGACACATGACATGTGTGACATGTCATGATTCCCTTTTATTCCAGAAGTTTGGTCCTTAAGGGGTTAAGTTGAATATATTTTCAGATTTCAGAGCTGTTGTAGTGTTATGGAACTGCTACCTTCCAGCATCACCATTCCTGATGGTCTGTGTGCGATATACTGTTTCATTCATTTATTGTTTTTTGTTTGTTATTCAGAATAGTTGCATTGGGGTATAATGCATTAACGTCCTGTTTATTTTGGCCAAAGAAAATAAATAGAGGACCTTTCTTCTATTTTTCTTTGTTTTTTCTTTTTAGGCTCTACCATTGCCCGCCATAAATCTTTAACACAGGAAGTGGGGTAGGTACGCATTATTATATTTATTATGAGGTGGGTGCGAGTGATGTGCTTTAGATAGCTAATAGCACCACTGTCATGCAGAGAAATCTTAATTGGAGCCTTGGATCTGCTCGTTCCTTGGCCCTATATTGGGCACAAAAGAAGAAGAGGACTCTTTCTTAAATTAGGCCCCGAGGGTTTGCTCTATTATGATATCTATGAATCCCTACATACCATTATGTCCCCATAATACATGGCTCCAAGTTCTACATCTCTCTATATATTAGGAGCCGAGGGTTTGCTCTATTATGATATCTCTGAATCCCTACATACCATTATGTCCCCATAATACATGGCTCCAAGTTCTACATCTCTCTATATATTAGGAGCCGAGGGTTTGCTCTATTATGATATCTCTGAATCCCTACATACCATTATGTCCCCATAATACATGGCTCCAAGTTCTACATCTCTCTATATATTTATTTCCATCCTAGGGTTCCAAAGACATTGACAAACCACCCAACTTTCAGTCTCGTTCCTTCGTTTGATTTCTGGAGAATCGCTCAATGCAATGGCATTATTTTACCATAATAAACACTTTACTTTTATAAACCCTCTCTCATTCCCACCTACTGTACCCAATGAAATAAAAATAACAGGAACATATACAAATTTAGAAGTTTCATAAATATTTTCATCGTTGAACTGAAAACCAGTATTGTTTGTAATCTGAGAATTGCTCACTCGAGTATACGCTGTAAAAGATTAACGCAAAATTGTTTTAGAATAGCCGACTTCCCTTCACCCACTAAGTTTGAAACATCACACTAAGAGGGCCAAATGTGTCGTCTATTAAAAGCTCCAGACTGCCGAGAGTTTAATGGAGGTCAGCCTTTGCACCACGCAAAATAAAAATACAGTGTGAGAAGGTCAGGTTTTGCATTACACCAACCATTATAGAATGGAAAGTTGACTGCTGCTTGACTTGTCTTGAGTAACAAACATCCTTCCAGAAAAATAACATGACGATGGGACAAAACAAAGAAAGTGTGGCTTTGTGTTTCAGGTGTGTTTAATTAACTTTCAGAGTTTGATACAAAATGGTGGGAGGCAGTTTGTTGGAAGACAAGAATGAATGGAAAAGAAACACAAGACAGAGAGACACTTGTACCGTAGAGTTATTACGGAGATTAGGTTTTAAGAAGTTTATGAAATTCACTGATGGGATCACAAGGGGACGTTTGTTTCACTAGAAGAAAAGTAAATGGAAGAATGTGCAATCATATAGGGGAATGACAAAGAGGGGAGAAATAAGTATTTTAGTGGAGAGAGAAAGACAATTTTGTGTCTGTTAAAGGACTACTAAATGCACCCAGATCGCTTCATTGATATCAAGTGGTCTGGGTGCAGTAGTTTTAACTCTGCAATGTAAAGCATTGCCGTTTAGTAGGTATAGAAATGCTTACATTGCAGGGTCAAGTACACCTATGAGAGACGAGTAAATCTTGAGTCTCACTGTTATCCACCAATAGGAGCACAGAGCTGGCTTTAGTCCCCAATGCTCTTCTGTGAGGACCACTGGGTTGGACTGTTAGATGTGTTAGAGATCCAGTCCCTGCAGCTATTTGTCTTGCAGGAAAAAAACTGGACCTGGACCTCCTGAATCTAAATAAAGTGGTAAAAACCCTGTAGCTTTAGGAATACAGATTTGCATTCCTAACACTATAGTGTCCCTTTAAATGTATTTTGTCTGT
This sequence comes from Pelobates fuscus, assembly GCF_036172605.1. Classification (NCBI taxonomy): domain Eukaryota; kingdom Metazoa; phylum Chordata; class Amphibia; order Anura; family Pelobatidae; genus Pelobates; species Pelobates fuscus. The sequence continues at coordinate 15,587,941 of NC_086329.1, read as the reverse complement.
CAGTTGCTTGCTACAATGTATTTCCATTGTATTATTATTATTTTATTATTCATATAGCACCAGCAAACTCCGTAGCGCTGTACAATGGGTGGACTAACAGACACGTAATTGTAACCAGACAAATGGACGCACAGGAACAGAGGGGTTGAGGGCCCTGCTCAAAGAGCTTACATTCTAGAGGGAGTCGGGTATAGTGACCCAAAGGGTATAACAAGGGCTAATGAAATAGGCTGCTAGAAAAGTAATCACTGAGAACCTAGGTTGTTTTTGACAGTTACAGGAGAGGAGTCATGAGGGTGGGGGGAATGAAAACCCTCTAACAGTTTAAATGATATGCTTTACTGAAGAAGTGTGTTTTTTAAAAGATTTTTTGAAGGAGTGGAGACTGGGTGAAAGTCTAATGGAGAAGGGAAGGGGGTTCCACAGAAAAGGTGGAGCCCTGGAGAAGTCTTGGAGGCGAGCATCAGATGTGGGAGTAGGGACAGAGGATAGACGTAGGTCTTCGGCAGAGCGCAGGGGCCTCGATGGGACATACTTGTGTATTAGGGATAGGGAGGATTGGTAGGTGGGAGCAGCATTATGTATAATTGTAAAGCACTGGAGAATATTTTGGCACTACATAAATGCAAATAATAACCTGTAAAACAGGGGGATTTTGTAACAAAGGGGGTTGTTTAAGGATAATTTGGGCAGCAATTTTTTTAATATGCTTTGCATTAATCTTCATGATAATTCCTGTAGGCATGATATTTTCAGATATCCTCCTTACCTAGCTGGGCCCCACAGAAAATAAAAAGTTGTGGGCAGAATGTGAATGCTGGGGGGTAGTATATGAATCTTATATGTGAATGCTGTGTGCAGGTAGTGAATGCAGTATGCAGAGCTTCTTTTCCATGTGCAGATTTCACTGAATAATGTGTGCATGGTGTGATCTATGTGTACAGGATGTGAATGCTGTGTGCAGGGTGTGAATGCTTTGTGCATGGTGTGAATGCTTTGTGCTTGGTGTGAATGCTGTATGCAGGGCATGAGAGCAGTGTGCTGGATACAGTGTGATTGCTGTGTGCAGAGTTTGAGTGCAAGGAGTAAATTCAGAGTCCAGGATGTGAATGCAATGCGTTGCATCCGAACATTGCTTGCAGGGTGTGAATGGTGTGTACATGCAAAGCACACAGGATGCGTGCAGAGTGTCAATATACTGCAGAATTAGTATTCAAGCAAAATAGTAATCAGAAAAAAAAAGTTAATAAAAGTTTTTTTGCAGTTCCATGTTGGTTTTCCCTGACAGAGGAGCTGACACGTAGAGTTATAGAGTTAAAAGGTGACGACAATGGGTGTTTTAGAGTAGTTTATAAACCCAAGTGTGAAAAAGTTAACTACAGTAAACTCGATTGGTTTACTCTCTCAAATGGTTTGCTTAAAAAGAGATGCTGACAGGTGCTCTCTGAGCAAAACCACAAACCATCAACTCCCAGCCTGCCTTACCACAGATAAGGATAGTGACGCATACTAGTCGATAACTCCAAGGTCCATCTGTGCTGAAAGAAACGTGTGGGATACCATCGTATATTGATGGTTATTGCCATTTCTCAATATGTCTAATTTAGGACCCTTTCTCTTCTGACACATTCTTGGTGAGAATTATAGAAATATTTACTTCTTGACTTTAGAAGTTGGTAAGTGGATCCATCTCCAATCAGCACTTCATTAATGCTTGGTTGCCATAAGCATAGGGTCATTTTATGACTTTATTATTTAAATACATAATCTACATCAAGCTACATAACCAGGTGCTTATCCAGGCTGTAATACCATGTACATTATGCATACTATACTGTGTACTATGCCCCCTGTAACTGCCCTGCCTCTTGCCGAAGACACGGCTAAAATGCCAAAAGAATATTCCTTCCCACTGCACAAAACGACATGGTCTAGGTGAGGGTTGATGGGAATTAGCCAACCACCTCTGTGGTTACCATTGAGTCAGCTATTAAAAACAAATATACCATAAGAAATTGAAAGCGGTAATTTTAAAGTTCCCTGACATCATCCCCCAGTTTAATATAAAACAGTTTTAAAATTTTATTTTATAAACCGGGTCTCTTCCTAACTCCTCCTGAATATGGCTGTATTGTCAATGCAGACTTCACAATTTCACATTATCAATGTCCATGTCATCCAAGCTGGGTGACATTGATGGCTAACACACAAAGTGGCACTAGAACAAAATGTGTGAAGTCCCTTTGTGTGTTTTATTTTCACATTTGCAGCTCCCTGCATTGTATTAATCAATCTCCTGGAATAAGCTATCATTGAATATGTTCGTTCCTGCTCTTGCTAATGTCTTTGTCATTCAGTTACCATTTTTACTCTACGTCTATGACTACAAATTCCGGTTGGATACAATTTACATTGATCATTGCGGAAGTGTTAATTTAATGTTCCTAACCCGCTCTATATTCAACCAGGGGATGGTGCCAGGATAATCTATTCATGATATAGACTAAAGAACAGTGCACACATACAAATACAGTTTTATATTTTAGAAGACTACCTAAAATCACCTATCTCAGCAAGCAAATGTGGGGATTCAGTTCCACCATGTGGCCATATTGTGCTAAACGCACCACTACTTCACAGTACCCAAATATCTGTGGGTCCTACACTAATTCCAACGTGGGAGACAATATAAATAGTATTAGTGCTAAATTAACTAAATTAATCTCTGTAAGAGCACTGTGATTATATAGAATGCAAAATTAATGTGATCAACGCATTTCAAAAATGCTGTGTCAAAACTAAACCATTTAAGTGATAGTTCTTTGATGTATATACTCACAATGCTTAGCATTTATCTGCTCTATACCAGATGTATTTGACATAACCAGAGAGCTGTAGTGATTATGTTGCTTCAAGTATCCTATTACATTAAATGCAATTTTCCTCGTAAAAAAAATCTTTATTATTTTTCTTATTGTTATATGCCGACGTACTCATCTATACAACAGTTTTTAAAACGCTTATTTTTCTTTGCATCTAGGGAGGAAATAATGCTGGACACACAGTCGTGGTCGAAGGAAAGGAATATGACTTCCATCTCTTCCCCAGTGGAATTATTAATCCTAAAGCCATTTCCTTAATCGGTAAGTTTTGGTTTTATCTCCTGTTCTCATTATAGTGATTGACAGGGCAAGGAAATATAATTATCAAACTAAGAAAACAATGAAAGTGACTAAGTTTGAAAAAAACGAAACAAAAAACCACATATTTGTGACGATTATTTTGGTACAAATAATTATCCAAACTTGTGAGCTCAATTGCTATTTTCAAAATGAATATTTGCGTTGAGTGTGTTTGTTTTAGCATTTAATGTTTACCTGTTATGTAGGTGTGTTAATGAATGATCAATACTGCACGGATCGCAATGCTGTGTGTATCTGGTTATGAAAATCAGAGAGTTGATTTGCTGGAGGTATCAGTCCCGGCTTTAATTGTTTGTTAAGAGGTTCTGTCATACAAAAAGGGTTAACACAGAGTTACATGTCACTTATGAGAACAGAACTCCTGAGTCAAATTAAAATATTATAGAACAGGAGTGCCCAATTGGGAGATCCCCATATGTTTTAAGGCAGTAAAGGCCTCGCTTATACTATAGTGACACCAGGTGGAAACCAGTGTTAATTTTGGCAGCAAATTTCTATTTAGTTTTAGTCCCAGTATTTTGACAAAAAAAAAAAACATTTTATTTTTATTTGCATTTTAGTCATCTGAATTGTTTTAGGTTTAGTTGACTAAAATTTGACAAAAATTGTTAGTCGACAAAATTAACACTGGTGGAAACATGAAGAACAAGACAATTATAGAAAAAAGAACACTGCTGAATTTTATGAATGTTGCCTTAAACTGGAATAAACTCATTAATGTAAGTGTTTTGTAGTTTTCACGTTTCTTTTTTATTTGGGTTATTAAAATAAGATGAAGTGAAAGATCCAGCTTCTCCGTACTGTCTACCAACTTTCTGTGACTGTCCAATCACGGACTTCCCAGTGCAGCTCAATGAGAAGTCTATGAAAGGCAGGTGCTCTGGGCAATTGTTGCCTCTTGAGTTTAGCTCCACTGAGCTAAACAAAGCACGCGATGGCTTTCTGGGTAGTTCATTCATTTGTGACGTTTAACTACGCTTCTTCTAAAACTTGGATGGAAAAGTAGTTTACAAATATCTGCATTGTCAAATGTTAAGGGTGGGGAATAAAAAAAACGATGAGGCTACTGGAATAATTCCCACCCAAAATGTGGGAAAAGTGCAATTTTTAATATCTTGAACATACTTTTTTTTTTTTTTTTTTTTTTATGTTGAAAATTATTTTCCAGCTAACGATCTTGTGATTAAAATGTTATATTTACTGGGGTATTCAAATTATGAACCTCATCGGTTAGCTCTGTACAAAAAATCGAACACAAGTCTCTTGCAAAGGTTCGTAGGATTTGCAGCTCTGAGGCAGGGGAATTCTGAAAAAGAGGGATTTAAACAGTCTACAAAAATGTAAAATCCCTACAAACTCTCTAATTCACTAACCACCTAATAAAAATATATAAATGTATAATTTATTAATGCGCCACTGACATGGTTTGCAGCAATGTTAAGGGAATCATAAAAATACATCAGACTTAACACTATACAGCGGAACATTAAGTACGAGAGACTTACAGCAACTCTACAGGTTATGCCCTTATTCTCGATAGTACAAATTGTACCGTAGAATTTAGCACTTTGGTGAGTGTTATGTTTTATAACCCTCTTACCTGAACATAGAGGCTGTTTAGTTAATGGGTTTTTACTGTAAAAAGCACAGGTTTTATCTAGCGTTAGTAGGAAATCTGTAAAACTGGCTGATACAAAATTCCCCAAATGACTGTAGATCTGTGTTTTCTGATGACGAATGTAGTCAGACCATATTTCCCCTGCGTCAAATTAATCTTTTTTTTTTTTTTCTGGTGATACGGGTTTTATATATTTTGTAATCTATAACCCTTATGGGATTTTAACGTAGCTTTATACTGAACAAATATATTGCTCGGCTATTTTAAGTGCATATATTTTCGAAACAGAACTGCGATCGCTAATAGCTACTGCGGATGTTAAGGGTAATATAATGTATGATCCTTTTACAGTTTGCTAAAGATGCAAGCAATCCTGTTTGACACTGAAGTATAGTCTATATTTTTTTAATCTTTTTATGCGTTTCTCTGCAGGAAATGGGGTAGTCATACATCTTCCAGGTTTGTTTGAAGAAGCGGAAAAAAATGAAAAGAAAGGTATGACTAAATGGAATGGTTACTGGTAGTTGGAATCCGTCAAAATATGAAATATAAAAAAATGCATAAACAGGGTTTATTCACAAATGAGTGATTTGCTGTGAATTTAAAATGTTGGCCGTAACAGCTGAATTGGAAACATTTCTAGATCAAGCGCTCTGGCCTGAAATTTGTTGCAAATTCATTTTTGAGTTCCCAACGTATTGGTATATTTCCCGGCAAATACACATTTTTCTTTATAATTCTTACCGTTAACACCATTCAGCATTTCTACATGACCAAAAGTCCAGACATTTATTAATGTCTCTATAATCCCCAAAATTGAATTGTTTTACCCTAATACAAGCTTTAGTGTATTGCACTGTATTGTATTCTATTTTTATATATGTAATTTTTTTATATTACAATTACTGTTTATAATGTTTTTTTAATGGGGTAATTCGCAATGCATATTAATGTTTTATTTTTTTACTTATTTGAATAGGTTTAAAAGACTGGGAAAAACGATTAATAATATCTGACCGAGCACACATTGGTAAGTGATTTGCGTAGATGCATAATCAAACTTGTGTTCAATAATAGTTAAAATTTCAGACCAGAAAGTAAAATATGTGAAAATTGCCACCTCTCTGCCTTCTTGGGCATTTGGATAATTGAATTTTGCCTGCTATTGAGTTTTTGCCTTGGTGGATTGAAAACCATCCATAAAATAATATCATCTACTTAGGGCCTTTTGTGCTGGGATAAAAGAACAGTAATTTGATATCCCGCCATGATTTTAAGAAGCATTGAGAGTGCTCAGTACCATCATGCTTTTTATGACGCTTAATGTAAAGACCTTCGAACATCAAAGGTCTTCAATGAAGTATTGCCTCTAGTGGCTGTCATGGTTTAGGCAAAAGGTAAACATTGCTATATTTTCTTATTTTATTCAAAATTATTTTTTGGGCTTTAGACAAAATATAGATAACAAAGTGGACCTTGGAAATTACCAAACCAAACACCTTCAGTAGAGTTTGACGTGTTAAAAAACAGTTTAAAACAAACAAGAAACCCAAGAATATTGCCTTTTCTTAGACAAAACGGACATTAAATTTATATTTTAGCTGACATTTTTCTAAATGACTATGCTCTTTTAATCAAGCTTTACCTGGGGTACCATCCTCCTTCAGCCTTTAGGCATTTACCTACTCAATAAATAGTTGCATCATCTGTGTTCTGTCTAAATCATGGGAGGTATTGCAGAGTTTACAAATCACAAGTGAAAGTAGAGAGATATAGCAGCAATTTTATTTATCTAATTTTTTACATTGAAGCTAATTTATTTCTCTTGTTTTATGCTCATCATGTGCTACCGCGTAGTTTGCGATTTTCATCAGGCAGTTGATGGCCTTCAAGAAGTTCAGCGTCAAGCACAAGATGGGAAAAAGTAATTATCAAACATCACCTTCTTCCTGTTAGTAATAATTTTTTTTTCAATAGTTAGGGAGCTTAATGAAATTATAATTTGCTAACATAAGATGCCATTTGTATTGTCCATCACTGCTGTATTGGTGCATATGTTATCTAATTAACAGAGGTGTTACTCTGGAATGTAAAAATGTACATATTAACTAAAGCTTTTTGTGTATATAAAATGTGAGCATTAAGCCTTCGATGACTGGATCATTGACTGAAATAGTGGCATTGTTATTATCTTGGCAAATGAATATATATCTTATACACATAATGTATCTGTATTTTTCTCTCTTCTTCACCAGCATCGGTACTACAAAGAAAGGGATTGGACCAACATATTCATCAAAAGCAGCCCGCACAGGTCTACGCATTTGTGATCTTCTTGCAGACTTTGATGAATTTTCTTCAAGGTTAATTGCTTTAAACAAATTTGGTTTTCTTTAATTTTTTTCCATGTATTTTTTAGTTGTTGGCCAGTGTTCTCCTGAAAGCTTCAGCCTTCTATATTTAATATTTTAGTGTGGGCATGATGCTGACCATCGTCATTTTTCCATCTACCGACCATGAGTACTTGTACGATTGTTATTTTTCATATTTATTTTTTTTACTCACCACCTTCCAGTTTAACTTCGAAAATCTGCACTAGCTAAGCAAAAAAATTTCAAGTGAGATGGTTCTTTTCAGCACAAAAATGTGCTATCAGTGCCCCCTGGTGGACATCTATATATTATTGTGATCTGTGTATGACAATTGAAGATTTTATTAAAGACACGGACGCTCATATTATGCATAACTCTTTCTTTATTTCCTCAGCAGCAAAGATAGAGGAATATAAATATTATCAAAATTAAAGAAAAAACTGTATAGGTACACAGGCAACCAATCACATAACAGAGGAAATGACTATAAAAAGTCTGTGTCTCCCACAATCCCCCTCTTTCTTTGCTGCTTCCTAAGACCAGCTAAGTATATTTTTGCTCCTCATCTTGTGTAAATTATACTTGGTGTTATTATATCTTGTTCATTTATATTGATGCTTGCATTTAGTACTTTAATGCAGTTTAGTTTTGTTTCTATTGTGTTGTTTTGTTTACTTGCACGGTGTGCCTGGTGGGGATCCCCCCTTTGGTATTGCGGTTCACCCGCCGGGGTGTTAATCCCCTTGCCTCCCTGCGGCGGTTCCCTCCCGCTTGGTCGTGCGGGCCGCGGTCTCTCTTTTGTCGCGGCTCGCTGCCAACCTCAGCGCATCCTCGCACTCGCGAGGCCTGCGCGGGTGCTGTGTACGCGCCCCTTCCCCTGCCTGTGATCTGGCCACGATAGTGCTCTGCTCGGCTCCCATGTGCGGCGGCCATTTTCTGGGCGGAGCTTGATCGCGGCCGGTCTCCCTGTTCCCTGCGGCTCACGATCGAGCTGCTGTGCGGTACTTCAAACCGCTAATACCCAGGGGCACACCTGCAGGCATATTACCTTGTTTACTTTCGTGCTGTGGGTTACTCAACCCTATCATTTTTCGCTTTGCAGTGTATCCTGTAGTTTTTCTTGACATTTTACTATGCAAGATAAGGATGAAGGGCCTGAGGGCCTTGCTGAGGCTTACACCCAGGATGATCCTGAAGGTACTGTAACCTCACAGGAGTTTCAAGCATTACTAGATGCCACTATGACCTCATCCTTACAGAAGGCCTTTGCTTCTGCCTTGGGAGCGGTGTCCACATCGTTCTCCCAGTCCTTGCAGGCCATGTTGCTGCCCCCTATGGCGGCCCCCGCCCTCCTGGGTGTTGGGACTTCCCCGCCTGCCCCTGCCATGCCTGGTGCCCGTAAGGCCAAGGCTAAGGCTAAGCATGTCGACTCCCACTCCTCGATGCAGGTTCTACCTGCCATGACAGACATGCTAGAGGCGGTCACAGAAAGCGTGCATCCCACGCACAAAAGAGCCCCTGGCCGGGCTAAAAAGGCTAGACTGTGGAAAAGGGCTAGGGCCCTCGAGGAAGGGTCGGATACCGACCGGAGTGCGGAGGCTGACTCGGACGTGATGGAATACGACTCTTATTATGAGGCTCAGCTGTCGGAGTGGCCCATGCACCTTATATATTTGTGGGGTTATCCTATATTGCGGTGGTGTAGGGATTCATCCCTGTGTGGTTGCTATATACGTCTCCCATAGTTTCCAGGCTGCCATTATAAATGGTTTTAGTGGTGCGTTTTTCCGCGCCATTATTTCATATTGTTTTGTCAGCTGTAGTGCTGTAAGACATTGAGCCACTTTTGGTGGGTTTGGGTCGCGCCAACGTCTGCTAATTGTTTGGAGGGCCGGTACTATTATATGATATATGAGGTATGTTTGGGTTCTATGGAGATCTTTTGGAAATAGTTGTAGTAAGTAAATTTCTGGGGACTGCTGGAGGTTAACCCCCGTGCTCTCCCATATGATGGTTGTTATGTCTGACCAATATTGCTTCAGTTCCGGGCATGACCACCAGGTATGTAGCATGGACCCTTTGTCATTTGAGCAGCGCCAGCATGTGTCTGGTATTATTATTATTATTATTATTGCCATTTATATAGCGCCAACAGATTCCGTAGCGCTTTACAATATTTTGAGAGGGGGGGATGTAACAATAAATAAGACAATTACAAGAAAACTTACAGGAATAATAGGTTGAAGAGGACCCTGCTCAAATGAGCTTACAGTCTATAGGAGGTGGGGTATTAGAAACATTAGGATAGGAAATATCAAGTAGGAGTGAAGCAGAGCTGGAGGAGAGAGCAAAGCACTATCCCATAGGAGAGCAAGAGACAGGTATGTAAGGGAGAGATTACTCTGGGAGGCCATGCGCTTTCCTGAAGAGATGGGTTTTAAGGCCCTTCTTAAATGATTGAAGACTAGGGGAGAGTCTGATGGCAGTAGGCAAGTTATTCCATAGGAGAGGAGCCGCCCGTGAGAGGTCCTGCAAGCGTGAGTTGGCCGTACGGGTGCGAGCAGCGGTCAGGAGGTGGTCGCGGGCAGAGCGGAGGGTACGAGGAGGGGTATACCTCTGGATCAGTGAAGAGATATAAGAGGGGCTGGAATTGTTCAGTGCTTTAAATGTATGGGTTAGCACTTTGAATTGACTCCTAAAGGATACAGGGAGCCAATGTAAGGACTGGCAGAGGGGCGAGGTGTGAGAGGACCGACTGGATAGGAAAATCAGTCTAGCTGCAGCATTCATTACAGACTGTAGCGGGGCAGTACGGCTTTTGGGGAGACCAATCAGGAGAGGGTTACAGTAATCCATGCGGGAAATTACTAGAGCATGGACAAGCTCCTTGGTAGCATCTTGCGTAAGAAAGGGGCGGATGCGGGCTATGTTTTTGAGTTGGAACCTACAGGACTTGGCAACAAACTGGTATGCTGGGGTTGCCTTTCTTAAGCCGTACTGGTACCATGTACCATCTGTACATGATCTTTCGCGTGATCTCCATGTGGGAGGCGCACAATGAGAGACTCTTATGTGCCCGAAATATTTGGGCCCATTGGCTCTCAGTAATTTGGGTTCCCATTTCTCGGTCCCATGCTTTTGTGAATGTATGGACTTGGGATCCTGCTATGGTGCTATATGTAGCATAGACCAGAGATATCAATTTCTTGCGTGGTCTTAAATTAAGGCTTATTTTTTCCACCTCGTAAGGCAATTTTACTAAAAATCGATACCAAATTAGCTGCCATGACTGTGGCGGAGCCGAGTTCATCCGAAGAAGGGATGTTATTTGGCAATACCTTTGTGAAAGACCTGGGGTCTTACGTTAAGACCTTCACGGCCATCGATAAGGCCCAGACCAACATAAAGCGCATGTTTGCGCCTAAGGTTTTAGGAGGGGCCGGGCGTAGCAGGAACCGTCCACCCGGCCGTGGATTCCGGGGCTCATTCCGGGCCAACAGAGGTTCCTTTTTATCATCCCGGGGCTTCCAGGATCCGAGAGCCCCTACTTTCTTCCCGGCTAGAGAGAGATCATGGGTCCCCAGATACCCCTGCGGTGCCACTTCGGGCAGACGTCCTTATGGTGAGTACCCATTCTTCCCTTCTCGCTCATGTACGGGTGGAGGGAAGGTTGGCCTTATTCTACCGGGGGTGGGAAGTTGGGACTTCGGATGCTTGGGTATTGCAATCAGTAAGGGGTTATCTCCTCGAGTTCGTTTCTCTCCCTGTTAAATTTTCTGTCCCCAGGGAATTGTCCCTTCCTCTAGAGCAGGACAAAATGATTTCCGCGGAAATCAGAGAGATGTCGTCAAAAGGCGCCATAGAAGAGCTGCCGTTTGCCACCCCGGGCTTTACGAGCAACCTCTTCCTGGTGCCAAAGAAAGGGGGAGGTGTCCGACCAGTGATAAATCTTCGACCCCTAAACGTGTTCCTACGCTACCAACATTTTCAGATGGAGGGCATACATTGCCTCAGAGACCTCCTCCGACGCTCCGATTGGTTGGCCAAACTAGATCTGAAGGACGCATATTTTACGGTGCCCATCGCAATGGAACACAGGGACTACCTCCATTTCACCTGGCACGGGAAGCGTGGCGTTTTACATGCCTACCGTTCGGTCTCTCCTCAGCTCCTTGGTGCTTCACCAAGATCATGAAACCAGTGGTGACCTTCCTTCGTACGCGGGGCGTACGCCTAATTATTTACCTGGACGACATCCTCATCATGTCCCAGTCCAGGGATCAGTTACAGATCCATGTGGAGTGGACGATCAATCTGCTCCAGAACTTGGGATTCTTGATCAACTGGGACAAGTCAATCCTGACTCCAGCTCAATCAATGGAATTCCTAGGTTTCAAGGTAGATTCCATTCAACAATTCCTGTATCTGCCAGATTCCAAGATGAAGGCCATCCAGAAAAAGCTTCGACGGGCTCTTCGGGTGTCGGATTTGTCCATCAGACAATTGGCGAGAATTATCGGCCTACTCGCAGCCTCCATTCAGGCGATCTTTCTGGGCCCGTTACATTACCGGGCACTCCAGAGGCTCAAAGGGTCACACCTACGGTCAGGTCATTCTTACGAATCCAGGATACGACTGGACAAGGAATCCAGGGACGAACTGGTATGGTGGTTGGCACACATGGAGGCTTAGAACGGAAGGGCCATTTTCGGTTCCATTCCAGACGTGGTGATAGAGTCCGATGCCAGCTTACACGGCTGGGGGGCTCGTTGTGGCAACGTTACCACAGGAGGCAGATGATCCGAGATAGAACAGTCATTGCACATCAACTGTCTGGAACTGTTGGCGGGAGCCTTCACGATTCGCAGCCTTACCCCAGGTCGGGCGAATTGCTGCGTTCTCCTCAAGATGGACAACGTGTCGGCAGTTCGTTATATAAATCACCTGGGAGGTACCAAATCCAAAATGGCTCTATTTGCAAAAGACTTTTGGCAATTTTGTCTGTACAACAACGTCTCTGTGACGGCAGAGCACATCCCGGGTCTGGACAATTCGGGAGCGGATTGGAATTCGAGACATTTGAGAGACTCGGGAGATTGGCACTTGCACGTTTTGTTGTTTCGCTCTCTAGACAGGTTGTGGGGACGGTTTAAGATGGACCTGTTTGCGTCCCGCCTGAACACAGAGCTTCCGGACTTTTACAGTTGGAGACCAGACCCGGCAGCGGTGGCAACGGACGCTTTCCTCCAAGAGTGGCCAACGGGCCGCCTGTACGCCTTTCCCCCATTCAACATGATAGCTCGAACGATCTCGAAGTTGGTTTGTCAGGATTGTTGTTTGACACTGATCACCCCCTTGTGGAGGTCGCAACCCCGTTTTCCGCGCCTGATGGAGTTATCAATAGATTATCCTCGGATGATTCCGAGCTTCCAGGAGCTCCTTCTGGATCCGGATGGGAACTCGCACAGCCTAGTGTTGCAGAACCAGTTACCTCTGATTGCGTGGCTCCTTTCAGGGGACCTTGGAATGTCCCAAACATTCTGCGAGCAACTCTCCTGCTCCTTGATAACGCCTGGGCTCCAGGTACAAGAACGGCCTATAGCGCCTCATGGAATTCATGGTCTGGTTGGTGCATGGAACGGTCAGTGGATCCCGTATCTGCCCCTCTCCATATGATCTTGGAGTTCCTCATGATGATATTCTATTCAGGTAAGGCGTATCGCACTATTAACCTTTTCCGCTCAGCTATCTCAGCTGGACATAGAGGTCTGGATGGTTCACCCGTCGGCAGACATCCTTTTGTATGTCCCCTTCTCAAGGGTATCCGCCTCGCTCGTCCACCTAGGTCTCGTTTCTCTGCCTTCTGGGATGTCAACGTGATGTTGCAGTTTCTATCTTCATGGTACCCTAACCAGGGACTGACACTTAAGCAGTTATCCTCTAAGTTAGTGATGTTGCTTTGTTTGATTTCGTGTAAAAGAGTGTCTGACGTCAGGGCCCATGATTGGGACGCCATTGCTTTTACTCCTGAAGGGGTTTCTTTCAACATATCCAGGAAGACTAAATCGGCATCCAGATCATTTATGTACCCTAGGTTCTCGGAGAATCCAGCACTCTGTCCCGTGGATTGTCTAAAGGCTTATATGGATGCTACACGGTCTCTTCGTTCGTTGGACTTCCATCAGTTGTTCATTTCGTTTAGGTCTCCTTACCGACCTGTATCAACCCCGACTCTTGCGCGTTGGGTGCGCTGGCTTTTATCCTTGGCTGGGGTTGACACTTCTATATTCACGCCGCATTTAGTACATGGTGCTATGGCATCGAAGGCTTCTGCGGTCGGCTGTCGACTGGAAGACATTATGCGAGCGGCGGATTGGTCTCGGGAATCGACCTTCCATAACTTCTATTTAAGACCCATTGAACACATCGCATCTCAAGTCGTAGCACAGCTTTAAACTTGCATAATATGAGCCTCCGTGTCTTTAATAAAATTCCTCCGTGTCTTTAATAAAATACCTCATGACAGGAGGCTTCATATTTTGCAATTTTAACGCTTAGGAAGAAGAGAAAACGCAGTGTTAGATGACGGACGGAAGTAGAATGTCCGAAACGTAGATTCGTATGACCAGTCCGCCGCTTGTAAGATATCCGAAAGTGACTCTCCGGCCATAAAAGCCGACGATGCCGCTGCTCCACGAACGGGATCGACAGATATGCGTCTTTGAGGTCTAGACACGAAAACCAGTCCCCTTCTTGTAGGAGGTCTCGAAGAAAGTGGATTCCCTCCATCTTGAAGTGATGGTATGTAACGTGTATATTTAGATCCCATAAATTGATCACTGGTCTGAAGACGCTGGTTTTCTTGCGAACGAGAAACATGTTGCTGAAGAAGCCCCCTCGTCCAAGCGCAGGTTGGATTGTGCCCTTCGTGCGCAATTCGCAGAGTTCCAATTCTATGAGATCAGCGTCCGTGGCGGAGTGGCACATGGGGCGAGGGGGTTGGTTCTGTATAGGGAATGTCTGAAGTTCGATGTGATAACCTTTGACGATCTGTAACACCCATGCATCTGCGGACAGTTTTCCCAATTCTGGAAAAAAAAGGGAAATACGGCCGGCAGCAACGGTTAAAGTAGGCACATGTAACTGATGGTCTCTTACCTGTGGGGAATCTTGCACTGGCACGTTTGCGACCTCCACGGCCTCTGTCCGTTCCCCGGTAGTAGGGGTATTGTTGTCTTGTGCCCACTTCCAGGTAGAATTGTTGTGGGTGTCCCTGATGGCTAAAATCGGCTGGTGGCATGGCCCCTTTGCCGACCAGCCATGGAAAAAAAAACCTGGTGGGGTTGCCTCTAAAGACCCTGCCTATGCATGGAGGTACGGGCCCTGTTTAGAGAGGTGAACACGTTTACATGCTTGTTTAATTCCTTCATGAAGACCTCTCCAAAAAAGTTTTCCCTGTGCCAGTGGGCCTAGTTATTTCGCCCCAGGATTCACCAGTTTGGGGTCAATGCGGAAGAGTGCTGCACGGCGCCACTTGGTTGAGAGGTATTGCCCATAAAACAAAACCCTCTTTCTATCCATTCTCTTATGTCGTGTGCCCATTCACGCACCATATCTGCAGTGAAAGAGTCTGCCCGGGCATATGCGTCATCCGCTAGGTACATTACACAGGCCAGGGGCCACATCACGCCCGGGAGCTTATCTTGTGCTCCCCTGAAGCTCCTTTTGACCTGGCCAGTTTGTGCGGAAGTCACCGAACCTTATGCACAGAAAAGGCACGAACGGGAAAAACCCACGATCAGCCCGTTCGTGCCTAAATGCAAAAATCAACAGTGTTCCCTTCCCGATTGCACTGAAGTCAATGAGAACGGCGTGGGAAAACGAGGAAAGTGGCACAAACATAGCTCTCGGGGAGGGGGGGGGGAGAAATAGGCCGCCTCAGGGAAGAGAGAGCCTGGGGAGAGAGGGGACAGAACCACAATCAGAGAAATAAACAGTAAACAGCCCCACTAGAGAGGTGGAGATAAAGGATAGCCCCCTGTCACCCCAACAGGAAAGGAAAATAATAATCACATACAATATGTACAGTTTTAAAACAGAGGCAAAGAACAAGTACTCTGACCTGACTTGTGTGTGATGGAGCAGCAAAGAAAGAGGAAGTGCTCTGGATATGCTTTCATTTATATACACTCTGACAGTGTCCTGATTGGTTCTTTATTTCACCTGTTTTTTCTTTGCTGCTATGGAGTTAGTAAAGAAAGTTAATGCAAAATAGGAAGCCTCCTGTCATGTGGTAAAATTACAGTTTGTTAATTCTTTTTTGCTCACCAACTCTTTACAAAGCTTGACTAGGTAACTTTTCTCAATAAAACTTGCCATCAACTCAGTACAGTGAATGTCCCTCAAGCAAAGTTCTGTGTCTAGCGATCTAGTAAATTGTATCTCAGCTTTTCACAAAGTGTTTGGCCATGAAGGAATCAATCAACTGCACTCAAGTTATAGTATAGTTAACCCCGAACTCTTGCTGACGTGTAGGACCATAAACTGGGAATTCTAACTAGCTGTTATATTACAATCCATTATTGGCAATCTGATCGATAATGATTTTCCACTAAAATCACAAAACGTTTTTTAATGCGATCATATTCCAAAATGTCACAGATAATTTTCCTGTCGGTGATTCCACTGAAGTCAGAAAATGTTACCAAATTAAAACTCGGTCAAACTTGTGATATACTTATAAAAAAAGCTGGCGCCTTTACGGGCTTTTTGATTACATCACAGGTTGAAGATTAGGGCAACCAAGTACATGGTTCATTCTCCTGGGGAGCCTCTATTATGTTCCATGTAGACATTACAGTGTGATTCTTTAAGGTAAATTACAGGCGATTTAGGTATTGTGCAGGTGCATATTTGTTAAATTATTAAAATTCGCTATTTTATATTACAGTGGTTATTTGTCCCTTATTTGAACTAAATGATTAAAAGGGAATTTTATTTGACAGTATTGCACAAGTCTGCGGAGCTAGTTGTGGTATTTGTTTTGCTGATGAACAAATACATATAAATACATCAAGTTTTGGTAAATATATATGTTTTCAGTGACCTTAGGTATTGAAATTGCTAAGTGTCTACTAGCCCAATAATGAGACCGGCTTATTATTTTTGTATAAGCTTTTCAAATGATTTAAAAAAAAAAAAATTTAAACTGTTACGAATATTTTTTAAACAAATATATAAAAATGCCAAAAATATATATTTTCCCCAAAAATATTTTTGCAATAGTAAATCATTTGAAAAATTACAAATATTAAATGGAGGCCAATGTACAAATAACTCTTTTTCAGAAAGATTGTGATGGCATAAACTTGTGGCTCGGATCCTATTTAACTGATCCAATAATGGTCAAAGTGCTCTCTAAATGTATCGAAGTAGACAAAGTGTTGTTTTGATCGTTTAATATTACTTACAGCTCGTGGGTAACTGTTAACATGTTGGTACAAATTTCATATGGTTTGCATGTATTTCTAATAACTAACTAGATGCTCTGTGTATGTTTGTGTTTATAGAAATTATCTTTTATATCCAACAGATTTAAAAATCTGGCATTACAGTATCAATCAATGTTCCCAACCTTGGAGGTAGATGTAGAAGGCCAATTGAAGAAACTTAAGGTAAGGTATAACCATTTACATTGTGTCACAAATCCTTGTGATGAGCAGAATCTGTATTTGTTGGTTTTCTATGAATTTTTTTATGTTAAAACAACAGTTCTGCTTTATTATTTCAGATGTACTCTGACAAAATCCGACCCATGGTGCGTGATGGAGTATATTATATGTATGAGGCTCTTCATGGCTCTCCAAAAAAGATATTGGTGGAAGGCGCGAATGCAGCTTTACTTGACATTGATTTTGGTGAGTAAAAGATCACAAATATTTAAAGCTTCTATCACCTAGCGATCAAGCTTTAAAAATAATTGGAATTAAATTAAATTTTTAAAATCTATTCATTATTTTTCTGTTTGTTATGACAATTTTAAGATATGTATTGGAAATATATACAAAGTTGGATAATTGGGAGCATGCCTATTGGTTGTCAGATCTCCTATCAGAAAGAGTTTCCAGGGACATTCTAAGCAACACAACCACTGCTTAGGTCCCTCCAGTTTTGTCATACACCAAGGTCTCATCAGCACCCAGAACACACCACATCAGCCACTGATGTTATAATGAGGACGTTTCAGTTCCTAATTATCCAATCAAATTAATTGTGTTTGGATGCACTGGTTTCTTCAACACCTAAACCTTAAAATGGTTTGACAAAAACTAGAGGGACAGCACCCATATCCTACTTGCTCCATACAAAACAATCCACTAAATTGTACGGATGTGGTGGTTGTTGGGTATCTACATAAAGTAACTATAATCCTATCACAACTGGGACTACTACTGCCTTCATTTTCACATCATTTCCACTTCAGATATACTATAAGGGTGCTACTTGAACCATTTAAAACATTATGCAAAACCAGTACACTTACTTAAATTTAAATAGGCTTCATCATCTTGAGAATTATTTAAAAGCTTTTAAAGACACCTGTGTTGCGAATAAACAATAGGGTTTAGTTACAGCATGTGTTCATACATTGCATACGCCCACCACAACGCCAATGTCTTCTAAGTGGATTAATTTCATGAGAGCAGGCATTAGGTTGCTAATGTTGGACCTGCCAAAAATGGGGTACATTGGTGTTGTGGCATTCTTAGGCAATATATGATCATATAAGTATATTGTAAAGCGCTGTGGAATAAGCTGGCTCTATATAAATACCAATAATAATATCAATAATATAATGTAACTAAACCCCCATTATTTTTGCCTAAGTCTTTAAAAGCTCATAAATAATTCTGCAGATATTGAAGCTAGTTTGGAATTGAGTGATTGTGCTTATTTTGCACAATATATTTATATATATATATATATATACATATATAAACCTCTATTTTTTTATACAATGCCCAACACTGACACAACCACTCCCGTTCTGAATTTCCAATATGATTATATTTTTGCCAACAGGAACCTACCCCTTTGTGACCTCCTCAAATTGTACCGTTGGAGGTGTTTGTACTGGACTCGGGATTCCCCCGCAGAACATTGGAGAAATATATGGAGTTGTTAAGGCATATACCACAAGAGTCGGTATTGGAGCATTTCCAACTGAGCAAATAAATGTTAGTACCTTTGGTATCTGATTTGCGGAGTCCCCATACATTTTCTGATTTAGAACCAGCTTAGACTTCAAGGATATGATTTCATTTGACATACCTTACTTATAAGAACTAGATAGGAAGCAAGAACTTACATTAGATTTACTTGATAGATCTCCTGTTCTCCATAGCAGAAATCAACGGCATTTCCATTGAAGGTTTTTTTTATAGGATGAGGTTATCGTGTTAGATTTAGCAGTGGTAGCTAGTCCAAAATATATGTACACAGGGGACACACACTATTGCCTACTTACATCATTATATCTTAGAATTGAGACTTGGAGCTCACAGTCGTTTGTGTGTCCACGCTTGTTGGTAACAGTGATGTCCGTTCCATTATAATAGCTTTTTAGTGTAAAGTCTAGGTTATTTTTAAGGCTTTTGTTTTCTTTTCAGTGTTTTTTTTTTCATTCTTCTTCTTTGTATTTTATATTTGTTAATTGTGTTGTCATATAATTAAAGAGCATGCAACATTTATCATAAATTTTATTTTATACATCCCACCAGGAAATCGGCAATCTTCTTCAAACCCGTGGCCATGAATGGGGGGTAACTACAGGTCGGAAGAGGCGATGTGGTTGGTTGGACCTGGTCATTTTAAGATATGCTCATATGATAAATGGTTTTACTGCGTAAGAGTTGTATTTGTCATTTTTTATTTTTTTTCATTCATGAACATTTTTAGATTATTTAAATACATAGATATAAACCATGTCACAGCTAGATCATAATGAAGCAGTGGAGTTTCTTGGGGGGAAATACAAAGTATATGGTATGGCCATTGCTAACATATATTAGCCAAAGTAAGGAATAAAGAATTATTTAGCCTTCTTGACATGTTTTTCATTCCTTCCCTAGCCACTGTATTTCCATACACCTACAGGTTTATACACCTTTTTATGTTTTGCATTTACTGCACCTGGATAGTCAGTCTCACAGGTAACATCATAGCTCACAAATAGTTTAAATTAATAATTTGACATATTGACCCTTTTGGCAACGAGAGAGAAATTGTCACGATACCTGCGCCACCACTAAATCACTGCTTTAAGACCTCATGTTCTGGCGGCAATTTTGATACTGCCCCTTCACGTCCTTTTATGACACTGTGGACGCCTTCATCCATTTTGTTGCGAGAGCTCCTGCGTCATACTTGCAACAGCACATTTACACATTTTGACATTGCGGTTATGTTTATTTAAAGGCTTTATTTCCGCATTATTTAAACCCTTTCACACAAACAGTAACTTTGCCTGCCGTGATTTCTCTTAGGAGTCCGATAGCGTGTTCTTGTTAGATGCTCCTTGGTATTTTGACCAGGCTAGTTTATTGACCCTTGTACAACTGTTTTCCCTCATCCCGGCTAGTTATACGGATTTCTTTCTTCGCTTACTTCTGGCTTCTTACCTTTCTATAAATTTTAAATTTTCATTTTTATGTGACTACAGGTAGTGCATAGCTAGACATTGCATTTCACCATAACTCTTACTCTATGAGATGTGGTCCAGTATAAAGCACTGTGTCTTGTATTAGTACCATTCTCTAACATGAAATCTCAAATAACAATATAAAAATATCCAAGAGCTTTAAATTCAAACAACCTCATACAAGGGTTTGATTTTTAAATCTCTCTCCCTTTTAATTTACCGGTATATAAAGGAATTTGCAACCTTTGTTCTCAAGATGAGAATTATGTCATCCATTAACAGTTGGTTGACCGCGGTCTGAAAACTCTGCTTTATATAGATCTTTTGGAATTTTTTTGAACGTCAAATACATGCACACATTTTGTAGTAATTCACATTATTTGGTTTCTAGATTGGCGTTAACAAAACTGGATATTTTGGACGTCCTAGATGAAATTAAAGTGGGTGTTGCATACAGACTTAATGGAAAGAGAATCCCGTATTTTCCAGGTTTGGTCAACATTAGATTTGCAGTTTTCATGTCATTTTAGGAGTGATTTCTGCTGACAGACGTGATGTCAAAATGGTGGTGGAGGGCCAAAAAAAGAGAGGAAATAATATACCTCTCTTGATACATGCAGGTGGAATAGTTTGCTGAACATCATTTGGTTTATGGGGTCCCTTGGCTAATAGGGGTTCTGGCGCATCACTGCCACTATCCACTACAGTGTACGGAATGATGGGATAAAAAAAATGGAAGCCAACGTTTTATTGTCAAATAGTTTAACACTTCTTTACAGATATGCATCGTGCCTAGAGCAATAGAACAGGAGATAACCTCTAAATGGGAATAATTAATAGAGAGGGATCAAGGGGTGAAACAGAATTAATCAACATTTATTAAAGAAAGCTAAAATGACATAAAACCTTACACCTTCATATGTGACCAGAAACGATTGTCTGGTAAAAAATATCTAGTAAACATGAAGATCCTTACTATCATTATTTTTTATATTTCTTTGCTTTCTAATGGTGTGTTTCGCAGCAAACCAAGAAATTCTACAAAAAGTAGAAGTGGAATATGAGGTTATGCCGGGCTGGAAAAGTGATACAACCGGTGCCAGAAAATGGGAAGAGCTCCCAACAAAAGCCCAGAATTACATCAGATTTGTGGAGAACCACATTGGTGTCCCAGGTATGCCTGACATGGGTTAATAAGTACTTTAATATATATTATAAGCAACAGTAACGTTAACAATGTTTTCATACCAAATGGTAGACATGTTGTGGCTTGTATTAATGGATAAAACCTTTCGATTTCCAGTAAATACTCTCTCTTCATATATATAATCTATTAATAACTAATGCTTGGTTTCTTTGTGCAGTTAAATGGGTTGGAGTCGGAAAATCAAGAGAATCTATGATCGAACTATTTTAAAGTCTAGAACATCGAACAGAGTCTTCTTTTCTGCTATTGTCAACAAGGCGTTAGAGAGTTGGGTGTACTACACAATATATTAATTTTACTGTGTGAATGATTTTTCACTTTGTTACTATTTGTGTTACAGGAAATTGCAATCTAGAATGGTACAAAATAAATCTGGTTTGAAATAAAAACGGCTCTGTTTACCTTTGCGCATTTGGGGGGGGGAAATAAAATCTGTTACGGAAAAATCTGCTTAGATTAGCCTGATTAAAGCTAATTTCCGGCTATTTTTTTGGCATTCAATTCATTGCATGGGACATGTTTTAATACAGTCTCTGGTTGGGCTTAATGTTATAGTGCAGTGAGACCCTGTGAGTATGGACTCTGTTAGTCATGATTCTCTGCCAACCAAAAGCAGAAAAGAGATTCTAAGGTAAACCATTAATGAGTTGATAGAACTTACTTTACTTTACTTTACTAAGGAAAATGTCTGGAAAGTCTATATTTGTTTACAACCAGCAGGACACTAAATCATGAGGGCTAAAAGTCCATTGGTACTGTCAGTAAGCCAAACTTGGGAGATATTTTCATACATTCGCGATTGCTGGCAACGAATGAAGAAAAAAAGAACTCAAATGAACCAGAACCCAGAAAACCCAGTCCTATTAGCCAAGAAGAATTACACTTGATTTATTTTCTAACTATTCATTTAGTGAATGGTAAAGTGCACCAGATGCTTGAGACACATGCATTTTCATTAATTAAGGTTTCACAAAAATATTGGCCAAATATGGTGACAAGCTCGAAATTTGATTTGGAAATTTAATGATCCATTGTCTTTTTCAAGATGTATTGGACATTTTTGTGATTTCTGCTTACATGTTTTCAGTATAGGACCGGCCAAGGAATAGGAAAAAAGATATGTAGCCAAATTACAGATCTTGTGAGTTCAATGATTGCTTCCAAAACATATCACAGAGGTGGACCTGCGGAAAGTAAAGGAATACATTTTAGTTTTGTTTTGCTGCTTTATATGTTGTAACACGATAATTTTACTATCATTAGAAAATGATCAAACCTTTAATACCCATTTCATTCAAAATAAGATTTGTTTTAACAACTTTTTCTCACAGGCCACGTGGAGCAAAGATTTTTGATTTGAATTTGGAAGCTTTAGTTCTAAGTTATAAATATTTTATAGATTTGTTTCCAAGTTATACATACAAGAAGCCGAGCAATCCAGTTTTAAAATCACCAAACGTAAATCGGCGTAATTGACTATTTATTAGCATTATCAATTTTGAACTTCTGATAACTGGGACCAGAAATATAATTCCCCATCTATTTCTTTCCTTGTTTTTATTGGTCTCTGCTTCTTTAATGCTCTCTTCCACTGCCCCCTCTTAATATCTCCACCTATCTCCCCTGCTCCCTCCTCTTCTTTTCCATTGCATGCCCCTCTTTTCCATTGCATGCCCCTCTTTTCCATTGTATGCCCCTCTTTTCCATTGCATGCCCCTCTTTTCCATTGCATGCCCATCTTTTCCATTGTATGCCCCTCTTTTCCATTGCATGCCCCTCTTTTCCATTGCATGCCCCTCTTTTCCATTGTATGCCCCTCTTTTCCATTGTATGCCCCTCTTTTCCATTGTATGCCCCTCTTTTCCATTGTATGCCCCTCTTTTCCATTGTATGCCCATCTTTTCCATTGTATGCCCCTCTTTTCCATTGTATGCCCCTCTTTTCCATTGTATGCCCCTCTTTTCCATTGTATGCCCCTCTTTTCCATTGTATGCCCCTCTTTTCCAGGGAGCAGGGGGTCCGCACACATTATTTCCTTTCCCTTCTCTCGATCAGTTACTAATGATTTTTCCCTGTTATTTGCCTCCCCCTCCATTTTTTTCTCCAGATCGTTTATTTCCTGCACACATTACTAATACCCCATCATACCGATTATTCCTTTAGCCCATCTTACTTTATTCTTTTAGAAATACACAATGATCTTTCAAATAAAATTACTATAGGGGCGGCGGAAACAATGAGATGGAGAAAAGTTTTAAAAAAATCAATAAATATGAGCCAAGATCAAATCGACCCCCGACTAACCAGAGGGACATACTCCTGGGTCAAGTGAAGCCTTCCTTATTGTTGCTCTAAGACCCTCTAAAGCTTTCCTTGATTTATATTCTCTGTTAAAAGGATCCTATAGTGCCAGGAAAAAAAAGGCGTTTTCCTGGCACTAAAGGGTTAATAGGTCCCTTCCTCGCACCCCCCCACTCCCACAGGGCTGAAGGGATTAAAACCCCCTCAGCCACTATCCTTAATCCAGCGCCAACGTCCCTCGGCGCTGGGTCATTCTCTGCCCACGCTACTCCCATGGCCACGCATGCGCATTAGACCTCCCCATAGGAAAGCATTATACAATGGGGAAAATCTGATATGCAGAGTGTGAGGATGTCCAGCATCAGATAACGGACCAAAAGTCTGTTAGAATTCCAGAAGCACCCCCCAGGGCTGTCTGATAAACAGCCACTGAGGGCAGCCTTAGAGCTACAATCTAAACATTCTCTGGATCTTCCATGTTTAACATTGCAACTCTAACTGCTAAAGAGTCACAGCACCCAGACCACTTCAATTAGCTTAAGTGGTCTGAGTGCCTACAGCCTTTAAGATTTTGTTTTGCTATTCATTCTGATTGCTGGTTCACCTCACCAAGTTATACATTTATCAAATTTTCCCAGCCCTTGCTTTATTATGGAGCGTTCTGCCTATTGTGACAAATATTTCCTGTGTATTTAAAGGTTAGTTTATCTGGGATTTTTAGAAACCACAGACTTTGATGGCAAGTTGCAACACAGGACACACTCCAACTCTCTGGCTTTAAGCATTTTAATTTCTTTAACACATTCAGAAAGTGGATATAAAACATAAACAAAATAAATCATTGCTCTTTATTGAGTGCTAACTATATACACATAATCATCTAACTACAGTTGGGTGGCTTTCCAACACAAACGTATCATAGCACCAGATAAAGCTCAGTTTGTATCAGTCCAGCTCTCTCGGCTGGAATACCAGACTCTGAGTGAACTGACTCAGGCTGCTCTTACATACACTGATAATGAGGCAAGTGATTGGCAACTGGCTTCACCTGTAGAACTTTCTCTATTCAGTGCAATACCTGCCTGGATCCTCCCATGGAAATTTAACCCATAAAAGGGAGAGGTAGAATTTGCCCACGCAGGTCTTCTATACCTTCCATCAACAAATACACATTACATTTTTTTTCTCATACTATCAGTAGGCTAACTATTTTATACCTTGCAATACGGTCTGCATAAAAGGGACACTCCACACCTCTAAAGCACTTTTGGTTGCTGAAAAGCTTTACATGTGAAGAGTGTGTCCTTTTTTTCATTTTGCAAAAAGGGCAGATATAAATAGAAATTAAGACTTTTATAAATTAATCTGGCTACACCCACTTGGCTAGCAATCATAGAACCACTTCTGTTACTTCCTGGTTTGATTAGATTAGTGGAGCTAAACTCTAGAAGCAGCAATTGCCCAGAGTACCTGACTTGTAAAGTCTTCACACTGAGCTGCATTGGGAGGTCTGTGATTGGACAGTCACAGAAAGTCTGGGCAGGGGTTCGGAGTGTGGGGCTTGCAAAGGCAGCAAACGAGATCTGTAGGTTTTGGAAGCTGTTTTAGATAAAACCCCAATAAAAAAATATAATTAAATACATGTAAGTTTTCATTTGGTGCATATCTACTAAATATACATTTTTATTTTATTTTGTATTTGGGCAGTGGAGTATCCCTTTAAGCCAGGTCACCCTAAGGACCAGTAATACAACACAGTCCTATTCTTTCCTTAACCTTTCTAATAGTAAGATATGAGGCTTTCGTACTGCAAGTTGGGGTCATTTCATATCCTTGATAGCACAGATCCATTGTACCCAATATTGCCAAGTCCTAACCTACCTTTATTCATCCATTGTACTTCCCACATCCCCGGATTTGTCACTTCCACTTGCCCTGTGGATTTAAGATATAAACGTCAAGTCGAATGCTTTTTTTTCTCGAGTGCATTAGCCTCATCATGAACAAGTACATTTACTAAACCTCGGAATCCATGTTAAATGCCTCATCATATTCTGTCTTCCAGCGATAGGTTTCAGGTCTCCCATATATATCCAGGGGAATATTGCAGGTTAATTGCGAATCATCCTCCATGAACCTCACTTGAAGTTTGCTTGCAGACTTTACGTTTTTGCCACCTCCTGTAATTCTTTCAATGAAAATCAAACTTCAGTCATTTATCACAGACCAAATACTATGATCACATTAAAGAAAAATATTTATAAACAGTTCCCTTTAAGAGAGGCTTTTTACCCTTGCACCGATTTCTGATTTCTGTTCTGAATTGTTTTATACTCTGAATCCATCTTCCAATTCTGAAAAAAAATAACATGAGCGATGAAATGCAGTATAAGGAAGCACAGATTGTAAAACCTGTTATTGAGAGACGTACAATTATTGATTTTGTAACCGAAGCAACAGTCTTACAGGAATATTGACTATTGTGTAAATTCAAGGTGAATTTCATAGTTAAGGCCAGAGTAGCCAAACTGAAAGCATAACTGACTTGGAAAATTTTTCCGGTTCTACTATTTTTTAAATTTTAAAAAATTGTAAATTCACTTTAAATTCTCACTTCAGTGAATAACCATTGTAAAATGGTGTAAGTTACTACAGAAGAAATACATTTAGGGTGTGATTATGAGAGATATTAACATTGTTTTACTATTCCAAAACTATATGTATACAAAAAATAATAATAATATAGCCACTGGTTTGTATTTCAAATGACCAAACCTTGCTGAGGTGTTTATAGAGCTTGGAGTTTAATTGTGTCCATCATTATTATTGAATTAGCGTAATTTTTATCTCACAACAGAATACTATTGATCATAGTGAAAATATAGATTCACTTTTTAATCACCATTAAAGAAATCATAAAATTAACAACCGATTTCTAAATCTGGGAATCAATGTCAGGAATGTAGAGGCAACAGAGGCATGCGGAGGAAACTAGGGACTGTGGATAAAAATTTGAGACAGTCTGCAGCTATGTATCATATATCTATGCTAGAGTTATTCAAAAACTGTCAGAGTGTAATTTCACAATATTGTTGGTCATCCTGTGGGTGAGACTGTAAGAAATACACAAGTAAAATAAAGTATAAGATAAATAAAGTACCTAATGGTTAAAAAGTAAAATAAAGTAAGCGTGTAAAAACAAATCTTACAGTTCAGCTGTCTATGTCTGGAAAAGGAACCACAGTCTAGCACTTCCGTAGGAGTTTGTTGGTGCTGTCTCCTGGATACAAGACTTGATATCTCATGACTAATGAGACCTGGAGAGAACAAGCTGTTACTTTTCTAGATTACGGTAACAATAGGGAAACAATAATGTTCCTAGGTTGCAATACTAGCTACAATCAGCATGAACACCAAGCCAATTGCAATGAAGCCATTAGCTCATCCATCAATTACAATTATTCTTATTCATTTTAATGTATTTATTATTTTATAGACATTGTCAAAACGATGCTTCAAAAAAAAAATCTAGGGGTCACTCCCAGCTTGAAGTGTCCCTTTAATATGAATAGAAGCAAATTTGGAGGAAAGATTGGGTAAGAGAGCTGTTTAGAATGTAGGAATGCAGTATAAATACACACTATATCCAGAAGGTATGAGAAACTGAGAGATGTGCAGTCTGTATCTAAGATATGAAGAGAGCCAGCTAACCAGCCACTCAGCACTCTGAGTGAAATGCAGAAATGTAAAGTCCACGTTATTAATGCAGTTGAGAAAGCAGTAACTGGGAGCCAGAAGAGTCACATTTGTTGTCAGTTCCAAAATAGAGTGCCAAAAAATCTAAGTGGATGGCACAGAGACTGTTTGTTAGGGAAAGGAAACTAAACAAACAAACTGAATTAATAAACACGCAGAGACACTTAACTTGAAGTAAGACTCTATTTAAAGCCATATTTATATTTTTAAAACTTAGCATTGTAACTAGAGTTGAGCGGACACCTGGATGTTCGGGTCCGGCGGGTTCGGCCAAACTTTGAAAAAAGTTGAGTGGGGGCCATAAATAAAAATGGGGGGGGGGGTACCTGCGCGGTGGGTGGGGGCCATAAATAAAAATTCCCCGCCTCCTCCCAGGTGACTAGAGGTCCCCAAACCCCAAGTCACCCTCCCCCCCCCAAAAAAATTACCCCTACCTACCCCCCTCATCCTAAAAATAATGAGGGGGGACCCTTGTCTAAATACCTGATAAAAAAAAATAGACTTACCATTTGATGTCTTTTTTCTTCTAAAATCTTCTTTTTTCAGCCCCAAATAAAAAAATCCAGAATATCCGACGCACATAAAAAAAATAATAAAAAAAAACGAGCGCAAAAAAAAATAAAAAATAATTCTTCACCCATGGAGGGCTCCACGCAGACTAAGCTCTGCAGGGTGGGGGAAGGCTTATAAAGCCTTGCCACATCCTGCAATTAGGCTCAAAGCACTCTGATTGGTGGGTTTAAGCCATCCAATCAGAGTGCTCTGACAGGTAAATGAAGAGACTGACAGGTAAGTCTCTACATTTACCTGTCACAGCACTCTGATTGGTTGGCTTGAAATCCACCAATCAGAGTGCTCTGTGTCATTTTACACAGCGTGGGAAAGTTCTTTGGAATTTTCCCACGCTGTGTAAAATGACACAGAACACTCTGATTGGCTGGATTTCAAGCTAACCAATCAGAGTGCTCTGTGTCATTTTACACAGCATGGGAAAGTTCTTTGGAATTTTCCCAGCGCGTCGCGGGTGGGGGCTCAGGAGGGAGAATGTTTTTTTAACAGTGAGCAGCCTTCTTCACCCATGGAGGGCTCCGCGCAGACTGAGCTCTGCAGGGCACACGAGTCAAACACGTGTTGGTTGGCTGCCCTGCGGCCTTTCAAAACGCGTCATTAAATCGCCGAACTCCGAACTCCAACCCAAACATACAGTGATATGTCCGTGTTCGGGTCCAGGGTCCAAAAAACGTAATGTTCGGTACGAACTTTTCAGTTAGGGTTCGCTCAACTCTAATTGTAACTAATCACTACTATAATAAACACTGTAACTTTATTTAAAACATAAAATGAAACAAAGATTAATCCGGCATTGAACTCCAGGATAACCACCAAAAACTGCCCTAAAGAGGAACTGTCACCATCTGAGGACTAACACCACCTTGTGTCTAGAAGTGTCAGCCGTAGGAAAAATACTGAGACAATGTACTCCAGCTCATCTTTTGACTGGGTTGGAATTTCAAAGAAATATTTCATAAAGATTTTATAGAATTTTGGCGGTCCGTGAGAAATCAGTTAAAGCTATCAATTACACAACTCCTCTAGGCATGGATAACCCAGCTGAGCCATTACCCACATAGCTGACATAAACACAGCTCAGCCATCAGTCACTTAGTTCGACCATCAGTTACACAGCTCAGCCATCAGTCACACAGTTCAGCCATCGGTCACACAGTTCAGCCATTAGTCACACAGTTCAGCCATCAGTCACACAGTTCAGCCATCAGTCACACAGTTCAGCCATCGGTCACTCAGTTCAGCCATCGGTCACACAGTTCAGCCATCGGTCACACAGCTCAGCCATCAGTCACTCAGTTCAGCCATCAGTCACACAGTTCAGCCATCAGTCACACAGTTCAGCCATCAGTCACTCACTTCAGCCATCGGTCACTCAGTTCAGTCATCGGTCACACAGTTCAGCCATCAGTCACTCAGTTCAGCCATCGGTCACACAGTTCAGCCATCAGTCACACAGTTCAGCCATTGGTCAGTTCAGCCATCGGTCACACAGCTCAGCCATCAGTCACACAGTTCAGCCATCGGTCACACAGTTCAGCCATTGGTCAGTTCAGCCATCGGTCACACAGCTCAGCCATCAGTCACACAGTTCAGCCATTGGTCAGTTCAGCCATCAGTCACTCAGTTCAGCCATTGGTCAGTTCAGCCATCAGTCAGTTCAGCCATCCGTCAGTTCAGCCATCAGTCAGTTCAGCCATTGGTCAGTTCAGCCATCAGTCACTCAGTTCAGCCATTGGTCAGTTCAGCCATCAGTCAGTTCAGCCATCAGTCAGTTCAGCCATCAGTCAGTTCAGCCATTGGTCAGTTCAGCCATTGGTCAGTTCAGCCATCAGTCACTCAGTTCAGCCATTGGTCAGTTCAGCCATCAGTCACTCAGTTCAGCCATTGGTCAGTTCAGCCATCAGTCACTCAGTTCAGCCATTGGCCAGTTCAGCCATCAGTCAGTTCAGCCATTGGCCAGTTCAGCCATCAGTCAGTTCAGCCATTGGCCAGTTCAGCCATCAGTCAGTTCAGCCATCAGTCAGTTCAGCCATCAGTCAGTACAGCCATTGGCCAGTTCAGCCATCAGTCAGTCACTCAGTCACTCAGTTCAGTCACAGATACATTGTAGCCATGCTGCCTGATGGTAAACATTGTAACACAGTCAATGTAGAGAACTCCTGACCACGCCCACCCAGCCGTCAGTCCTACCCGCCTCTCACACTCCCAGCCAATCACAGCACCCAGTGGCTCCAGCCGCAGGCTGTGATTGGCTGGACCCCGTGGCCGCGCTGTGTAAAGTGTGGCGGGGCGCTGTGCGCATGCTCCGTCCTGTCTGCGCGTGGCTCGCGTTTCCGGGTGCAGCAGCTGCCTGTCTCCCCGCACACTATGCCCAAGCGTTCCTACCCGTTCGATGGTGTCACCCCGCAGCAGCTCAAGATCCACGTCGGCCAGAGGGAGATGTGTGAGAGCGTGCTGGGGGAGCGCTACAAGCAGGAGATCTTCGGTGGGAGTACTGCTGTGCTCAGTGTTCGCTGTCAATAAAGCTTGTTGAAGCTGAGCCCCCAGCAGCCAGGCAGGACCCCCAGGATACCCCCGGACTCTCCCAGGGCCACCAGAATCCCAGAACCCCCCAAACACCCAGAATCCCAGACCCCCCCCCTAACACCCAGAACCCCCCAGAATCCCAGACACACCCAAAAAAAACAGAATCTCAGACCCCCCAAACACCCAGAATCCGACACACCCAGACCCCCTCAAACCTCACAGACCCCACCCCAGAACCTCACAGACCCCCCCACCCCAGAACCTCACAGACCCCCCCACCCCAGAACCTCACAGACCCCCCCACTCCCCAGAATCCCCCAATGCAATAACTGCAATAACTCCTTTACTTCATCACTGCCTGACTACTAAAAGCCATTCCCTCTATTGCCCCCTCTGGGGTAACCTGCTGGCTGCCCTCAGCTTTATTATTTCCATGTTACCATGTGGTTGTTCATGAATGTAGAGGAATGCGCATCCAAATGCAATCCGTTAAATTTGCAAAAGCAAATTCATAGTTTACTAAAGAGATCGATAATGTATTATGACTGCAGTATAAATCATACAAATGTACAAGTGCTCAAATAATTGTAGTATGGCTGTTTTAGGAATGATGTGGATTGGTGAATCAGATTAGACACAGAGGTGCCAGGCCCACAAACTAATATTAAATCGAAGTGCTTCTGTTCTAGAATGTAAATGGTTCAAATAAACTAATTTTTAATAACTGCAACTGAACATGAAACTGGTGAATATTAAGAAACTAACCATATCTATCAGACCTGCATAGTCTGCTGTGGATGCAGTAATTGCTATTGCCGTTTGATATACTGCAGTCCGTTGCACCAGGTTTTCTGTTTTGCTACAAAGTGGTTTCCTCGGGTCAAGAACAATGCAAGCATTTAAGCTTACAAATAGTGATCGTGATATAAGGTGTGTGTGTGTGTGTGTTCCAAACGTACAATGTGTCCTATGTGCGTTTGTTTTGGTTTTCTGCATTGCCTAAAATATTTGTAGTTCAATGATGGACAACTAGTTTAATATTTATTTATTTAAATTCTAGAAAAGACCAAGAAGCTCCTATTCAGCGGAGCAAAGTCGGTCCTGCAAAATGCAGAGCATCAGAATGGGCAGAATGGGAAGGAAGACCACTGCACAGTGCCAGAGCTATTAAATGGACAGACCATTATTGGACAAGATGGGAAATTACATAGAAACAAACAAGCACCAAAAGGTACGTATCACTGACAAACCTAAATACTGCTAATTGTGTGGTCTGTTGGTTTTTATAGCATGTCTGTGCCCAGTTAAAAACACCAAATTAACCATTTTATGAACTGTTATCATTCATAACATCCACTTTCAGCTCAGCATTCAAAATGTTAAAGAGCATTCTGCTAGCGTATTGTTATTTATCCTGTCTATTTGGTACTGTATATCCACTGTGCAACAGGTGGGTAGCAAATACAAGTGTTCTCTGTACAGACTTACACATACTTGTGTAAACTTCTCTCCATCTCCTAAACTAAATGATGGGGGGGAAAAAAAACATGATAACAGCAGCTAACCATTAACGGTCTTTTTTTAAAGAGTACATGTCATGACAAATACGACTTAAACATTTCATCTGTATATTGTGCTAGAAGAATTGCCAGCCAATATCTCAATTACTCTAAAATCATCAGAGGTAAAAACAGCCCTTCCCTCCTCCTCTCAGTTCAGTTTCTTCCAAACCTGACCCAATCAGCATGGTAAGAAGGCTGTGCTCTGTGAAACCCTACTCTGGGTGTCTCTCCTGTTAGAATTCAAACTAAGGTGAAACCAATGCCTACAAGGGGAAGTAGGGAGGAGGGGCAAGCTCTTCTGCATGTCTGTGTCTGGGCAATCTGAGAATGGTAAGGGAGAACACAATACATCTTATTTACACATTGACAATGTAAGGTGTCAAGGGCGTTTTAACCTTTTTGGGAAGCAAAAAGGATTTTAATTATTATTTATTTATTGTTTTCTTATGCTTCCCATAAGTCCATGTGACTAAGATATGGCTTTTTTGACACCTGCACACTGAACTGTAACCCAACTTCCACGTTGTACCTAGCATGTTTGTGTGCATGCTATGTCCCAATAAAGATGTGATGGAAGCTGTGCATAGTAATGTTTTACAGAGATGTGCTGTTATAACTGGTGCCGTTCCTTTCTCATACAGCACTGAATATGGGAAACTCAAAAGCGTGTTCCTTCTGTGTCCGATCTGTTGGTGAAAATGTATCGTGTTCACAGTGTGAGCGTTCTGTGTGCAAAAGTTGCTGCATGTCTTGCAATTGCTGCTCGGCAGCAATATGCTCTTTCTGTAGAGTTGCGTAAGTATTCACAAATACATTTTTTGACTCATTTCTAACATGTTTTCATTACTGCCGCTCCCCCCCCCCTTTCAAAATTGAAAGGATTAAATAATAGTTAACTTGCTTATATTCGTGTTCTGGGATAGTCTCCTCTCTGCATCTCAATCCACTTCCTCTGAAGATATCATTACTGATGACTTGTGTCCAATCAGGTGCTTCTCATAGAGAAGCATTATGACACATGGTGCATGCAAGGCTTTATGCGAACAGTCATCACTTATCTGAGAAGCATTTACTTTGTTATGAACTACAGTTCAAAGCGGGTGAGATAAGAAAGTCTCCCTGCTGTCTGCTTGACCGATGTGAGTTACTAAGAAGATTTATAAAAGTGGTAATTTTTCTCTTTAGATTGCTGGTTTCATAAGTTAAATCAGAGTTGCACTTTATGCTAAAGCTGAAGTTCTTGTATGGACTCTAATGTCCTTTTACCAAAAGAGTTTTTTTGACCCAGGAATTCAGATTAAGATGCTTTTGTCTAAGTCATTGACAATGTAAATCACGGTCATATCTGAGAAATGGTGCTTTTTTTTTTTTTTTTTTTTTTTACATTTTGGTTTATAACATATCTCTGTAGTTGCTGTAGCACCACTTTCTCCTTTAGATACTTTAATTTTTCAAAGGTCTTCATGTCATGCAATGCTAAATAGATTTAGGACATTGCACACAGCTCATGCCTGCATTTTCTAAATGAACAGTGAGTGGAGCAGTTGCTCACCTTGTGGTTTGTGAAACCCTCACAGCCTGGTGCTGTGTTCAGTCCTTTTCTGAGAAGGATTGGTTGAAAGTTGTCCAGCTCGATTACTTTAAAATAGGTGTACCAGCTGCAGTGAGGAATTGTGTTGGTGCTGGAGTAATGGTATGTTTAAATGGATACTCCGGAACCCTAAAATACTTTGGCAGGCTATTGCTAGTTGTTTCTAGATCTACCCCCATTAGAACAAGTGTGTAACTAAATGCATGCCTGCCTTTGTTGTATATCTACTAAACAAAGACTTATTTTTTTTTATATTTGGGCAATGGAGTGTCCCTTTTTTTAATTGTGAGATAGATCTATGATGAGATGTTGTACATAATGTTAATTCTATATATGCAGTCAATACCGTTAATAGCAGATTTGATACACTAATTAAAATGTTTCCCAATTTCAGGGACAGCGACCCCGGGGAACGGGTCTTCTGCACTTCCTGTTCTGTGTTTGAATTGTAAAGAATGTTCTAATGCATGTAGTAAATACTTTTATATTCTAACTCCTAAATATTTTTATATTTGTATGAAAATTTTTATATGTAATAAAATTAAACTTCGTAATAAATACAACTTGGCTAAAGAGCATGTTTTTTATGTAAAGATTACAATTAAGAGTTCTATACAAAACTTGACCAAACTATCGTGCATATATTTACACATTTTCTTTCCAGTAATATACAAACCCCTATATACAGGCATACCCCCCTTTACATACACTCAGGAGTACAGACATTCCTGCGCCTCTTCTGTTTGCAAGTGAACAATAAATGGAAGGTTCTATTCTCGCCCGGAGCAGCTCAGTTCAGTGTCATTGGGGCAAGAACTTTTCCCACCTTCTCACATGGCACAGGTCCATCTCAAATTTATAATGCCTACTCCTAGAGCTGAAACGTTGATGTCCTGTAACAAATAAAGAATATTGAAAGATTGAAAAATTCCTGGAGTGCCGGTATTTACTTGGATGGATATACACATTTATGGTTTAACTTTGAATCCTCAGAATTGTGGCTAATGCAGCTAAACTGCTAAGTCATAGTTACAGCAAATGGCAGGGTAAACCCTTTCACTGGATGGCAGCCGACGAGAGAGAGAGATATCTCTATCTTTTTTTTGGTCGGCTGCCATCCAGTGAAAGGGTTTACCCTGCCATTTGCTGTAACTATGACTTAGCAGTTTAGCTGCATTAGCCACAATTCTGAGGATTCAAAGTTAAACCATAAATGTGTAAAGTGATAGAGCGGTTTCTAAACAAAGTGTGCAACTAAGCTGCTAAAAATACAAATTGGCACTGTATTGACAGAAAATGGCCCAGTGGGCAGGTTTATTTTACTTTCCTCCCAGTTTAAGGTTGTCCAATGAGTAAAACATTAAAGAGACATGGTACAATCTGGAATTAGTTTTTTTTTGTTTTTTGTTTTTTTTGCGGTTTGTTTTGACTGAATAAAAGCACACTGGAAATCTAAAGTTGTAGTATCAGTTATGCCTGTAAACGACTATTGCAATGCAGAAAAAAAGTATTGCTTCACTTTCAGTACATCTTCGTTTTACATACATGCTCTGGTCCAATTGTGTACTTAAAAGTGGGGTATGCCTGTAGTGACCTATCTAGTATTGAAGGACAAGCACGTATGCGGTCTATGCCGTCTTTAAAACCCTCTCATTTATATTCTTTTCATTATCCTTGTACTCCAGTTTCTTTTTACAATCATGACAACCTAACTTATTTTTTCAGTCCTCTCCTCACTTTTTTTTATCGTAAATACAATATTGTTCCTGTACCATCACATTACATTCTGTGTTTGCCATACTTAATCCAGAGCTTTTCAGAAAATTGTTCGCTTCATGACAAATTTCTCTAGAATCTAGGAGCCAGGACCAAATTTGTTCATCAGAATGTGCTTTAGGGCAGGATTTAAAAAAAAAAAAAAAGTATATGCATGGTGATGGTTGGTTATATATTTTTTAATTCCCCCCCCCCCCCCCCCCCCCAAACATAGCCCATACAATCATATCCTAACATCGCATAAGAATGTTCTATAAACACCCACATTCAGTGCCTTATCTTGGCAGGCTTTCTTGTATGTTAAGCCACCACTTTTGGGGGCTTGTCTCCATACAATCCATTCTTGGCTTCCCGAAGTATCTTCTTACCACCAGAATTGGCTAGTAAACTGGTTCATGGATTGCAGGATAAAACTTACCAGGAAAGGTTAAAGGATCTTAACATGTATAGCTTGGAGGAAAGACGAGACACGGGGGGATATGATAGAAACATTTAAATACATAAAGGGAATCAACACAGGAAAGGAGGAGACTATATTTAAAAGAAGAGAAACTACCACAACAAGAGGACATAGTCTTAAATTAGAGGGACAAAGGTTTAAAAATAATATCCGGAAGTATTACTTTACTGAGAGGGTAGTGGATGCATGGAATAGCCTTCCAGCTGAAGTGGGAGAGGGTAACACAGTAAAGGAGTTTAAGCATGCGTGGGATAGGCATAAGGCTATCCTAACTATAAGATAAGGCCAGGGACTAATGAAAGTATTTAGAAAATTGGGCAGACTAGATGGGCCGAGTGGTTCTTATCTGCCGTCACATTCTAGGTTTCCTGTTACGCTGAGCTGATCTGGAAGTACTATCTAAATCGTCAGTCACAGCTTGAGTATTTTATCAGAAATGTTTTGGTTTTCAGATCGCTGCA
The DNA here is from genome assembly GCF_036172605.1 of Pelobates fuscus. NCBI lineage: Eukaryota > Metazoa > Chordata > Amphibia > Anura > Pelobatidae > Pelobates > Pelobates fuscus. The sequence continues at coordinate 15,551,838 of NC_086329.1, read as the reverse complement.
ACTATTGTAAAAAACTGTTATATTTCAATCCAATATTCTGCAGATCAGACCCTAAATAATGTTTGGTCACTTTCCAAATGCTCAACATGCCTTGTGACTGTGTATGTACATCTAATTTTAGTCTAGAACAAGCTGGTTGATTTTGCAAACTTTTGGTTTACAAGCTTTTATAGGAAGGTTACAAAGGAATTGTATCCTTTGCCACTAACCTAGAAAACTCCTAATGTGTTTTAAGATAATGATCCACCTGCTTCTCTAATAAACCATCCTAAAGCTAAAATGTCATAGACCTCATTGAAATCTTTTAATGCCCCTGCATGCATCTGTCTAGCCCATTTTTTTTCCTTCTGCTGTCACATACTGCATGAATTCACAGGGAATAGGGCATTAGCAGCTGTTGGCAGAGCTACACCAGAAGTTTCTTACACATTTATATTTATATCTTGTGTGTGATTGGGGAAACTTGGAGCAATAGAAATTTATTTTTGTTCCTCTAATGAAGCATTTTAAATGCTCCTGAGAAAATCTACTGGTTTATTAGAAAGCTGTGCTCAAAAGCAGGGGTTCTAAAACTAGCCTTTGTTGTCCCTGTCTGTCCATTTTTTTTTTTTAGATTGTTCTGTACCAATGGATGTTCTATATACCTACATTCCGGTACCTGCATCCCCTGTGTTGTCAGATCTAAGATGGTCTTTATCTACTGAATTCTGTATTTAAAAAGCAGCTCTGACCTGTTTATTATGGCATTCCAAAATATATCCAGTTAGCTGACCTTGTAGATAGGTTACACTACAAGTAATGGGGATAATGGCTTTTGTGATTAATTTTTTTTGCATAGTTGAAAAGAGCTTTTCTTACATCTGTTTTTGTTGATTTAAAAAAAAAAATTGATGCCCTTCCAATTTTGCAACTAACTAGGGGGGGGGGGGGGGGAGAATCTTTCTTGACCCCAGAATGGCAGTCTTATACTGTGATCAGCCCAAAAATGTTAAAAATATATTCCTGATTTATGTTTTGCAAGTGTTCATTAATTCAGTTGCTGTTTAAACCTCTGTAGAGACTTTGATAAAGCCAGCTCTTTGGCTGAGAATTCCACATCCTTATTGTTTTTGCTGTAAAAGAACCTTTCTTTTGCCTTAGCCCAGTGTTTCCCAAACCAGTCATCCAGTCCCCGTATTGTCCTAATCTCCATTGGATTAAAACTGGGAAATACATAGATCCTGGATTGCTGATGGGCCATGTTAACTGGTTTGGGTACCACTGTCTCCTTTCTTCCAGGCTAAATGCGGAACGTTATGTCCTATGTATAAGCCTGTTTATGAATAGATTTCCAGACAATGGTTTTTGTTGGCCTTGAATATATTTGTATAATTCTATCAAAACCCTCCGGGTTCTTTTACAATCAATATATTTTACATAGACTGACTTAACTGAAAAGTTAATAGTTTAACACTTTAATACGTGTCTACATTACGCAATCAATACTTTACATTTTATCAGCATTTATTACCATACCTGAAAGAGAAGATTTGTTGGTGGGAGATACTCTATATAATAGGGCTCGTTAAATCCCTGGTAGCCATGGCAACCAGGAAATTTTGTCCTGGTATTTGTAAACCTGTTTAAGCCTTGAGGTGACTGGCTGCCTGAGAGCAGAGGCGGGCAGTCGGATCACGGAGGCTTGAGGGAGGTGGCCAGCCAGCTCATTGAGATGCAAGGGAGGGAGACCGGCTCATGGAGAACTGTGAGTGGGGCGGCCGGCTCATTTATTGCTGAGGGAGGGATGGGGGCGGCCAGCCTATGGAGAGCTGAGGGAGGCGGACGGCTGACTGAGGGGACAACCGGGTAATGGAGAGCAGAGGCAGGCGGAAGGATGACAATGCCGCGGTGAGCTGTAACCTCCCTGCTCTGCTCCCTCACGCAGCTTGTAATGATGCCGTGAGCCGGGTTATGACGTCACTCTGGCTCACCAAACAGTGCGCGAATAGGAGCTGCGTAAGGAGATGACAGCAGCCCCACTGGACCTCAGGGAAAGCCTATCCACTCCAGCTCTCCAGAAGTAAGGAGCCTGGGTGGATTTAAATAAAGTAATTACTTGTGAGTGTTTGTGTGTCTGTATGTCTGAGTGTTTTTACTCACTTCTCCCCCCCCCCCCCCCCTCCCCTCCATGCTGATGACGCTGCGGCTGGACCCCCACCTCCATAGCTGAGATTATCAATCTTGACTATCTCAGCCAATCAAATGCTTCCCCATAGGAAAGCATTGGAAGACTATTGCGCATGCAAGTCAAAATGCCACTGCACCCATTTAGAGGTGCATTGAATCAATGCATCCCTATAGAGCACATTACTAAGCGGTAGTAATTTTGGTGACTATAGTGTCCCTTTAATATATTCATTCAGTTCAACAGCATACATGGTTTACTAAATGGAGAATTGCTGGGAATTCAAAGCAAAGTTCAAATTTAAGGTCAAAGCAGCCAAACTGGATTGGAGAATTTTGCCAGTTCACTCATTTTGAACTTAAAATTTTAAATTCACATAGAATTCCTGGCAATTCTGGTACACAGAACAGAAACGGTTTAGTGGGCTGCCAGTACAGAACAAACAACTAAATGGGGATGGTTAGAGATCCTTGACCATCGGCATTGTGAAGCACTTCTGGAGGCCGTCTGAGTGACTGTCGCTAGAGGTGTTACCAGGCAGCAATGTAAACACTGCCCTTTTTTTTTTTTTTTTCTGGAAAGTCAGTGTTTACATTGAAACGCGTTCAGGGACAGGATATAGCCTTCAGAACAACTGCATTAAGCTGTAGTGGTTCTGGTGACTATAGTGTCCCTTTAAGAATTGTATTTTTGGTGTGGATTTCTCTGGCTCCTAACTTTTCTAGCTGGCTCCTAGATTCCAAGCAAATTTGTCAAGCCCTGCTCTATAACACCAAGATACTGGTTGACCTATGTTATGCCAAGTGGTGAAACAATTAAGCTAAATGGGTGACTTGGGAACTAGTTGCCAAGTGGCGATGAGAGGCTCTACCTATGATTTGGCCTGTTGGGTATGTTTCCCACCGACCATTGTGGTGGGGTGTTGGCCTCTTGCTGAGGTTTAAAGAGATTCAAAAAAAGTTGGCCGTGACAGGTGAGGCCCTGGCTGCTTTTGCTAAGAGGGCAGAGATGGGAGGCAGTAACTATGATTTGGCCCGAGGGGCGAATACCTCTGTAGTTGAGAATGAGAGTTGGCCTTGCGGGACCGCTATATAATGGCACGAGAAGCCGAAAACTACCTATGGCCACTTATGGTACACTAACAGCCAGAACAAGCTAAAGATAAGTTCTGTAGAGTGAGTGGTTGTAGTAAGAAAGGAGGTAGTATCGTAAAACCAGTCACATACGTGGTGACTTAAAAACGTAAGAGGGTAAGAATAGGTGAATAGAAAGTGGAAAGCAAAAGAAAATGTTTACAGAGATACTTGATATACACTCGGTCAGGTGCGATTTATCACTTGTAACCCCAGAAATATGGTATTTTCTCCTGTGTTTGTGTCTTGAGTTTTATATATTGTTTTTATTGGTAAAGCTTGCAACATCTTTCTGTTCACCCTAACCAAATATGAATACAAATTGCAGTTACGCACAGCAGCAATCCCATCGTTTGTTTTTAAAACCAAAACAATAATTATAATAAAAGTTAATGATCTTTGCTTATATTCTTTTTCTTCTCCTAATGGGTTTTATCTTAACTGTTTGCAACATCTGGTTCACCGGCAAACTTCTCTTTCATTTGGCATTAGCGCTATTAACACCAAATCGACTTGTCATCTTCAATAAAACCTCCTGCCATATAGCGGTGAGGTTAGGAGTAGCTTTATATCTCCTTCTAATTACCTACTTATCAAGTCTGATTCCCAACGACAGAACTTTTCCACTTGCAGTTTTGTGTTTTTTCTTTTTCTATTTATGAGTCTCGCATGTCTGTGTATCCTTTCATCAATACACATTTATCAGCTTCAGAATATCATTTTTTATTTTTCCTTAAAACAGTTTCTTCCATTGCAGTTTTAATTTTTCTATATAGCTATCTATATCTTGCATACTGCAATACTCTGGTATTTTTTTTAATTTTTTTTTTTTTATATTTCATAAACACCCTCTTTTAGACCACTGCCCTATGATCTTCTGTGTCTTTGACCTTTCCTCGCCTACCCCTTTATACATTTACATTTGTTTTCCCTTCACTTTTCTTTGCTCATGCCGTTGAAATAAAGGGAAGGGACCATGGTCATTTCTTAAAGGGACTCTAAAGTCACCAAAACAAAAACTGTATTCCTAACACTATAGTGTCTCTCGGCCGTGTCCCCCAAAGGTTTATTCACTTACCTAATTCCAGCGCTGAGGTTCCTTGGTGCTGGATCGAATGTCATCTCCTGCGACATCAGTGATTGGCTTCTTGTAGGTTATGCAAGACGCTAGGCATCCTCATGCAAAGCGTGAGGACGTCCACCGTCAGTTCACGGAGTAAAACACCATAAAATGCAAAGAAGAGCATCGAGTTGCTGTCTGGGAGTCTGGAAGGAGTGAAGGTGCACCAACAGTGGGCGTTATTGAAGTGTAACTCCCACCTTTGTAAGGAGATCGCGGAGGGAAATGTAAGTGGTGGCAAGTTCCCTTAAAAAAAAAAAAAAATTTGGTTTGACAGGATAACAATGATAAACATTAATTCATATTACAATCTCATCAAATTGTTTTGCGTCAAACTGTGATGCCTATGTAAAGAGTGGAACATTGCATAGATGAATCTCATATAAACCCAGGCAAAGAAGAACATTTTTACTATAATTTACTTAGCGTAACTTTCTTTTTCTGAAGTTTTCTATGGTAGCATTACAACTCGGTTGGTGGGACAACAAAGTGCAGTGGATAAGCATGTTTAATAAAAACAAAACTTTGATGTTGCGGTGAGATTACTTACCAAACTGGGCAAAGAAATCTCATTAGTAGTAAGTGGATTGATTGTAGCCAGAAAGACATAAGGCTTACGTATTTTGAGGACACCATATGGCGGTTATCTTAGGATTTAAGATTTACACAGTTGCTTCTTTGTAGATATGGAGAATACAGTGTTAAGCAGGTGTGGAAAAAAAAATAGATTCAGATGAACTACTTCATCCAAAGAAAAATATAAATTTATTTTGAAAATGATTTGGGAAAATCTATTTAGAAGTACGCAAAGGGAACAAAGATTATCCAATTGGTCTACTGCAAAATATTGACATGGTATATAGATAGTGTGTTTAAGAACTCAGTGAAGGGGTGAAATAGGAATGGTATTTAGCAGAGATAGATTGAATGTCTGACACTCTAATCACCAGAACCACTATGTCTTAAAGAAACACTACAGGGTCAGGAATACATGGGACTGCATATTCACCTTTTGAGTCATTGATTGTATATTTATTATTGTATTTGATCGTGTCCCTGAGAAAGTCCACTGAGGTAAAGCTGTTTTATTTTTGTTATATGTATGACGATTTGCACAAAATAAATCACTTTGAAATCTGTAGAGAGTCATCCATTTATTTTCCAACACTGGACCTCACATACAGTAGAGAGGAAGTTAGGAAGGTGATAGTCCCCAGACTTAACCCGGAGAGGCACCCCAAGGCTCAAAAACTTTAAATATTTCTGTGAGTGCCATTTTTATTGTACTATACTGTAATTTACTATGTGCTGTTTATTTATTCCTTTATAGATGCACAGCTGAATCCCAATATCGGGCACATATATATTATAGAATTTCCATTTGTATGAATGGAATACTGCAAACTCAGGCAAATCTTTGTTTAGTTTAGAAAGTAGAAAAGTCCTTAATTTGGTACCGTTATCTGTGATTGCAAGATTTAAGAATACCAAATTAGGGAGCTATTGCCTAAACAAAGCCGCTAAAGGTGGAGAGGGAGGCAGCGCCACAGGTGAAAAAAAAAACAAAAAACTGGTTTTAAACTATGCAAGACACTACATAAGAGAGAATACGTATAAGATAAAAAAAACAAGAGTTCGAAATATCGATAACGAATAATAATCAGGAGTCCAAAAGAGTCTATGCCTGACTAATACAGGGAGTGCAGAATTATTAGGCAAGTTGTATTTTTGAGGATTCATTGTATTATTGAACAACAACCATGTTCTCAATGAACCCAAAAAACTCATTAATATCAAAGCTGAATATTTTTGGAAGTAGTTTTTAGTTTGTTTTTAGTTATAGGTATTTTAGGGGGATATCTGTGTGTGCAGGTGACTATTACTGTGCATAATTATTAGGCAACTTAACAAAAAACAAATATATACCCATTTCAATTATTTATTTTTACCAGTGAAACCAATATAACATCTCAACATTCACAAATATACATTTCTGACATTCAAAAACATAACAAAAACAAATCAGTGACCAATATAGCCACCTTTCTTTGCAAGGACACTCAAAAGCCTGCCATCCATGGATTCTGTCAGTGTTTTGATCTGTTCACCATCAACATTGCGTGCAGCAGCAACCACAGCCTCCCAGACACTGTTCAGAGAGGTGTACTGTTTTCCCTCCTTGTAAATCTCACATTTGATGATGGACCACAGGTTCTCAATGGGGTTCAGATCAGGTGAACAAGGAGGCCATGTCATTAGATTTTCTTATTTTATACCCTTTCTTGCCAGCCACGCTGTGGAGTACTTGGACGCGTGTGATGGAGCATTGTCCTGCATGAAAATCATGTTTTTCTTGAAGGATGCAGACTTCTTCCTGTACCACTGCTTGAAGAAGGTGTCTTCCAGAAACTGACAGTAGGACTGGGAGTTGAGCTTGACTCCATCCTCAACCCGAAAAGGCCCCACAAGCTCATCTTTGATGATACCAGCCCAAACCAGTACTCCACCTCCACCTTGCTGGTGTCTGAGTCGGACTGGAGCTCTCTGCCCTTTACCAATCCATCCATCTGGCCCATCAAGACTCACTCTCATTTCATCAGTCCATAAAACCTTAGAAAAATCAGTCTTGAGATATTTCTTGGCCCAGTCTTGACGTTTCAGCTTGTGTGTCTTGTTCAGTGGTGGTCGTCTTTCAGCCTTTCTTACCTTGGCCATGTCTCTGAGTATTGCACACCTTGTGCTTTTGGGCACTCCAGTGATGTTGCAGCTCTGAAATATGGCCAAACTGGTGGCAAGTGGCATCTTGGCAGCTGCACGCTTGACTTTTCTCAGTTCATGGGCAGTTATTTTGCGCCTTGGTTTCTCCACACGCTTCTTGCGACCCTGTTGACTATTTTGAATGAAACGCTTGATTGTTCGATGATCACGCTTCAGAAGCTTTGCAATTTTAAGAGTGCTGCATCCCTCTGCAAGATATCTCACTATTTTTGACTTTTCTGAGCCTGTCAAGTCCTTCTTTTGACCCATTTTGCCAAAGGAAAGGAAGTTGCCTAATAATTATGCACACCTGATATAGGGTGTTGATGTCATTAGACCACACCCCTTCTCATTACAGAGATGCACATCACCTAATATGCTTAATTGGTAGTAGGCTTTCGAGCCTATACAGCTTGGAGTAAGACAACATGCATAAAGAGGATGATGTGGTCAAAATACTCATTTGCCTAATAATTCTGCACTCCCTGTACATCAAAAAGTCCAAATGAAACCTTGTATAAGAAGACAATCACAATCTTGTCAGGGGAAGTATTCCCCAGTAAGGTATGGGCATGGGATCAGTCCCAAAATATAAAGACAGCAAATAATGGTGCAGTATATCCCAACAGGTACTAAGTACTATTTTGTAAGAGGTCTATATGGTCCTACTCACATTTTCCAGAGCTATAAGACTAGCTCTAGTGTGGATGGCATCAGTGGTACAATCCCCACTTATGGGATATGTGACGTTTTGTAGTAGATGGATATCTTGTTGGTATAAGGACTATATGAAATATAAATGAAACAATAAAAGTGCTTATTGTATAAAAGCCAGAGGTGAAATAATAAAATACAAAGTGGTTACTCACATTTTATTGAGCAGGCAGACTGCTCAATGAATAAAGCTTGAGTGGTATAATCCCCACCAAGAATTCTTTGGAGTAAACATCTCACTAGAACAATAAAAACTCCAGGTAAATGTACCTGGTGCCAGGTAAAAATAAATAAATACATAACAGAGTAAAATGGCTCTTACAAGTTGTAAGTGGCCAAAATATCTTTAATAAAATACAGCAATTAAAATACCACAACGTGTTTCTTCCCTTAGGGCTTTCTCAAGTGGCTAATAGCATGTACCTGACAACACTGGCTTGATATAGGCCTCAGATTACTTGATTTTGGCGCCAAAATGACATCATGGTCTCATGTCCACTTTTTTTTTTTTTTGTTTAACTTTATTATAGAACATGTTTCAGCCATATTAGGGAGGGCAATAAAACATGTGTCAGCCATATTAGGGAGGGCAATGAAAAAAAGTGGAATGAGGGAATTAATGAATAAAACATATATTTGACAAGTAGCAAGTGCAAATATTACTCAGACTATGGTTTTTTAGCATACATTTTAAAATATGATGGTAGAAAATTATAATAAATATAAAAAGGTCACAGTAAATTGCAAATGTCACAGAAAAATTGCAGAAAAGTATGATAAATAAATAACAAAATAAAAGATACAAACTGTAAAAAAAAATAATATAAAGAAACAAAATATTACAGAAATTTTGAAATAAAGAGAAAAATGTGCAGGCAAAGGCAATAATAATAAATAGGGGTAAAAGAGGATGTGTCATAAGATGCTTTTTCTTGTAAAATTGTATACAAATATATGCCTATATTTTTTTAAAACCATATATAAATATAGGGTAAGAATAAAGTAAAATAAAATAACATTAGTATACTTGTATCACATTATAAACAAAACAAAATAGGCAAATTTATAAAAAGTTAAAAAGATCAAAATAAACCTACAGGGGCAAGCGTTTTTAACAAGAACATCCAATACATTTCTTTCCGACCCAAAGGTTTTTCTTAAAATCACCACCCCTCCACTGTATTTTACATTTTTGAATTCCAAGACATTTTAGATGTTTGGTTTTTTTTTATCATGTTTGATAAAGTGCTTTGAGACTGAGTGGTTAGGGTAACCTTCAATGATGTTCCGACAGTGCTCTGCCAGTCTAATTTTTAATTGTGGTATTTTAATTGCTGTATTTCATTAAAGGTATTTTGGCCCCTTTCAACTTGTGAGTTAGCCATTGTACTCTTTTATGTATTTATTTATTTTTACCTGGCACCAGAGTTTTTATTGTTCTAGTGAGAAGTTTACTCCCAAGAATCCTTGGTGAGGATTATACCACTCAAGCTTTATTCATTGAGCAGTTTGCCTGCTCAAAAAAATGTGAGTAACCACTTGGTATTTTATTACTTCACCTCTGGCTTTTATACAATAAGCACTATTTTTGTTTCATAAAGTCCTTATACCAACAAGATATCCATCTACTACAAAACTTCACGTATCTTTAAGTGGGGATTGTACCACTGTATGCCATCTACACTAGAGCTAGTTTTATAGCTCTGGAAAATGTGAGTAGGACCATATAGACCTCTTACAAAATAGTACTTCGTACCTGTTGGGATATACTGCACCATTATTTGCTGTCTTTTTTTTTTTTTATATGGATCTCACGAATATCCCATCCCCATACCTTACTGAGGAATACTTCACCTGAATAAGTTGTGATTGACTTCTTCTACAAGGTTTTATTTGGACCGTATGCTGTATTTATTAGGCACAATTTTTTTTCGACTCCTGATTTATTCATTATCTATATTTCAAACTTTGTTTTTTTTTAATCTTTTATATTCTCTATTATGTAGTGTCTTGTATATATGCTCGTATAGTTTAAAATCAGTTAAACTATTATTTAAATATTATTTTTCACCTGCGACACCGCAGCCGCCTCCCGCTCCACCTTTTTTTTTGCTTTTGTCTAGAAACATAGAATGTGACGGCAGATAAGAACCACTCGGCCCATCTAGTCTGCCCAATTTTCTAAATACTTTCATTAGTCCCTGGCCTTATCTTATAGTTAGGATAGCCTTATGCCTATCCCACGCATGCTTAAACTCCTTTACTGTGTTAACCTCTACCACTTCAGCTGGAAGGCTATTCCATGCATCCACTACCCTCTCAGTAAAGTAATACTTCCTGATATTATTTTTAAACCTTTGTCCCTCTAATTTAAGACTGTCCATTTGTTGTGGTAGTTTTTCTTCTATTAAATATGGTCTCCTTCTTTACTGTGTTGATTCTTTTTATAGGGTCTGTTAGGGAGCCCTATTTTTCAGGTGTGCTGCCTTATATTTATCTCTGTATGGTCTAATATATTAGCGCTGATCCTATGTACATATTTAAACACAGCAGCTGCCTGATTTGGTTGTGGTACCTTTAAATACAGATTGATAAACCCACATAGAGGTACCAATTTTACAAGAATTATCTAATGAATTAAATCCTTCTTCCACTATGGCATTCAGAATTTGGGAGGAATGTCCAAACAGGTTTAATTCTGTTAGAAATGTGATTCTTCCGAAAACAGATGCCCAAGTCTACTACTGTATTATGATATAACTTACGTTTCTGGTAGTTGTAATATAACTTCTATAAATTAGGTCACTCAATCACAACATATACCTTATCCAAAGGGCACCCTTGTGCAGAGTGGATAATTCAGCAACAGAACTTGAATTCGTTCAGAAGCACCAGGCAGTGATAAGCACCCTAAATATAGCAAAGGGGCACAGTGCCAATGCTCCAGGCAAATGCCTAATTCACGTAACGGTGGCCGACTGGCTGTGTCCCTTGAGGTTTTTTGTCAAGATGTTTTTAATCAGTTAGGGTAATTAGAATCACAAGGACTAAGTACCTTAGTCTTATAACATCATTCTAGGGTGTTCCTATTCCCTACCCAATAGTGCTGGGTTAAAGCACAAATTCATCATACATATTGATGCACTGAATACACAGGATATTGCAAGGCAGGGAATGGGCTTTGGTTACAAGGGATTCCATAGGATTTAGAAAGATGTTCCTTTACAGTTCTGTAAATGACCAAGCTAGTAGGCTACTATGTTTCCCTCAAACTATCATCAGTGTGTCGGGGAGGGATGCAAGCAGACCTTTTTTTTTTTTTAGTAAAATTCTCTTTATCCCATTCTATAAGCAACCATTCAGCTGTGCTCACTGCATTCTTGGATAACTATGTATTGAGACAGCGCTTTCACATTCCACTTTATCAGTATAGGTTTAGGCTGGAACCGACTTAAAATGATCAGTGTAGGCACCATAACCATTAAAGCCATTTATGAGCTAAGCACATCAAATGACTCACTCAAGCCAATGAATTACCGTACTTTAAAATAGAATGCTGATTAAATTAAATAAATAATGTAAAAAAGCACTACATTATATTACAACATTTAGCTTTATTATGATAGTAAAATAAAGAAAAATATTTAACAAAGGGAAGTGGGGGGGTCATTTGTTTTGATCAACATTTTGTCAGTTTTCTGATACGAAGGGAGGACCGCCCCACGTTAAAGGGACACTCTAGACACCAAACCTTTAGCTTAATGAAGTGATTTTGATGGATAAAGCATGAGCCTGGATTGTCACTGCTCTATTCTCTGCAATTTTACAGTTAAACAGTTAAACCACTGTTTTTGTGGCCCTAACCATACCTACCCTGCATGCGACACAGCCTCCTTACCTACATCCTGTAAGGAGAGATCTAAATTTGTAAATTTCCTTCATGCGCAGGGTGAATAATTAATTTATGTCCTGCTCTGTTTGCCTGCTAGAGCCTACATGAGCCCCTGTGTATGAATAAAGTTCAAGTAACAGAGCAGGAGATAAGAACCTCTAAAGTAAACACTCTTGAGTCGTAAGATTAAAAATTAAACCATTTTGTTCATGGAGGTTGTATGATATCACAGCCAGGGGAGGTGAGGCTAGGACAGCATAAACACAAACAAAAGTGATATAAAGGGCACCAGTAGTACCCAAAACAAAATTTTTTTTTTGTTAATTTAAAGAAAATTAACATGTTATCTATACATTGTACTAGTAGTTTTGCCAACAATGTATAGATGAGTGAGAGAAAAACCTTTCCCACGTGTCAAACACTTGTCATACATTCTATGCCAAAGAATTGATGGACATGAAGAGCAGAAATGACCTCCCACAGGCAGTCCTCCTTCTCTCCAGCCATAACAACCACAGTGCATTCACTGTGGTTGCTATGGTAACTCTAGCAGGCCCTGCTACAGGACATTACTCCATTCAAGGCTTGAGAAAGATACATATTAGAGTCAAAACATTTCCCTTTCACTTTGATGATAAACCACCTGGGTTTATTGCTAAATACCTTTATTTTCTTGTTTCCTTATTACAGGGACACCATCTTCCAGCACCAACATTTTGGAATATGTTTTGGATTGCCTGCCACACACTATTTATTTAGTCAAATCAGCGTGTTGGTGTCACGGAGAAGGTTTGGCTTGCTTGGGGAAGTGTTCTCATTAGTGATGTCCCGAACAGTTCGCCGAGAACCGTTCGCCGGCGAATATAGCGTGTTCGCGGTCGCGAACACGCGCGATGTTCGGTCCACCCCCCTATTCGTCATGGAGGTGGGAGGATCTGGGAGGTTGGGTCTGCTGCTGATTGGCTGGAATGTGTCTGCTGACTGTGAGGTTCAGGTTCAAAGTTTACTCAATGATGACGAATAGGGGGCGGACCGAACATCGCGCGTGTTCGCAACCGCTAACACGCTATGTTCGCCGGCGAACTGTACGGGACATCACTAGTTCTCATACAGGGCAGCACCTCACTAATAAGATTGTGGCGGGGAGGACAATATAAAGGATCCCTTTAACTCCTAAATGGCAGAGAATTAAGCAGTGAGAACACAGGGGTATGATCTATACACAAAATGGTTTAATTAGGCTAAATACGGTTTTGTGCTTAAGAGGATCCTTTTAAGTACCCCACATCAACCGGGCCAGAAAATAATTATTAACTGACGAATGTTGACACTGTCCTCCCCAGTGTTCCTAGCATTTTATATTTGGTTTTAATCCTTTAAGAACATATGATGGAAATTTTCTGTCATGCTGGTCTATAACTTCTGAAGCGGTGTCCGTAAGCGGTTAAAATATGACTGAAGTTTATATTGGCAATGCAGAAGTGGAATAGACTAGCAAGTGCCTAATTTACACCATAGTCACTTTAAGGTCATATCAAGGTAAAAAAAATTATCATCACGTCATTTTTTTTCCAGCAGTAAGCACATTTTAAATGCCTTTTTCTAGTCGCCAAATACAAAAACCTTTAATTGATATTTACGTTCATTTTAAAACAAGCATCTTGTTTAGCAACAGTAAAGAAACAGACACTTTGGGTAAAGCAGTTTTTATTGTATGCATTAAGAGGGAAAACTGCATCATGAGAAGTAAAAATGCTACTGCTGAAACATAAAAAATAATGGACAGGGCTCTTTTGCCTGTGTTTAAATTCACTGGGAATTTCAGGATTTTTTTTTTTTTATTACTTTTTTCTTATTTTAATTAAAAATGTGTTCCCCTCCAAGCACAAAAAAAAAAATAATAATTAAAAAAATTTAAAAAATAGCTAAGTGCAATACATATTTGTACAATAATAAGATGATGGGGGGAAAAAAAGCAAATTGATAACCAGGTACATTCATGTGAAAACAAACAAACAAAACAAAACTTACAGGTTTAGAATTGACTTATAAAAACAAAAAACACAAAAAAAAACATATATATATATATATATATATATATATATAAATTCACACATAACAAAAATTAAACAAAAATACAAAATGGGGAACATTACATGTAATCGAAATTAAAAAAAAACAATATTCACTTCAACGCCATTACATTAATTGGTCTTCATAATTTGGTAAAACACTTTTTTTTACTATTTTGTTTACATGTAAAATGCTTAATTACATTATGCCATCTTGCTCTAGAGCAAAAAAAGCTACACCTATTTTTGCAGTGATAGATAATATGTCTAAGGACTAAACAGAGCCCTCTGTGAAATGATGGTACACAATGTGGGTAAGCCTGGTCCAATATGCCTCTTTTATTTCCTCTACAAAAAAAGGAAATTGTGATGAAGGAAATACTTTAGAAAATCTGCAGTACATGTGCAATTGCACTAGAGCATGCAACGTTGCATATTTTCATGGGCACAAACCCAACCCCCGTGTGTGACTTATGATAACTACATCAGTCTTTTAATATATCAGTTAGCAGAAAGACCTAGTGGAAGGGGTGAAGCTGGCATAGACTATCATTTAAAAAAAAATAAAAAAATATTTGAAAATGAAATTATGTCTAGGTAATTCATCCTGATATAAAATCACTCTAACTAGATCAGAAAACATCGTCATGTTATATTTCAGCTTAGGTATATTAACAATAGGATATCTATTATATTTGTATTGTATCCAGACTATTAATTGCTTCAGTTTCACTCCATATTAATCAGAACCATCTGGATGCATACTAAGTTAAATCACACTTAGGTCCAAGGGTGGGTATGATGTCCATTTAATTCATTTGGTCAGCAAAAAGGACAATATTTCAACTAAGCAGAAGTCTCTGCTGTTTTTTTTTATCTGTTTAAAATGCTTTTAGACGCCCAAAAGTAAAATGGGAAGGAATCTTTTGTAATAAACTACTATTAGCAACTAATGCTTTTTGTTCTATTCACTGAACAGTGAGTTTAGAATTAAACAAATAAATATTTTAATATTTTAAGCCACAATAATTGTGTTGGGTTAAAAATAAAATAAATTAATTTAAAAAAAAAAAAAATTCCAACACTCTTAACATTGGGGAAAAATATCTCCAACCAAATTTTTTTTTTTTCTCTCTTTGCCATTTTAACCTTAATTTTGCAAGTTGTTTTTTTTCTTTACATAAGGCAGCTTACTGTTTAATGAAAAGATTCAGAATGATTTAAAATAAAATATCCACCTCAATTAAAAAAAAAAAATTAATGCAACTTAAATTTTCTTTAAACAGACGCCATCTTTGAGAATGTGAGCATAGAAGAAACATTTTAACAATTAAACAGTCTAAAAAAATTGTACAGAGTTTGTGGACATTGAAATGGTTACTACAATTCTAAAACAATTGCATTTAAAAAAAAAAAGATAGAGATTTTTTTATTTGTGACTTAATGGACACAATACTATAGGGTTGATTCACTAAATATTAATTGAAAAGCGCATTAAAATAAAATAACCGATTTGGGAAACTTTCTCAATTCAGCTAGGAGTATAGCTTGGCTACTTTAAGCTGAATTTTACAATTCTGTTTTTAGTTCATCACCTTTCAAAATGTAGTGAATGAACCGAAATGTTTAACACTATTACACAGGCTACCAAATATTCATGAAATTTCTCTAATTAATAAATGCACAAACCCGAGATAAAATTTCCTTCTCAGCAGTTTGTATTCAAATCAGAATTGTATAATAGGACTATACCTTATACGAGGAAATAAATGCAGACTAATAAACTTACTGAATTGTCATAGATTGTGCTCAGAGATTATATTTAAGTCTTAAAGCAACATCCCTGTCTACAGTTTTTTTTTATACAATGTTTAAATAACAAAAAAAATAAATATTTTTTTCTGGTTTTCCACCAAGAACTTGCAAGCATTTTTTTTTTTTTATCTCTACATTCTAAGATATTAAAATGGTCCATTGAAGAAGCCATTCGATTCTCTACAAATATCAGTGGAATATATGTACATTCCAATGTGCACCTGCTTGATACAGATATAACTATTCCAAAAGTGGGGTTATTAAAAAAAAAAAATACAAAAATAAAAAAAATCTACTGGGTCTTCCATCACAAAAACTAAACAAAAAACAAACAAGTGCATAAAATCTTTTCAGACAGAAATGCAGCTTTAACTTACAATACATTATTCTACCCCTTTTCAAAGTGTTTCTAGACACAATGCTGCAGTAAATTACAATTTAAACTTTGTAACATAAATTGAAAAACACATATCAATTATTTCATTTTGAATCTAATTTTTGAGCCTTTTTTTAAATGCATTTTTAAACATCTGGGTTCCAAAAAAAAAACACGAAAAAAACCCAGTATTAACTACAATTTATGCCGAACGCCCTACCAAAAAAAAAAAAAAAAAAGTAAAATAAAAGCATGATAAAAGTGCATACTACTATTCACTGAGAGATGGATGTAGTGTTGCGTTTTGATTTTATTTTTCCCATCAGATAGTGAAAACTGCCTATAGCTGAATTTATGTTTCACCACTGATAAACTTTATATGCAGATTCACGGATATTTATTTATTTGTTTACGGTTTTGTTGTTTTAGATTAAATGAGTGGTTTATTGGCTATTTTAATAGAATATGGACTTGCTTGAAAATATTGGGCTTTTTAGAATGTCATTTGAAATTAGGAATACTTAATTTAGAGGCAGTTTTGTAAGCAAACCCAAATTTCATCAAGCAGACTACAAGCATAAAGATTTGTAAATAACGTTTTCACTTTACTAAACCCGTCTAATCTGATATGTATTGTCTTTCTACAGCAAGATAAGAATTCTTGTTTGATTATTTACCTCACTGAGGCTATTAATGCTTTTATTTATTTTGTTGTTTTTTCCCATATAGTGACACGTCACTGTTATAAAAAGTGACTTAAGTACTCAAAACACGTTCATTATTGCACTACTATACCTTTTAATATTTCCTAACTACATCCAATTGCCCACAGTTTGAATATTTAAATCTATTAAATAAATAAACGTCGGTGATGATGCAGTGACCAGGGTGCTGAAAATCTTTACCTTTATTTTCATTAATGATTCGTTCGTTCTTCATTTGTTCGCTTGACAGCTTGTGAGCACATTCTCGAAACAGACTGAGTGTAGTCATCCATCCCAATGTATCAGCATGTATTAATGTATATAAGGAGCTACATACATGTAACAATTTTAAGGATGGTCTAGACTTTGTTTTTTTTTTGTTTTTGTTTTTCTTTGCAAACGTGAAATGTGAGAACTTGTTTTACATACAGACTTAAATTTTACAGACATTCTTTAACTCCTCCTTTCTGGTCATACAAACATAGTTTGTAATTCATAGGCTACAGAAGGTCCTGTACAAAGTCTGATGACATTAGTGCCCAAATATGAAGTCTGTGTTGCAATGGAAAAAGGAAAAAGAAAAAAAAAGTAAAAGAAAAAAAAAAAAAGAAAAAGGAAAAAAAAAGGAAAGGAAAGTTGTAGAGAGCACTAAGAATTCCCACTTGCAGAATATGAAAACTGGGGGAAATGCGGCCTCCTCTCATTGTCAACAAATTCCAGGTTATCATCTGCAAAAAAAAAAAAAGAAGAAAAAAAAAAGAAAATAAGAGATTAGTTCTAGTCTTTAGAATTTTTTTTAAAGTTTAAATGCATCGTATAGAATTTATAGATAATCTTAAAATAATGCAAAAACAATTGACTCCATGTTTGCTGTAATTTTGTTTAAATTATTTAATGAGTAAAACAATGGTAGCATTATTAGTAAATACAGCTATTGTTTTATAAGTAATGGAACATTGTCTCCATATTTCTCATCATTTTCTCTTCCTGATTAAAACCATGGCAGCGTGATGTTAGTTAAAGGGAGACTATAAGCACCCAGACCATTTCCGCTCATTGAAGTGGTCGGAGTACAGTGTCCCTGTCCCCTTAACCCTCTAATGTAAAACATGGCAATGTTAGAGAACTTGCTATGTTTACATTGCATGGTTAAAACTCCCTCTAGTGGCAGTCTCCCAGACAGCCACTAGAGGCACCTCTTCGATTCACATATAGTTTAATTCTGTGAAACGACGCCGGACATGCTCATTCTTTGTAGCTTTGTTCAGGGCCTTTAAAATCCCCAAGTCAATGCTTTCCTATAGCAATGGCCTTGCATGTGCATTAGGTACCCCTATCAGTGTGACATAGGAGAAGGCTGAGAGCTAGAATCAGGAAAGTGAGAAGAGGTGTTTTTTTTTTTTTACCTTTTCTTTTCTGGGGGGAGAGGGGGGTGGGGTAGAGGAACACTATAGTGTTTGAAACACCGTTTTGTGGTTCTAACACCATAGTGTTCCTTTAAAAATGAAAATGTTTGATCAGAAAAAAAGCTTGCCTCCATACTTACTGTAATTATTATTTTTTTAAATCAGGTTACCTCTCGTAATACATGAAATGTATCTATAAATAAGTAATATATCAATTACAATAACTATCAGAGTCAATTGACTTTTGCCTCATTTTAGTAACAAATCAAAATAATTGTATATCATTTTGTTATATTTTATGTCTGGCTGGGGCTTTAGAAATGCAGTTACCCATCGGGCATACTATCTCTAGATGTTTAGAGGAGTTGCATTCTTTAAATGTATTTTCCTTATGAAACCATAGATCAAGAAAAACCCACTAATGAGGTGGTCTAAGAGGTGTGATCTAGGTTATTAGGAGTTTATGGGATTGGTAGTTTTTCCCCCAGTAGTAGTTCCACTCTTCACATAGGATGATTGGAACTGCTCTATAAAATTATCAAATTATATGCACAGCCAGTTTCACAAGCTGGACGCTGTAATTTTGGAGAGCTGCCGATTGCAGCTTGGCTTTTTCTCCTGGGAGGAGAGCGAGCTCCAACCAAGCTGTACGTGTGGAGCACACACTCCACACACAAATCTTGGACAACATTATCACAGGCAGCCAAGCTGTTGATTCACATTTCTAGGGATGTGTAATGCTTAGAGTAACCAGTTAAAGGGACATGCTCATCTCAGTTTCAGACCAGTCCACTAATTACTAAAACAAGTCATGATTTTGCAGTAGCAGGAGATAGGAACCCAACACCAGAGCCTGCTCTGCATGAATCACACTGATCAGACCTGCCTCTCGTCTCTCCCTGTCAGAATGTTGCAAAGTGAAGAGATCTTCCAACTGCACATGTGTAAATCTGTCAGGCATGCCTAATGCACTTTTCCAGCATTCCTAGGGATAAAACACTGATTGGTTATATCAGTGTCCCCCCTGAAGTGGGTGTGGAAAGCATAAAAAGAAGAAGCAGGTAATCAAGAAAAAATGTTTACCCACTTTTTTCAGCCTGCACAGAGAGGCAATCTTCTCATTCAAAAGTAAAGCTTTTGAATTAGACCGTTGTCTCAAAATGATGCATGTATCTTAGCTAGAGATAGTTAGCCATGGCATGTGTGCAGTGCGCGCTTAGAGTACTGATAGCAAAGGCCATCAGCAGCCAGTTCTGTGATTGTTTGTAATGTCTTTTTTCTTTAATGTTGGTTCTACAGAGTGCCATCTAATGAGCGGTAGAGCCACCATCGGTACAGAGTACAGTTACTGTGCCATGTCTTCTTTCCCGGTTATTACAGCTTTCGATGAATAATTGTAATAGTTAAATTGTCTAATGTAGGTTTTAAATATTTAGAATTTATAAAACGTTTTTTCCTCCTTCTGACTGGGTGATCTGCAGCTAATATTCAGCATGTGTCCCCGTGTAGCATCTGGCCATGGTGGGATTACTACGGGGGAGGTATCTGAGCAAGTGTCTGGGAAGTTCAGATTTTGTTATTCAGTGTGGGCAGTCAACATCTGAAGACTCGGTTTATCCCACTGAAACTTAATGCAACTGCTGACATTCAGGCTTTGCGGTTTTATTTTATTTTTTTTGTTGTACAATGGCTTGAATTAAAGACTTGTGACTGAACCACTAGTAGACATCAGCTGTCCCGCTGAAGTGGCCAATTACGTAATCTTTTAGGGGGGGCAAGCACTGCCATTGGATTTGAATTAATTTACACCTACGTCTGTACAGGGATAGAATATAATATTTTAATGAAATCTGAAGAAAGTGGACTTGTTTGATTGCAGAGGAGATCTGAAAAAACAAGTATCTACTTGTATCTTATCATTTAACTTATTAAAATAACAGGTGCATATACACATACACTGACTATCTGTACACAGACATGCATGGTAGACAGCCACTGATGGCAGACTTAGTGCTGCAATGTAAACTAGGTGCAATAGGGACACTGTACCTAGACTACTTCAATAAGCTAAAGGCTCCCAAACCCCTTCATCTCAGTGAAGTGGTTTTGGTGCCTTGGCCCTGCGGTTTGGTAAACGCAACAAATGTTTTTATTGCAGGGTTAAACACAATGCATGTGGCTGTTTTCCTGAGGTATAATGGTTATACTTGTAGTTTAAACCATTAAGAAAACAAAACAAAACAGTTTAACACTAAATGGAGGGGTGGTGCCAACAGACTCTAGGCACTATAACCACTTCAATGAGACATGTCTCTTTAAATGTCTACAACTCCTCTGCCCTTGCTTTGAACTTGGTATGGCGCGCCAGTGCTTCTCAATAAAGGCCTTGAGGATTATAATCAATGATTTGGGGAGTATGCAACTGGGATTTTGATAAAACCAGTCCAGGACAAAAAAATGTCACTAGACTCTTGTTAATGGACAGAACCATTTACGCACTAGCAGTAATTCCTTGCATTTTGCGACAGTCTATATAAAATACATACCTTGGTCCGGTGGTGTTATCGTGATCATCTGTGCTGTGAATTCTTCATCAAAATACCTTGTATCCGTCTCTGATGTAACTTGTGGTTTAAAAGGGGGAACAAGCTGAAACAATACAACAGCGCCGTTAGGAAAACATCAGACACAATCTTCTAGAGGCCCATTTTTGTTTATACCCGAAGTCAAATTAAACCTTTTATACCAGAATTTAATCCTCGAGTTTCAAAATGTCACTTTTATTAATCCTGTGTGATTAAGGTATTATCTAACTTGGAACAGCTCATTAATCTTTATCAATCAGTAGTGAAATGTTCACACATTTCAATGGTTTTTATTTTCCCCAATAGGCAGGGGGAAAACCATTGCCCTTTGCAGAATTGTTGTAGGAAATTCACGAAGTGAGGGTGCATTAAAACAAAAGCGTTTAATGTATTTATTGCAATGTAGCGGTGTAGAGCCCTCCAGTCCTGTAAGGGTAATTAATGAAAGAAAATGCAGTTTTTTTTTGTTTGGTTTTTTACAGATTGTTTTACATAAAGCAAAGTGGGGACAACCTTGCTTTATGTATAACCTTTTCAAAGAGCATTGAATATACTGCAAGATGGCTTTTATCAGTGGGATAGAGGCCTGAATTTCATTCTTATGCATGTTCAAGATTACAAATTAGATATGGGGGCAACAGCAGTGATGGACTGGTGACAATTTCAGGCTGCCACGAGGTGCAACAAACAAGATAGGAGGGGTGGTGCCAATTCTATGTTAAAATAAACAGCAGTCAGACTCCTGGAAGCTTCAGAGAAGGTCTTCAGAACTGCAGCTCCAGGTCACCATGCTTATGAATAACATTCGTTGACAAAACTTGCCAATTCGGTGCCCAGGGTGTACCATACCAGAGGTGAATCTGCATAACTCAGGGACGGAGTCTGTATAATATACATATATATCTTTTTGTCCTCGTAACCCTTTTTTTGCACTTTGTATACATTGGTAGAGATATATTGTGTCTCTGAAGCCTTTTCATCTACTTTACTGCATAATGTTGGTTTAAGTTGTTAAATCTGCCTTTTGTTTTTTATTTTTTTCATTCGTGGACGAATCGTTAATTTATTATTTATTTTTTTAATATATGCAGTTTCCCCTGGGATCAATGTTTCCACTTTTTGTTCAGACAAAAAAAAAAAATTGGTGAAATTTATTATGAAACAAAACACAACAAAAAAAAACTCCTAATAAATACAATAACAATTTTTTTTTTTAGAACACTTTAATAAATATCTACCAATGTGTTTGTACCAAAATGTATATAAAAGTCAAACTATGGCTGCAGTGCCCCTTTAATTCCACAAACCTAGCACAATACGGACATGTAGATTATGGTTTTAATTATGTGCAACTCTCAGATATGTTTTGCTCATAATTGTGTTAAAGAATGAGGAACTAGCTGCAATCCTGATCGAATGGCACTCCCCTAGAGTACACTATGAAAGCCATACCGGCTGAACTTCACACGGACACCAACTGTTCATTGACAAATAAGATCATATGGCACTGCCAACCTTTTACTCAACATGGAGCAATAAATACAGTAACATTTTAGCATGACGCTCACGGAACAAAAAGGCTTTCACATTACCTTCTTCTCGTATACATCTTGCCATTCGATTCCAGCAAAGAATTTATGTTGCATGATCTCTTTTGCATCATCCGGTCCACCCCCTAATCTACGTACATAGAGAAACAGATATCGTACAAGGTTATAACCATTTTCACAGCTATTAACCTACAATTATTAAACCTAGTATTGTGTATTTGTTATAAAAAAAAAAAAAAATCAGAAGATGCACTGCCTAGGATAGAAAAATACCAGACTTTGTATTTATGGATCACAAAATGAATAAGGGGATATTGCTCCTATCAGATGGAATTTTGGAGATCAGATGGGCGTCACAGTTACTGAATAAACATTAAAAGATTATTGCTGCAATCTATGGCAATATGCTAAATTACATGCAATACGGACTATACAGTGCCTCAAAAGTGTGAACACCTC
Source organism: Pelobates fuscus (assembly GCF_036172605.1). Taxonomy (NCBI): domain Eukaryota; kingdom Metazoa; phylum Chordata; class Amphibia; order Anura; family Pelobatidae; genus Pelobates; species Pelobates fuscus. Next base: position 15,529,091 of record NC_086329.1, on the reverse strand, counting down.
TCACTGTGTAAAGAATGGATATACATATCAAACCAAGTTGGGACAAAAAAGTGAACAGAAACAAGAGATCAGGAGGCTTCTGTTCAAATTAATTTACAATTCGGGGTTCAGCCAATTTACAGGGGGTGCCAAAAGTCAGGAATTACAAAAATACATTTAACAAAACAACTTAAGCTTAATGAAGCAGTTTTGGTGTATAGATCATGCCCCTGCAGTCTCACTCAATTCTCTGCCATTTAGATGTTGTGGCTGTGACTCACACTGCCTGCATAAAACCAAATGGTTTAATTTCACATCAGATCTTACAGCGCAGTGTGTTTACTTTAGAAGTTGGTATTCCCTGCTCTGGTAATTGAACTTTACTCATACAATGAAAGCTACTGCAGAACAGGAAAGGAAAAAAAAAATCTAAATTTAACACACTGTGTAATAATGGAAACTAAAAAGATTAGATATTTTTCAGGAAAATTTGTAGGGCGGTTTTTGAGGGCAGATTTGGCTAGGGTGCATACACATGCAATAAATATGATCGATCATGATGCTAAGAAGCTTTAATATTAATGCATTCACAGTGATAGCAATGTAGTGTAATGTAGGTAAAAATACACCAATTCCATAATGGTAATAATGATATTATATTAAATAGGATTCTCAGGATGTACGGAGACTGACACAGGATAAAGAATTATAAATAAAAACACGAGATTAGATTTTATAGAGAATTAAATGTAATTTACATTAACATACATTTTATTTCCAAATTAATTGCTTTAGCATATATGCATTTACCTATATCTCATCAAATTGGTAAAACGGGTGGCGTGTTTGCATTGCAGCCACCTGACCTATTTAAGGGGCTATATTGGTGGAGATCAAACTCATCTTCAGGTAAAAATGATTAACTTCCTAGACTTGCCAGATATATCAGGTCCAACAAAAACATTTACTCGTAGAGAGTTCCCGGATCCAATTAAGTTCAATAATTTTTCAAAAGGTTATTTTTTTCTCATTACTCTGCTCATCCACCAAATCAGAGAAGTACATATAACCCAGACAAAATAGTTTTAAAAAGTTCAATATTAAATTAGGGTCAACTATATTAATACAGCTATTGAGCAAATTTCTAATTTAATATTTTATTAGACTTCAGCAGATAACACAGCCAGTTAGGAGACATCTGATTGACGTTCCTCCTGTATTCTCGGTGTTTGAAGAGACTTACCTCTGTTTAGGGTCTTTCTTCAGCAAACCTGACAGCAAAGACTTTGCTTCTGGTAATAAAGTGCGTGGGAATCTAATCTCCTCCATAAGAATAAGTTCGAACAGTTTCTCGTGATCCTGATTGTAGAAGGGCAGTCGCCCACACATCATTTCATACATGACTACTCCCAAGCCCCACCAGTCCACCGCTCGGCCGTAGTCATTGTCTTCTAACACCTAAAAGACAAGTGCATCAAGTTCAAACTTTCATATAATCCTGACCCAAAGAGAAAAAACAAACAAAAAACAAAAACAGATTACTACTACATTTTCCAAGAAAAATAAAAATAATCCCTCAACTCCAACACTTTAAATCTATAAACCATCTATAGAATTTACAAACCTAGAAACATAGAATGTGACGGCAGATAAGAACCATTCGGCCCATCTAGTCTGCCCAATGTTCTAAATACTTTCATTAATCCCTGGCCTTATCTTATAGTTAGGATAGCCTTATGCCTATCCCACGCAATGCTTAAACTTCTTTACTGTGTTAACCTCTACCACTTCAGCTGGAAGGCTATTCCATGCATCCACTACCCTCGCAGTAAAGTAATACTTCCGGATATTATTTTTAAACCTTTGCCCCTCTAATTTAAGACTATGTCCTCTTGTTGTGGTAGTTTTTCTTCTTTTAACTATAGTCTCCTCCATTACTGTGTTGATTCCCTTTATGTATTTAAATGTTTCTATCATATCCCCCCTGTCTCGTCTTTCCTCCAAGCTATACATGTTAAGATCCTTTAACCGTTCCTGGTAAGTTTTATCCTGCAATCCATGAACCAGTTTAGTAGCCCTTCTCTGAACTCTCTCTAAAATATCAATATCCTTCTGGAGATACGGTCTCCAGTACTGCGTACAATACTCCAAGTGAGGTCTCACCAGTGTTCTGTACAATGGCATGAGCACTTCCCTCTTTCTACTGCTAATACCTCTCCCTATGCAACCAAGCAGTCTGCTAGCATTTCCTGCTGCTCTATTACATTGTCTGCCTACCTTTAAAGGATCACTATAGTGTCAGGAAAACAAAGCAGTTTTCCTGACACTATAGTGCCCTAAGGGGGCCCCCACCCTCAGGCTCCCCAACCCCTTCAGCAGCTTACCTTAATCCAGCACTGGGCTCCCTCGGCACTATTGACCTCTCCTCCCCTACCGACATCAGCTCCTGAGTGGAGCGGAATGCGCATGCGCTGCAAGTGCCACGCGCGCATTTAAACTGTCAATAGGAAAGCATTTCTCAATGCTTTCCTATGGACGTTCTGCACGCTGGATGCGAATGTCGCATCCAGCGTCGCAGAAGCTCCTCTAGCGGCCGTCAGGAAGACAGCCACTAGAGGTTGGATTAACCCTGCTATGTAAACATAGCAGTTTCTCTGAAACTGCTATGTTTACATGTGAAGGGTTAAAACCTGAGGGACATTGAGCTGAAGTGGTCTGGGTGACTATAGTGTCCCTTTAAGTCCTCAGAAATAATCACCCCTAAATCCCTTTCCTCAGATGTTGAGGTTAGGACTCTATCAAATATTCTGTACTCTGCCCTTGGGTTTTTACGTCCAAGATGCATTATCTTGCACTTATCCACATTAAATGTCAGTTGCCACAACTCTGACCATTTTTCTAGTTTACCTAAATCATTTGCCATATGGCTTATCCCTCCTGGAACATCAACCCTGTTACATATCTTAGTATCATCAGCAAAAATACATACCTTACCATCAAGACCTTCTGCAATATCACTAATAAAAATATTAAAGAGAATGGGTCCAAGTACAGATCCCTGAGGTACCCCACTGGTGACAAGCCCATGCTTTGAATATACTCCATTGACTACAACTCTCTGTTTACGGTCACTCAGCCACTGCCTTACCCATTTAACAATATTGGAATCCAAACTTAAAGATTGCAGTTTATTGATAAGCCTTCTATGTGCAACAGTGTCAAAAGCCTTACTGAAATCTAGGTAAGCAATGTCTACTGCACCACCGTGATCTATAATTTTAGTTACCCAATCAAAAAAATCAATAAGATTAGTTTGGCAGGATCTCCCTGAAGTAAACAAACCAAAAAAACTATGTGCAAAGCTTGACAGTACTATTTTGTGCATCTTAATAAAAGTTACTGTATTCTGGTCTGCATTAGTGCAGGTTTGTTCTGCAGTTTATTTAAAATACATTTAAATGGACTTAACAGCAGTGAGGTGTAAAGAAAGAAACACACATTGTTTTTAGTTAATAGTGCTATTATAGTAGACAGGTGCATTTGTATCAGACAAATAAAAAAAGAAGGGAAACAAAATGGTTTTCTGTTCATTTCATCCAAAAACCTATAATGACGAAACATTAATGAATGTCCAAGTGAACACATAAGCCACCCGCTGCTGTTCTGAGTGAATGAACGTCCCCCTTTAGGAGGTTGTTGTGACTGCAACCTTTTGGATTCATCCATTTCCATTGAGATCAATGGTGGTCAGAAATCCATTAAATAAACAAAAAAAGAAATTTAAATTGAATTTCGGATGAACAGAACAGATATTCAAACACATTTGAGAAACATACGGAACCTTTTTTCCCGTGCACATCTCTATTTGCTAGTTTGTGTCTTATTAAAGCTGCTGTATTACAAACTTACACAAGGTGGCGCCAAGCTAGTCCTCACAATAATTCATGAAAAATAAAAATAAAATAAAAAATCCCAAAGGAGATGCATTATTGTTACCAACAAAATGTTGTTATTTGAGAAAAAATACAGAGAAACCAATGAAAATGTACAATTATTGTTTACCCATAAACTAAATTACTGAAATGAAGACAGAGCGTTTAAGAGCCCACCGGGGAAGGAGAATTAAAGAAATGTTTGTTTTACTGTATTTGTGGTCAATATATATATCCATGCGGTTTTGAGAAACATCCCTAGAAGACATTCTATAGTAATATTATACCACTGCTTCTTCTACAGGTGTAAGAAAAGGCGTCTCAAATATTAATAAACAGGACCCACACATTGAGAGACTTCCTGCCTCTTTAAAGACCTGTACCACTCATTTAACATTGATAGTTACAAATGTTCGTCTCTTTAAAAATACAGAAGCTCCCTTTCTTTTCGATCAATAAATGAAATGTTTGATTCGGGCCCACCGATTTGAGGATTCTAAACCCTATGTAGTAATTCTACCCTTTCCTACAATAGGTAACCCTAGCTTAACCCCTTAAGGACACATGACATGTGTGACATGTCATGATTTCCTTTTATTCCAGAAGTTTGGTCCTTAAGGGGTTAAATTATATCCTGTATTTCTAAATGGACAGGTGCTCACACGGGGGCTCTGCACTTTCAGAGTCTTTGCATATTTTGTAAAAACCACAAAGGTTAAAGGCTTGCTCATGGCACATTGGCCCATTACAGAAGTGGATGGAAAGCTGTCCATCTAGGGTGCCACCATCTTCGGGTTTCTGTTTTCATCTCCTGATCCTTCATCTGCCGGGAGTCTACATCCCTGCTGTACTCTCCCACCGGAAATACAAATTAGAATTACTTTTCAATGACATCCCAACTAAATGAATATTTTTTTTTTCATAAAATAAAAAATCAAAACGAAATTCCTCTTTATGAAATACTGAAAAGTGACAGAGTGACTTTAAAATGATACTGTAACTGAAAATCCCTTTTTAGAAATCCATTTAAATCAATCGTGTAATTAGATTAGGATTTTCTTCAAAGCTTGGAAAAGTAAAACTGGAATTGCTAACCGAGGATCTGTCTGTGCGTCAGCGTGAAGGCAACCATTTTGGAATTGCATCTTAATTTAGTCATTTCTAAAATATTTTACCAGGAAAGATACATTTAGATTTCTCTCGTATGTCCTGGATAAACCACTATGCGTCAGTAACAGGTGATGTCATCAAGTGTCTGATTTGCCGCTTCTGAACATGCGCAGAGGGCCCGGTGGAAATATTTTGCTTCCAATTTAAAAACGTACAAAAAAAAAAAATATATATATATATATATATACTGAAATATTTAAAAATTGGTCGACACAAGGCACCGGCTACTTTAGACAAGGCTTTAACGCGCCTTCTCCTTTATATACGGGAGGGCAAATCTTGTAGTGTCAAGCAAGTGCCACATCCCTGTTCCAGATAAACGGGGTCTGATAACGTTAACAAGCTTCGCTTCCTACTTACCTCTCGTCTCGCTCTCCCTCTCCTGCTACTGTTCTCTGTTAATGTGAAGGCTTTATATATTGCATATGGCAGTTTATATCTTCCCACATGTTCATGTTGTACTGCCAATCTCTGCTGATAAGGGTTTGAAAGCACTGTGGTCCATTAATTCTATTACAAGATTGTTAATGGCTCCTAAATCCACATTACTGTATTAAACATGGCTAATGATCACCGTTCTGTTAGTTATTGTTCGTTTAGCTCATCAATATATCTCTTCCAAAGAATCCCTTGATAGAGTTAAATAAATAAATAAGCAAATCAGGATCTGGCTGAATTACAAGTAGGAATTAATGGGGGGGAGAAAAGAAGCAAGTCTTATTAAATAAGCCAAGCCTTCTCCTCCCCCTGTTTTGTTTAGTGCAAAGCGCCTTTAAAATGAACTTTAACAGGGTGGAGGGGTGGAGGGGAGTCATAAGTCCTGCTGTAAAAATCCAGAAGCCGGCAGGTATTAGATTACCCTACACAGGTCTATTTACAGCATCTCCTGCAAGTATGATTCACACGTAGCGACAGCTGGCTCTACAGCTGCCCCCATATATGTAGAAGACCAACACAGCTGCCTGCCTGCCAGGATTTTAGGAGCCAGCCTCATCCTTTATCAGAAAGACACAGTTCCTGCTCTGTAAAACAGATTATTTAACAACGCTGGCTTTGCATAAGCAATATAAAAAAAAAAAAAAAAAAAAAAAAATGAAATTAGAAATGGAACGCCGCCACTCTTAGAGAAACCTACTGCAGAAAGTCATGGCTGCACTAAGTAACACACACACACACACACCTGATTTTGGAAAGCAAACCAATTCAAAAGCACCAGCTCAGTGTGTAGAAATAAATACATGTTCCTGGGTTGTGCAGCAATCAAATGATCTTAAAGTGACATTAAACACCAAACTTGCTGAAGTGGTTCTGGTACATAGACCCTGTCCATTTTTTTTCGGTCAATGTAAAATACAGCCAGTTCTGAGAAACACCATTATTTCATTTTTTTCACCAAATTTTTTTTACAAATATATTCAAGTCTTCTCTATGGTCAGCACGGGATTGGCAGAGTGCCTTAGGTCCCCAATGCGTCTCTGTGTTAAGCATTGGATTAGACAGAGATCAGCCAATAGGATGATTGGACAGATAGTAGAGCAGCTGCAGCGAGGGGACGGTTGTGGCGCAGGACTACAGGTTATATCTTTTTTTTTTTTTTTGTTAATTAAAAGGACAGGCTGCATTTAATACAATAAAACAAACTAAGGATATACATAGATATATTTAAAGTGACGTGTGTTCCTTTAAATACAGATAAAGAAACATCTCACTGGCCTTATGTATGGAGCCTAATTAAATAACATACCGGCATACATAAAAGCAGATAATTCACAGTACAGAAGAACAAAACACTTGGGAAATGTTCAATATTTTGGGCTGTTTGACTGCTCTCAGTGCTGCAGGGGACTGTGGTAGTAGTTGTAATATTTAGAATTGCTGAACAAACATCATCTGAACACAGTGACTGTAGGTGCGCACATATAATGTACGTTTACCGATTGTCAGGTGAAGTTATGTGGCTAGCACACATTGGCTCGTGGCCAGCTTCTCCGTAGTCACATTTCGTCTGGGATTATTACCATAACTATGCAGTAGCACACTTAAACCATAAAACTGGGAAAGGAGATGCCAAAATTGGTCATGGAAGTGGCAAACTGGAAAACCATTATACCGTGTGCAACAAAATGTATAGCAAGGAAAATAAATAGATGGATCCAATAGCCAACACTACAATAGTAAACAAGAGCTAATCAATGTATTTAATTTATTCATGTGAATAAAACCAACATTTAACTTTTTTTTGGCTACTAAGATAGCCAAGACCAATGCTAACTCCTTACGAGCGAACACAAAACATAAAAAAAAATCTATAAAATACATTTACAGGAAAAAGTAAACCACGGGATACATTAGGAAAGCGTTTCATTATTATTTTATTATTTATATAGCGCCATCAGATTCCGTAGCGCTGTACAATGGGATGACAGCAGGTGTATGCCTAATGGTCAAATATATGACCCTTGTTTTACCGTTGGCGTTTGTGTGTTCGGTTTCAAGGACGCCCTGTATGTGGACCTTTAGTGGAAACGAACTCATAGACAAGTCCGAAAACGGTAACCAGAAATGGAACTTGTGGTTTACAGGTTTGGACAATTGCCTGCTGTCACTAGGTTTACCAGCATGTCACACATGTCATGTGTCCTTAAGGGGTTAATCTCAAGACATCTCACCATTTAGTGAATACACCCCTTCGTAAAACGCAAACACTCTGTTAATCTGGGCCACCCAAAATGCATTCCTGTATTTGTTAATAACCTTGCAATTTGCCTTGGATGTTAAATATTCCAGATTGGAATCATGGTAGGTCAGGTTTTGCGTTTTTGGGGTTGGGTAAGCTTTATTACGAGATGCTTGCCACCGCAGACGATCTTCTGCACCAAAGTCATATGCTAAAATCGGCTGACCATCAATCCACAAAGAACAGTACCCGACAGCTGTGCTACGGAATTTACAAGAGACAGCACAACAGCTGTACCCACTATAATCATGGATACATCAAAGCTGACAGACTCGCCGAACTGCAGCTCGCGCAACAGATTCCCGTCCAGGACAAAATAAAATAAAAACAAATCGACTAACAACTGCAACAACATGCTGGTAATGTGAATCAAACACTGGCAAAGTGTAACGTTTAAAGACGTGTGTGTTACAGTTCAGACATCTGTACTTGCCCTCACCTTCAGAAAAGACGATATTCTATATACGTATATAGAAGATATCTAAGGGTAAACTGTGTATTACTGGAGAACAATGCCACAGAGGGGTTCTGGACACATCATAATAAACACAAGAACAAAGGTTGAGTGATTTACGCACGTCTCGAACCCAGGGCTTATATTTCCTGATATATGATGCACCATTATCTTGTTTTATATGACATTTCAAGTGTTCCAGCTAGGGTTTCCTTTAATCTAGGCCAGCACTGGGATAAACATGTTCTTGTCTGCCTTAGATTATTGAGAGTTACACTCCCAGGCATGTGCTGCCTCCATTAATTCGGTCCATCTCCCAATGCTGGTGCAGACATCTCAACATGCCAAAACTCATTTCAGGGAGGTGGTCACCTAATTTCAGGGAGCCCGCTTCATAAGCTACTCAGTAGGAGGACTTTACACACATAGTGAGAGAGTGACAAAGCGTGCATCCTGATTGGTCTCTCTTTGGAAAATCAGGAAGCGCACTGTGCCAATCTCTCACTACGTCTGTCACTCTGTTTCTCCAGAGCCTAGTGTCTACCTAGAGTGGAAGACGTGGCAGGTGCGAATCCAGAGCCTAATCTCGGGAGTGGGCTGTAATGGGGTCATAGAGGCTGTAATTTAGGAGTTCTAATGGAGGGACGGGGGCTTTAGTGTGGGGTATGAGTTATAAATGGGGGGTTAGGAAATGAAGTAGGGGATAAGGGCTGTATTAGGGGTGATAAGGGCTGTATAAGGAGGCTGCTTAAATTGGGGAAAGGGGCTCCAGTGTGGGCATTATGGGCTGTAATCAGGGAATGGGGTGCAAAAGAGGAATTAGGGGCCATAGTGGTTAGATAGAGTGAAAAGGGTGAGTTAGGGGCTGTAGATGGAGGGAATAGAGGCTGTAGTGGAAGGAATAGATGCTGTAATGGGAAGGATAGTGGCTGTAGGAGGGGAGTTCGGGGGTGCAATGGGGGGGGGGACTGAGTTAGGTGCAGGGGCTGCATTTTGGGGGGCCGTGGCTTTAGTGGGGCAGAGAGGCTGCAATTGGGAGTTACTTACAGTCTCAGTAGTAATTCTACTGTCCGCTTTCTCCCTCCCTGGAATTACAGTGCAGTTCCCTTATGGAGCCGCACTCTAAAATTCCGGATTTTTTTTAATTTTTTTTAAATTTAGCGCGAGAGAGTTCTCGCTCTAAAATAAAAGGCTAGATTTTCTGGGATATTATATAGACTCAGTGGGCGCCAGGGAGCCGCAATTAAAATGCGGGAGACTCATGGAACCCCCGGGAGAGTTGGGATGTCTGCTGGTGTGTCATGTGTAAGTAGAGGAGCTGGGGAGACAGGATCTCAAAGTTTCTGTCTCCTCATCTCCACTCTTCTAATCTCTTTTTCGGGAAAAGGCTGCAATAAAATGGTGACAGCTGCAAATAACACCTGCTACTCGGAAGTGTGACTCCCAGTAATCTGAGGCAGACTGGGGAATGTCCCAATTCTACCCCGAGATTAAAAGTCCCTGCACTGTGTCCGTTAAACCTTGCATTACAGAGAATGATGCAAATATGACTTCACCTGAAATCATCATCTGCCCATCATGGTATTATAAACAAACACTCTTACTGGCTAAAGAATCTTCAAAGTTCTTGTGACAGAATCTTCATCACCCGCAAAAAAAAACCAAGAAGGATTTTTGCCATACTTAGCCATTTTTGGTTTCCCAAACACAAATCAAAGTCTCTGAAAACAGCTCTCCAGAACCAGTAACACTTCAGGTTTTATTACAAGCCCAAAACAAACAGAGCTATGTCATCTCCTAGACCCTTGTTGATGGTCCACATTTGCGGATATTCGGACTCGATTAGTAGTAATGCATTACTCTAGAGCAGCATCGTTTGTATTTTCTATGTTTAAGGCTGCCTGTACACTTGGCGTTGCCACTTACTATCTGTACACTTGATAGCAGTTATCATCTACTCCGTAACTTAAAATTCCATTTATTAAAAAGGTTAGAAAACAAGAAATACAGGCATATTTGGCACAAAAAAAAACAAAAAAGCGCTTACCTCGGGAGCAAGGTATTCTGGTGTGCCACAAAATGTTTTCATGGTTGCCCCATCTTTTATCCCTTCTTTACAGAGTCCAAAATCTGTTATTTTTATATGTCCATCTTTGTCCAGCATGAGATTTTCCAACTACGGGATAAGGGGAAGAGGACATTTTTTTTAGATAACTGGTTATTTATAGCATACAATAAAAAAAAAAAAAAAAGTGCTGTTCGCCAAGATGTTAGTGCCAACATTTGCACTCCAAACACCTAATTTAAACAGATGCATAACCCCCCACGCATCTATCGTACATCTGTTGGCTGTGCAGAACCTCACATAACCCATTTAGCAGAAGCAAAAGGGTTATTTTTGTATTTATTTTTTCACAGATGCATAAGTCACATTACATAAAATCAGAAGGTAAAACAAAAAAAAAAAAACAGAACGGAAATTTATAGTATGTTATAGGTTACAGAAGCAGTTCCACTGCATTTTATTACAGATACGGCTTTGTCCCATTCCGTTTTGCAAACAGTCGACACTAAGCACAAAATATTGGCTGCAGATCCTGTAGCAGTTGCCAAGAAAAAAATAAAAGAAATAAAAAAGGACAGCCTTAAAGTGGAAATGTCACTTCTCTGGAAATTTCATATTGAATAATCACCGAGAATGTGTGTTAAACCATTTCCTTGTGATGCTCCATTTTTCTTTTAATAAGGTTTTTAAAAGACTTCACTAATGGCCTCTAGTTCAGCCAGGGCACACTATGCATTAGAAGAGTTATATTGTTTTTGTGTTGCCCACATACCATGTTCAATGATAGAGAAAGGCAGTGCTTATAACAGCGAATGGAAAATGGATCGACTCAGAAACAGTATTTTTAGACCTCGAATAATGTAAAGCAGTGGTGCCCAAAAGGTAGATCCACATTTGTTTTAAAAACAACAGCTTCCATGATGCTTTGCCATTCTTAAGACATGCAAGGCATCAAGGGAGATGTAGTTCTACAATATCTGGGGATCTACCTTTAGGGGCCTTTGATGTAAAGAAAACAATACCACATTTATTTTGAAACACAACCCTAATGTTTTTCAGAAATAAATATTTGGTGGAATAACCCTGATTCATTCACACGATTCATAGGTCTTGGCATGATCTCCAATGGTCTTTACCATTGCTGTTGGGTGACTTTATGCCACTCTTGGCACAAAAATACAAGTTTTTTTACTTTGTTTTAAGGCTTGTGACCATCCATCTTCCTCTGAATCACATTCCAGAGATTTTCAATTTGGTTTAGGTCTGGAGATTTAGCTGACTATGAAGGGGTCTTGATCGAAGGGTCCTTCAGCAACACCTTGATTGACTTCGTTCTACTGCACAGAGCATTGTCTTGCTGGAAAAAAACGATCCTCAGAGTTGAGAAACATTGTCAGAGCAGAATGATGTAATCTTGTACATGGCTTGATTCATGAATCTTTCACAAACATAAATCTTCCCAATTTCAGCCTTGCTGAAGCTCCACCAGATTATCACTGGCTTGTAGGCGTATTCAGGTCTCCATCTAACCATTAGAGGACCATTAAATAATAGGATCACCAGGCACATACAGGCTCTTCAGAAGAGACTTTACAATGGAATAGGCAATGTTTTCACTCACAAGAGCTTTTCTCAAGCTTGCAAAAAGTTTTTGTGAGCTGAAAAGTTGCATGTTCCACTCTAAATAAAGTCTACATCTTCGGAAGAGTCCGTGTGTACGCTTATATTTATTTCTTATTTTGTAATGTATTAAGGGTTTAGTAGTTTCCCTTTTCGGAGTGGTATTATAGTGTTCATCCAACTTCCTGATTGGCGAGCGGTGTTCCTACTTTAGATTCTTGTAATCATTAGATGACCAGTTGTTTTGGCAAAGTTGAAAACTGGACTCAGAAAAGCTGATCTTACTCTAGTCCTCCACATTGCAAACATCAGCCTGGCTCTATTTTGCTTCTCTTTGATGGAGGGCTTTTTTCTAGCTTCAGACCTGTACCTAGGTGAATGTTTTGAACTGTCCTCGCCGTCCACTTTACCATTTGCTTTTTTTAAGGTCATCTGATGTTGTCCTACACTTGTTGAGTCACATTTGAATTAGTTGGCAGTTATCCTGGTCAATTGAGATTAGCTTTCGGCCTCTGCCCATCTGTGGCTTTGTTGACCTTGTTCTTATGAACAGCCTTCTTTGAAATTTGAAGGATGGAAGCAACCTTGCGCTCACTTGATCCCTTTTTTAAGAAAAATTGGAGTGTTCTTCCAGAGTTGTACACCTCATAGAATCGAAGTTCATTTGGGCAGGCCCTTCACCACCTCCAAATTTGCCATTCTAATAATTGCACAGCTCTGTTGAATATGCTGGCATTATATAAAATGCTAATTATTATAAAAAATCTAATACTAAGAAAAAATAACAATTGACTCTTAGCTATAACTATAACTGGGATGGAATCTTGTTTTGCTAAACAGGCAATAAAGACTTAAAAAAAAAGTCCAAGTGTCTCAGATAAAGATTTGTATGAATGTGTATTTGTTCAGCAGTGTTTCACATATAAATACTGCTCTTCAGTCCTTACAGCGCAATTTAATCTAATGCTTAATGAATTAAATTTGCGATCGAGAAAAATGAACTTAAAAGAGCACTATGGGGTCAGAAACACAAACTTGTATAAAACCACCATCTAGCCACCCTGGGCCCCCTCATACCTCTAAAGAAAAAAAGAAAATCTTACTTGAATTCAAGTCTGCAGCTGCTTACTTTGTCCATGTTTCCTTTAGACCTGCCCACTGCCTGCTGACATCAGCAGAAGTGGTAGCCTGATCCAATCACAATGCTTCCCCATAGGATTGGCTGAGACTGACAAAGAGGCAGATCAGGGGCAGAGCCTTTACAATTCAAACACAGCCCTGGCCAATCAGCATCTCCTCATAGAGATGAATTGAATCAATGAATCTCTATGAGGAAAGTTCAGTGTCTACATGCAGAGGGAGGAGACACTGAATGTTTGGATGCATTTTAGGTGGTCATGACCCAGGAAGGATCTCTAACAGCCATCTGAGGAGTGGCCAGTGAAGTTATCACTAGGCCGTAATGTAAACACTGTGTTTACAGCAAAAAGCCTGCAGGTAATGATTCTACTCACCAGAACAAATTCAATAAGCTGTAGTTGTTCTGGTGACTATAGTGTCCCTTTAAACATGCATAAATAGACTTTTAATACATCTTAGCAGATATATTCATACACCCCTTCAATAGATCTCAAATCCACCTTTATTATTTATTAATAATTCTGATAGCATGTAGGCAATTTGAAAGAGCAGTAATAGTTAGAACCTGAAGCTGATAAATTGGCACTTCACAGGGTAACTGGTACATTCTGCAAAGGTTCCGCATGGACAGGATCTGTGACCTGTCCCAACAACGGTCCTAAACCTGCATGATATGATTGGCTGCAATGAAAACTACCTGTATTACAAATTGACATAGTCTACCTCAAGGTACAGAGAACCTGCAGCTATATTCTCTACAAGCAGACAGGATTATTTTTAGAGAAAGATGAAGAATGTTGGTATCCAGCTGTCACACATGGAGCAAGATTTGCAATATGGAAATATACGTAGAACGTTGGAATGCAAGAGACCTTTTTAAAGGACCAGATGCAACCTATGGTGAGAACGCTGATCCCTCACAGTGTTCCCCTATTTTAGGAGTATAAGGGTCCCATATACCGCTAGAAGAATTCATAATTAGTCTCACAAGCACTGAAGGATGAGGTCCAGAGCCTACTATGCAGTTTTAAATTGCTAGCAAGTACGTAGATTAAGAGATATAAGTACCTGGAGATTGTTCCATGCAGATTTCATCCCGACACAAGTTTTACCTACCCTACGACATAGTATAAAGCCCATGAAGGTCACATTGACAGCATACCAAATAACTCTTAATTTATTCTACATTGGATAGTGATTTAACTAGCACCATGCATCGATGAAATGCTATGTTCTTTAACCTCTTAGGACACATGACATGTGTGACACGTCATGATTCCCTTTTATTCCAAATGTTTGGTCCTTAAGGGGTTAAAGTGATGAGTGTAATGACACGTTAAGAAATCAAACTAAAGGAACACGTTGAAAGTTAGAGTCCATTCCTTCTTTTATGGGGACAATTCTAAAATGTGTAAAAGAAGGATTTAAATTTTATCTGCTCCAAGTTTTACCCCCTCCATTGGAGGGGGTTCCTAACTTGCGATTATGTAGGAGAGAAGGTGCCACTTAATTAGGAACAGGACTGTATCTTTTTCAGATCTTACCTTTAAGTCTCTGTAAACTACATTTTTCTCCGAATGAAGGTAATCTAATGCAGACACTATTTCCGCCCCATAAAACCGGGCCCGATCTTCAGAAAATATTCGTTCTCTTGATAGATGGAAGAATAGCTAAAAACAAGAAAGACATTTTAAAGACACATTTTTTTTTAAAATTTGCTTGTTAACCACAAACTAACACCCATTGCTGCCATTTAGAAAATGAAGGCCACAGTTTATTCGATAGGATAACATTGTCTAACAGACTGATCATTTTAAAAACTTTTCAAATGATTTATCTGCACAAGCCCCTTTTAAAATCATGGGGAACTGCTGGAGATAAATCATTTGAAAGTATTCCTAATAGATTGTGATCATTTGAAACGCTCATCAAAAAAATCAAATAAGGCCTAAATAAGGTAAATTTTGTAATATGTAAATATTCATTATCAAAAATTACATCATTACCATACTGGAACATTCTAACTGTTTACTCCATAACCAATATAAGATACCTTGTGTACCTCTTCTGGTTGGTATAACCATCGTTCTGCTTGACTGAAGCAATGCATTTTAAAGTAGTTTTAAATCCTTCAAAAATGAACCGGAGGCACAGGACCAAGACTAGTATGTACTGCACCATTTCCCACCCACTATCTACAACCCCTAATTTCAGAGTTACAATTTCACATAACCCCTGATGAGCTTTAAAAGACCCCATACATGCAGAATATCACTTTCTCAGAATAAGAGTGGCATAAGGTAATCAATGTACTTGTGTACTACAAGGTGCTTCAAAAAAAAAAATACAACTAAACATCTTGTCCCTTCAGATGGTCGTTTGGCATCTATAAGATAAAGATATACCAATTCTTGGACTATTGCAACTGGTACTGGACATGAAATACCTTTTAACCCCCAGATCCCTACACCAAGCACTGACTATGTTGTGCATTATGTACTTTTAATTACAAGAAAACAAACCAACCGAAATAAAACCAAAACGGTATAGTCCACTAACGAGCAATAATATAGAGAGGGGAAGAAGGTAACAACTTAAATGTGGAACAAAAAAAAAACGCTAAAAAATATAAAGATCCTTAATTTAATTATATTTATTGTACAGAAACCATACGTAAGAGATTGGAACTTTCCTTTGCCCACAAATGTCCAGATTGCCCCATCAGACAAAAAAAACAACACATCTGAATATGTTACATGCACAAAGCTCTTTAAAGTAGGAATGAACACAAACAAAGGACCATAGTTACATAGATGGAGAAACCTGACTCACAGCGTGGTTTTCACAGACCTCAGTGATCGATTACCTGACCAACAAGTAGCCTTCCTGCATTACATCCACCTGTCGAGCCAAATATGACTTGGTGGCACTTCAAGGACAGAATTTCATCTACACATTTTGCTGGCCAAACCATTTGTTTATTTGACTGCTACACCATGTACGTAATGGTAGACACTACAAATATGGCATCGATGGGTGCAGCAGTATGGAACGTTCAAAGATGTAAATCCTCCCCCCCCCCCCCCCAGCACAATATATAGATGAAATCGATACCTGCCGAATTGTTACTTTGTCATGAACACATTTTCTGGATGACTTGTTCATGTCAAGCAAAATCCAAAAGTGAAAGGACATTCTCAACGTTTGCAGATCATTAGTGAAAGCAAAATCAACTTAAGAGGCGATTGTGTCATTAAGGGCTAAGAAAAACATAAACAAAGTCTGTACTTGAAACACGGAAAGAATACCGCCAAATGCCAAATTCACACTAGTGTATAATGACATCAGACATTGACAGAGTGACACCCTGCAGCAAAGTCAAGGGAATATGACTTTCATTGTACTAATTCTAGGGTCTTTAGAAAAATGTATACAAATGAAGAGGAGACTTTTTTTGTTTTGGAGATACAGACAGACACAAACACACAAACACATACTCTAGACCAGCCCTATTAAGATCCTATGAACAAGAACGTCGGTGGATGACTTTAGAAGCTGGTGTTTAGGTCACTCATCGGCTTGTTTACTATTACTAATGGACCTTACAAAGCATACAAATTAACAGTTTTTTTTTTCTTTTAGAAATTCAATCTTAAATGGTTACTTAAAAAATAAAAAATAAAGACTGTTTTCATTACACTGGTTTTAATTAGAGTAACCCATGCTGTACTGGTCAGCTCCTGTCCCCCCTCCCCTCACCCCCCTCCCTCCCCCTAAACCCTAAAAAGTAATTCCACAGCAGAGTCCAAGTTCTCCTCTCAACCTGATCCTCCTCGGCTTAAATCACTTCCCCTCAATGGGAAGGAAGGCCATGGATGGCATGGAGTTCCAAATCATCGCAAAACGCTGCATGTGCAGACTCCAGGCACCATGACCACTTCAGTGAAGTAGTTTATGGTGCTTGAAATAACTCTTTCAGAAGGTAACAGTATTTTGATCCCAAGGGGAAGAAGAAAAGAAAATACTGAAAAATGATTTACCTCTCCACCATTTGCATACTCCATAACAAAGCATAAGCGATCATGTGTCTGGAAGGAATATTTTAATGCCTGAAATTAGGAAAAAATAAAAAAAAGTTTATTATCACCGGGGAGAATATTGCACGGTTTATTTGCTCACAATTTCATATTGTAAAAGATTCTAAAAAAGAATGTATATTTCACATTTACTTATTCTTTGGAACACAACTGTTTTGAGAATTCTTGAAACCAGCAAAACCTTAATGTTTTTAGGACACCAATCCCTTGGACTTCCAGTTTAATTGTTACGCATTGTTCTCCTCCAGAGCTACAGGAATCCATTTGAACCCACAAAGCAAAGGAGCAGACCAACCTTTAATCTGAGCTTTTTTTTTATAGAGAATTTGTTGCAAAACGGGACATTCTTTGATTTAAATAAAGAAATAAGAGCTCACGCATACCCTACAAAAAATATAGATAAGCACTTACAGTTAGGAAAGGATGCCTAGAGTTCTGTAAGACGCGGTTTTCAGTAAGAGTGTGTGCTACTTCGTCCTGGAATAGAACAACAAGCATAACGTGAGATCTAAGCATCGGTATTATCAAATGAGTTTATATTTTTGCAAGTTAATTAAATTTACTTAACATAAAAAAAGTCATAATGTTCACCCTATATTCCATCATGTAATAATTTGGAGCCTATGCGGTCAGCCTCTGAGAGAGGCACTTAGTTTAATTTTCTATATTCGCTCAATGTATCAAGGTACTACAGTTCATTAGACGCAGGCACCAATTTAGGTCTTTCATATCTTTAACTCTATTTATCACCATTTAAGCATGATACACAGAACATACAATTCTACAGATGGGCTCCTGCCTTGATGATTCAAAGTTATAATCCTATGCTTGTCGAACTGTGCCTCATATTGCTTTTGCAATAAATTGGAATTTCCATAAAATGTGTTTGGTAAATCCAAAGTAATGAGGTCCTTATTAAGTGAAAAACGGACATCAATTTTTTTTTTATTGCTTCAAATAAAAGATCACATCTATTACAGTCTCGATGTACGTTATTTCGTAATGCATACATATAAGTCAATAACTCATTCCAAGGCATGTCTTAGCTTACTTTTGCTTTATGGGGGTGGACATCTTAAGATGGCTGCCAAGAAGATAAGCCAGGAGATGCAATGAAAAGAGTTCATATCTTAGATATAGTTATTAAACACACAACAAGGTTATCTGACAAGTCATCTTATTCTCAGTAATAACAAAATTAGGAAAGGTACTTAGCCATTCAGGTCAGATCTTCAAATAAAATACATAGCATTAGCTCACTGCTAAACTCTAAGTTCAGCTTAGCGACCTGATAATCAAGTAGAATATAGAATATTATGTAAAACTCAGTCCTTAGAGTTTTCCCATCATAAGCTTTATCAATAGACTGGACAAGGGAACGCCGTTACTGGAAAGAATTTATGGGAGCAGTTGCCCAACACCTGAAAAATGTTCTGTTTGTGTTCCACCCATTGGAGGCCCTCTGAAAATTGAATGGCGACTCCATTTTTAGGTCCAGTTAATGGCTAGGGAGCCTATTCTACACTTGTGTATTTTACTTTTTTTTTTTTTTTTTTACAAGGAAATGAACTCCTAACGTATTGATATATATATTCACCAAACTCACCTTTGCAACAATAACTTCTTTTTTTAAAATTTTCATAGCATAATATCTTCCGGTTGCTTTTTCTTTTACTAAAATTACTTTTCCAAATGTGCCTTTTCCCAAAAGCTTCAAATATTCAAATTCATTCATAGTCTGTTAAAAAAAAAAAAAAAAAAAAAGCCACAATGAAAAAAATATACCAAAAAAAAAAAAAAATATAAAAAAAAAAAAAATGTATAATTTGATACAGCTTTGCATCCTTCATAACGGTGCAGCCAGGTAGCGTACTGTTTAAATGGCACTACAACAAACTTTATACAAACCTCGAGACATTGAGAAATAAGGAAAGATGACATATATTGCACGTAACATAGTTACCGGTAATTAGGAAAACATTCGGAGTCAAATAACAAAATAAGTCAAAGAAAATACAAAATAAAACCACAAAAAAAAAAACACAACAAAAACACAGCAGTTGTACTCTCGCAAAGAAAAAAAAATATGGATTTGGGGAATAAAGTCATATTCGTAGTTGTTGCAAAAGATAAAAATATTTTTTACAAAATAAATAAATGTATTTCTACCTCTGATCTCGCTCACTTCCGATAGGAAGAAACCAAGTCAATTGTCTCTATCCTAGAATTGTACATTATCTCGGATTTCTACAATTATCATGATAACATGTATCCAACACTTACCATGATGCTCTTTTCCTGACTATTATCCAAGACAGCATATGCAATTGAGTTAGCTCTTCCCCTCATAGCCGATACGGGAAAACTGACCAATTCTTTAAAAATGTTTCCTTGCCATGTGGCCTGCAGTCTTTGTCCCAAAGCTCCAGAGACCCCAAATTGTCAGAGAAGCGATAAAGGTGTGAGAAGTGCATGCTGCCATGGATAATAGCCTGGAAAAGAAATTACAATAAGTATGTATACATGTTTCTTATTCCAGGCTAATCAGGTTAGATAAATGGGTCAATACCCAAGCTCTATGGTATGAATACTACATACACCAAAGTGCAAACAGAACATTTTACACACTGGGGTGGGGGAGTTCCTTATGGGCCTTCTGCCTGAACTAATCATTCGTTGCCTTCACATTCGAATTATAATGACACTCAAAAGTATAGAATAAAGACCATATCAGATCTGTTAGCCACAGTAACCCAGGAAGTAGAAAAATATTTTCAAGAGGGCTTTTAAGACTTCTGGAAGCTAGACTAGTGGTTTGTGATATAATCTGAAAATTGCTTTTTCAGTCCACCTCTGGAGTGTAAATACAGAAACAATTTCACCTCAATGATGTCCACAAGGTCTTGCAAAGAGCTGAGCGAATTATGGGTTTGGAGAGAAAACAAAAATGTACAACAAGCAGAACTTCCAACGGCATGTCAGGGCATACAGAACTAATGTCCCTTAAATTTAAAGCCCATCTAGTAGAAAGCAGGTGTCTAACAGCTGATCCAAGTCTTGCCCCAAATGTTGGTCAAGACCAGAAAAGGCACATCTTGAGAGTTTCCACTCAAACATATTTTTCTTCTGTTTCACTGTTAAGAAGAAACAGCTGGTCTGAACTCAAGACATTATGGACTGTAACATCCTTCAGTAGGAAGAGTTACACTTTGTGCTGCCCTAGTAGGTGACAACCTGTGCAGAGTTTTCTGATCATATTCTGATTAAAGAAACTATTATGAGAGAGAGAGAGAGAGAGAGAGAGAGAGAGAGAGAGAGAGACTAGTGCAACAATCTGATCTGAATGACATGGAGACCATATTGGGCCCTCACAACCCATCTTCCTGCCATCCTTGTTTACCATCTGCCACTAAGATTCTGACAAACAAAAACCTTGCATGAGGTTGCCTACAAGAAGTTACTAACAAAGATAAGTCTTGAGCCAAGTTGAAACTGAGTGTCTGAGTCTAATCCAGCTTTCACTTTTTTTGTGCAGACACACAGGATTGGAGCCCAGAGGCAGGCAGTGGTCATGTCTGTTATAGACAACAATGTTGAGACATTCACATCATGTTCTGCAGAGTATTGAACCTCCAAAAAGAAGAAGAATCCCACAATTATTTAAGTTTGTGAAAAAAAAGTTTAAAATTGTGAACTGTGGATTTACTGATGCAATCAGAATGATGTTTTAATAATGAAATAAGGGTAGTCCATGTGTTTTCAAATGGATGATTAATGTGACTAGGACATTTAAAAAATATCTAGGTAAGCGGTACAGAGGACAAACAGAATGTCTAAACAACTGCAGGTGGAAAAAGTCAAGGGCAACCCTTAAATATCTGCGGCAAGCTTAAGCCATAGTAATAAGGAAATAAGCAACTCTAAGTTTGGAAGATTTCATGAAATTATTTTATCTGATATCAGGAGAGTTGCAGCAGAGCCACTTGGGTCCAGATGACCAAATGGAGCCACAAATGGTGGAACGAATCTTTCCACTACACAAGTAGAGGCTCCTTGACTTTTTCTTACCAAGACAAAAAAAATTTTGTCTTTCAATTTCCGATCCTTTTAAGTTATTGTTTTTGATCAAGAATGAGATCTTTGTGTGCTCTTTTTGTCTGAAAGTACCCATTAAACAGGGTGTTAAAGGAATAAAAATTGATGAACTCTTAACTAATGCTCAAAGTGTTGCTAAGCAGCAAATTCACTCCAACTTCCCTCCAACGGTAGTTCAACAAGGCCAATGTTGTGGAATTATTTTTTATTTATTTTTTAAAATCTTATTCAGAGAAGCTTTTCAAAAGAAGCATGAATCAATCTCCAGACACCATGGAGTACCTTTCAACGAAGACCTTCAGAAACCTTTATCAATATCGGCTTCTATTTTGCAATTCCACATCTTTATAGACCTTGAAACTGCAGTCGGAGCTAAAGCTGGATGACATCCAATCACTATGGCTGAGATGACTTTGGATAAAGTAATTTTCATTTTTCGTGGGCGCCTTCAAATAGCAAGATTTTATGGAAGAGAGATCTTCATTTTCATAGCTGAAATAGGTATGGCCACCTTGAGTAAAGGAGATTATAACCGCAGCTTGTGGCTTATGACAACACTAGCTACAACTGGTCCAACTCTATCCTTACTCCACTTGGCATTAGTAAGGAGATTGTGCATGCAGAAGATTATTATGGCAGGTTCCCTAATGCAAAAAAGCTAAAGATTGCTTATATTGGTGGAGACATATGCATGGTTAGCCAGGGATGGTTAGCCAGGAGATCAAAGGTAAAGGCCATCTACAAGCAGCTAACCATACTTCCCAAAGGGCATCTCTTTATAATGACAACCCCTCAAATCTGCAATCTCAGAATGAATAGAGAAATGGTGTTTGTAAAGTAGATTACATTGAATACATTCTTTGTTCTGGTTTATAGTAACTAACTCCATACACTGCATGGAAATTCTCATTGAGAAATGAATAACCATAACCAGGTCATATAAGAGGCTACAAATCTGCATGCACATTAATTCTCTATCTGAAAGATTTAGCAGCTTAGGGATTGGCTGGAGAATCTCGCTCATTTCCTGGTTTCAGTGAATCAGGTCCCTACAGAGGGCCATTTAAAGAATTCCTTATATACGTTAAGAGGGTTGAAGCACCAGGATTAAACTTTAATTGTATCATGCAGTGACAAATATACAATTTTAGATGGTGTTTGTCATAGGAACCATAATCTACACGTCCATATCTTAGATTTGTATTCTATGTTCATTATTTTTTTTTTAATATCTACACTAAACCATTTCTTAGAACACTGAATTAAGGTATTAATAATGAAAACACTAGTATTAACGGCAATTCGGCAAATGATCGTGTACAATGAATATATAGCTATTTAAAGTGGGCCGGCAAGCACACTAGTAAGAGTACTGAATCAAAGGAAAAGGGAATTACACACAATGACTTATTTGATAAAACTAAATTAATGAAAATGTCATAATCAAAGATCTGGAGTACTTTTTAACAATCTAGAATTTAAATATAAACAATTGCTTTGGTCCCTTTAAAAAGATGTGTTAAGGACATAACAATTCCACAACCAAATCATCCAGACATGTATCTGCAGGTTAATTTTCTATTTTGTGTATATATATATATATATATACATACACACACAAAATATATAATATATATAATAATAAAAAAAGAAAAAGACAAAAAAAACACACACTAGACAATTCGGGCCAGGACTAGGCAACTGGGACTCTCCAACTGTTAGACTACAACAGCAGCTGTTGTAATCCTGCAGTCATTGTTTGGCTAGAACAGCTGGCTTACTTTGGGGGGGGGGGGGGGGGGTTGTAGTCAAATTACAGATGGGGTCATGCAGTTACCCAGCCTTTGAATGGTCCAAAATGTATAACACTGATCACTGATATAGCAACAAATGCCTTGGCCAAAGAGACAAAAAATTTATTCAAGTAGCCAATATTTTATTTACAATTGTAGCCAGAATACTGAAGCTCCCTTTCAGTGAGCTTATACACGGTACAGAGAGGCGATAAGGCTTTTCAAAAGATTTTTGCAACATCAGAAATATTATTATTATTATTATTAACATGTGCAGAACACCGCGTGTATCCTCCAAAATAATTAGAGAGACAAAACCTTCTAATTGCAGAAGACTCGAAATTTGTTATAAAGCTTCCCAAAGCCTCCAAAAAGTCAAGTCCAGATGGCATCCCAGTAAGATATTCTTGAAAATATAAGCATAAAAAAATGATATTGCATGGCATATGGTAACTGAAGGCTTTGCGAGGCAAACCTCATTCTGAAGAAATGCTTTTGGTCTAATTTGTCAAATAAGGGATCTTCAGATTTCTAGTTAGCCACGAGAAGAAATAAAAATATAAAAATAAACAATAAAAGTAAAAAAAAAAAAAGAGTAAAAGAGTAAAAATAAATATACTTTCTAAATGGGGGTAGGAGATGTTCTACAATCTCATCTACAAACCCCCCTCACCCAAAAAATAAGAAAAAACAAAGAAGGAAAGAAAACAGCTTTTTCTATAGACGTCTACAAAAACAGTGATAGTTGACCTTTGACATGCCAGCTGTTATGGACTACATTTCACCCAACAGCTGGAGTGCTAAAAAGAGCCAACCACTGCTCTAAGGTACATGTCCCTAAAAACCATATCTGGTACAAAATAAATAAAACCGCAGGCAATAACATCGATCTCCATATTCAACATTATTCACCAATGGCAAGATGCAAACACAAACATGCGATACATATTAACATGTGCGCGTGTATGGATGCTGAACTTGTAGAGATCTTTTTTTACGGTGTATAAGCAATATCGTTTATTAATAATAAAAAAAAAGGGCACCCAACACAGGACATAAATTGTGCCATTAAAATGTGTGAATTAAAAGCATAGCACAAAAAAAACCAAAATTTAAATAAACTCTAAAATTTAAACACATCACACCCACAGTAGGACCAGCAATGGTTAGTATTCGTCTGGTCAGTTACCTCTTCAAAGGACACCAAGTACCAAAACCACTACATTTGAACATAGTGGTGTTGGTGAATTGATGCTGTCCCTTTTATTTGGACAAAAGTAAAAAAAAACAGCAGTTTCGGAAAAAAGAAAATGCTTACGCTTGATCAAACACAAGCTTCTATGCTTCTACATTGTCACATGGCTGTGGGACACATACAACAGTGTTGCCAGGGCTTTTTTCGTTTATTTTAAAGGGACACTGCACTGCCCAAATACCAAAAATAAAGAACTAAAATACAGTTTAGAAGATATGCTTCCAATGAAAACATGGATTTAATATTTTTCCTATTGAAGTACATTAAAACAAATCTTGCAAAAGCTGCAGATCTCGTCTGCTGTTTTTGCAAGCCCTCCCCTTCTAATCCAGCCCAGACTTTCTGTGGCTGTCCAATCACAGACTTCCCAATGCACCTCAATGAGAAGTCTTTGCAACGCAGGTGCTCTGGGCAATTGCTGCCTATTGAGTTCAGCTCCATTTAGCTAACCAAACCAAGAAGTTACAGGATATTAACACAGTAAAGGAGTTTAAGCATGCGTGGGATAGGCATAAGGCTATCCTAACTATAAGATAAGGCCAGGGACTAATGAAAGTATTTAGAAAACTGGGCAGACTAGATGGGCCGAATGGTTCTTATCTGCCGTCACATTCTATGTTTCTATGTTTCTATATTCTGTCTGATTAACAGCCATGAGGTGTAACACGGTCAATTGATAAAATAGTCAATTTCTATTGAAATGTCGTAATTTTTTTTTTAAAAGAAGGCACACTTTACATATGAAGCTTTTCAGCATCCTGAAGTGCTCAAGGGATCCGGAGTGTCCCTTTAAATAAAGTCATGCTCATTCTATTGAATGTACACTCCCGTATCTGTAGCCTTGCTACAGTAAATAATCCTATGGAAAGAAGTACTGAAACCAGGTTCTGGGGAGCCTACAGCTACACATATTTCCCAACACGTCGGTCCTGTCTCTCGTGCTGGAGGCAGTAGACAAGGGAAATGGTGCCATTGAGCAAGCAATTTTTGTTTATTTGGAAATTTCTGCAAAAAACAAAAACATGCATCGGGCAGCACGAACAAAAGTTATACATTTTTTGTACGTAATAACAGAGGCATTCTTGTGTTTTAGGAGCAGCGAGTATCCATTTATGAAGGTAGCTTTTGAGAGATTATAGACATAAGTTTAAATTCCATAGTTAATTGAAAACTATAAAGTCTAAAACAGTATAAATAAAAAAAATGAAAAAAAGGACAGAAAAAAACAAAACTCTGCACATACAATAACATTGTAAAAACGTAATCAGAAGAGGTGCACGGCCTGTTTAATAACAATAGCACATTAAAGATCATTATGGTGGAGTATAATATAATTTTACTTATTTTATCCTGCTCTGATGGAATTAAAACCTGCATCGAGGCGTGACAGTGTCTCCATTTATATATCTCTCTCTGTATAATTGCCCTGGGAGCCTGCAGACACATACACAAGCCAACTTGCTACATTCGGGTCAATACACAGCTTGCATAAAATTCTTTAAAAAAGTGATTTTTTTTTCATCCACCATGGTTATTCAAAATAGCCTAACTTAAAAAAAGTCCCTAAGTCAGCCATGCTTTCATTACGCCTACTCTGGCCTTAAATATTAAAATTCACTTTGAAATCTTGATTTAGTCAATATTCAGCCAGGGTTACTCACTATAGTGTGAATTTAACGTGAAATCAAAAATGTAGGTCAATATAGCCGAATTAGAAAAATTCTGTTTTCAGCTTGGCTAGTTTGTCCCGAAATTCGATATTCACTTTGAGTTCCCGGCAGTTCTCATTTTACTGAATAATCCGGTGAATATCTGGCTTTTTTTCTGTGATTTGCTAAGCCGTGATTCGCCACCAATCAATAAGGTGGGGAGGGCTGGGAAGTGAATTATATATATAGTTATATGCATTGTATATAAACTAAGATGGTATCTTGATAAAGGCCACAGTGTAGAGAGTTGGTACCCACACTGACAATAGTTAGTGGGTTGGTGTTTGCAGTATACATCCATATTTACCAACTTAATAAAAATCAAACACAAAAAGTTGACATGTGGCGATGCACATCATTTGTATGGTATTTAAACTTACTACTTTGTGTTTTGGTTTAGAAAGAGAGACTTCCATTTCTTCTGCTCCAGAATTATCACTCGGGGAACCCGATCTAAATTCCATCATTTCTTCTTCCTGCTTCTTAAGGCTGTCTGCTACGGCTTGAATGGCTTTTGTCCATTCTTCCCTGAAACAACCAGAGAATGATAAGAAAAAAAAAATGGAACCACATAATTGTTATTACTACACGGTAAGATATGTTGTTATTCACAGACACGCTGCTTCCAGTACAAATTATGGAAACATTACAAAAGTGTGTTAACGTTTCCTTAACAGAAACGGAATTCCTAGGAACTAAGCATCAAACGTGTGACAGGTTTTTGTGTGACCGTGAGGGGAAGCCTTTTCTTTGTTTGACAATATCCAGATTATACAAACACGCAAAAACAACTCACAGGAGGGAACTGTCCCGAAATAATAACTTTTTTTTAAATGGACCTCTCAACTTTAAAAATAAAAAAAAAATGCACAAATGCCACAACCCTGGGAGTTGTTGAAGTTGAAAGTGGAGTGCCAGGCAGTTGGGAGGCTCAAGGGTCATATAAATATTAAATAAAGGACACTTAAATCTCTTAAAATTCCTGTGGCAGAATCTCCCCCTTTGCTGCGGACCTCACAAAGACAAAAACCTACAGGCCAATGGCCCAGCAAAGTTTTCTCCTCTATAAGTAACATTCAATTGGGCCATCACAGAAAAAACTTTTATAGACCTACATAGAACTTGGCACAGGGACATAGGTTTGCATTCAAAATGCTACGCTGTCCCTATAAGGCCTTTTTGGCCTACGAACAGAGATTTGAAGCGATTAATATTTTTATTTTTTTGCAAATTAGTTAATACCAGAAAAGGTAAGCTAAACTGCCATGGTGATCCTCCACTATCTTCTCTCTATCGTAATCCAGAAGACTACCGTATTTTTCGCTCCATAAAATGCACTTTTATTCCCCTCAAAAGTGAGGGGAAATGTCTGTGCGTCTTATGGAGCGAATATGAAGCTTTACTTACCTGTCTTGTAGCGTGGGCCGGCTTCACAGCGCGCACCGCGGTACTGGAACTTCAATTTCAGGTTCTGGTTTCCGGCGGGACTGAAAGGAAGTGCGCACTCAGTGTGTACACTTCCTTTCAGTCCCACCGGAAACCGGAACCTGAAATTGAAGTTCCAGTACCGTGGTGCGCGCTGTGAAGCCGGCCCACGCTTCAAGACAAGTAAGTAATTGGGGGACACTATGGGACGAGGGGAGGGGGACACTATGGGGCACTATGAGGGGAGGGGGCACTATGGGACGAGGGGATGGGGACACTACAGGACGAGGGGAGGGGGACACTACAGGACGAGGGGAGGGGGGACACTATGGGAGGGAAAGTGCACTATGGGACAAGGGGAGGGGGGAGAACACTATGGGAAAGGTGGGAGAACACTATGGGAAAGGGGGGAGAACACTATGGGATGAGGGGAGGGGGGAACACTATGGGATGAGAACACTATTGGACAAGGGGAGGAGGGGGTTAAAGAACACTATGGGACAGGGGAGGAGGGGTTGAAATCAATATGGGACAGAGGAAGGGGGGGTTAAAATCACTATGGGACAGGGGAGGAGGGGTTAAAAATCACTATGGGACAGGGGAGGGGGGTTTAAAAATCACTATGGGACAGGGGAGGGGGGTTTAAAGATCACTATGGGACAGGGGAGGGGGGTTTAAAGATCACTATGGGACAGGGGAGGGGGGTTTAAAGATCACTATGGGACAGGGGAGGGGGGTTTAAAGATCACTATGGGACAGGGGAGGGGGGTTTAAAAATCACTATGGGACAGGGGAGGGGGGTTTAAAGATCACTATGGGACAGGGGAGGGGGGTTTAAAGATCACTATGGGACAGGGGATGGGGGTTTAAAGATCACTATGGGACAGGGGAGGGGGGTTAAAGATCATTATGGGACAGGGGAGGGTAGTGGGTGGTAAGGAACACTATGGGACAGGGGAGAAAAAAAATATTCTGAACAAACTTTCTCATAGTAAGAAACACTATGGGACCGTTTGTTAAGAATATTTTTTTTCTGGGTTTCCTCCTATAAAAACTAGGTGCGTCTTATGGAGCGAAAAATACGGTAATTGAGTTGTTCTTTAACAAATACTAGGCAGCAATTTCATATATAATTTTCAAAAGCAATTTTAGTTCTCTCTTATTTGTCTATTAATCCAAACCCCTGTATTTCATTCAGACAAAAGTCTTCCCCTCTTATAATGAAGGTAAAAGTTTGTATAAATCAATTTCATAATGTAGAGGATATTTTACTTTTATTATTTCTTTATTTTTTATTTTCGGTTTTAAACATTCTACACTATTCTCTCAGCTCTATTTTATATCCTCTTTACATCTCTGCTCCGGAGGTTATTCAGAAGCACCCCAGCAACTACAACCCTAACATCTTCTCAAGGAAGGGGGTTGCTATTATCCCTTAAGCCGGAGCAGATACCAGCTCGGTAAATTGTGAGCATCATGTGATAACAATCGTTCAAGATGCATCTATGATATAAATGTACTGCACTACATGACTGTAAAATATCATCTACACATACTACCACAAATTATTTCTATATATTTTCATAACTATATATTCTTTCCAAATTATCAAATATGTGGTCAGGGCAAATTGCCACTTTGTTCACTTGCGTAGAAGTTTAGGAACCCTGCTTATATTATACCTGTCCATTCCTGCAATTCTATCACATTCAAGTACTTTCAATTGGCCACTATGGTTTACATTTGCAAAACACACCATGAGTTCTTGCAAGTCTATCCGAAGAAGAAATGTCTTTATACTCGTCTAGACATTTAATAAGAGAGAAAATAGATGTCAACTGTGATTTCGAAACATAAAAAGCCTGCATCTTTGCTATACCCATTCATTTCAATCTGCCTCATGACAAGCTGACATTCTTCTGCTTAAAATTACTCAGCCAGCAGAACAGAAAACAGCAACAACAAAACTTCCCAAGGCAGGTCTTTTAAAGGACCAGTATGAGATCATGGCTGCTTCTATTCTCTAGCTTGTCTGTGGTGGAATATCTATTCAAAATCTTGTCTTGTGCTTTGAGACTGACCATGACAACACAATAAGGGGGGGGGGGGGGAAAGGCTCTTTCTTCTTCAGAAAGAAGGTACTTCAGAACAGCTGGTTAAAGGGGACAGCATCGACAGTACTAAATATGCCCAGACGTCTTCTTAGCAATTGCTAAATATGACTGAAACCTACCGCTCCTCCGGAGAATCCACATGAAACGTTCTTTCAATTACTGTGGTCCATTGGAGACATCGGATGATAAATGTGTTCGCTTTTGGTCGTTCTGTCTTCATCAGCTGACATTCTATCACATATGAGGGGGGAAAGAAGGATGGATCATAAGCGTCTTGAAACAAATGATTTGTCTTTATTTTACCCGGCACAAAAGTAATCAGCTGAAAAATTTGCAAAAGTGCATTTTTCTTTTTTTAAAGACAGACAATTATGTTTATTGATGATCAAGGCGCTATTAAACAGAGGCACAACAATCTGGAGGTTCAGATTGCCTTCAAGTGATTTTTTTTTTCCTTCCTCAAGTTACAACAAAGAATTTTTCCTTGCAAGTCATAGAAATAAAACTTGACCCTTTTGCACACTATATTAGTATTGTTAATAATGTAGCAGGGAATTACCCACAGGCTGTTCTCTCTCTGACTAGCAAATGTTAGAGCACTAGTTTGTTCAGCAACGTTCATTTTAACAAATGATATACATGAGCATCCCTTTAAGAGAGTTTGTGAAGTTTGACAGCAGAAACATAAAAAGGAAGGGGGTTGAATGGGCTACTACTAGAACAGATAGGGGGTGGAGAGAGTGGACTGCTAACATACACAACCCCCCATTTACTCACTGACCCCTCATTCACTTCCTGAATGTCTATTGGCCTCCCATGCAAAGGTGGCTCTGCGTCCACACACTCCATACAAATAACTCCAAACGTGGATGTCTAGGTGCTGCTTAACCCCCTAAGGACACATGACATGTGTGACATGTCATGATTCCCTTTTATTCCAGAAGCTTGGTCCTTAAGGGGTTAAGGAACCCAAATCCAATTTTAAAAAAGAAAAAGAAAAAAAATCGTGATATACAAATGTTGAAGCACATATTATGAGACAATACGATCATCTAGGGTTTCAGAAGACATCTATAAACTACTGGATCTGTAATATACATACATATCAACAACATCTAATTACACACACGAGGATTCAAGCACTCATTTTATCCTGTGGACTTGTATCTACTTTATCAGTTCTCTACAATTATTGGGTTTGTTACACTTGTAAAAAAAACAAAGTCATACATAGATTCCTAAATAAATAATATATATACACTAATACAGGAGCCATGCAGATTTGAGTGTATATATATATATGTATACATTTTATATCAGATTATATATGTATATTACCTCAATACTTTCCTGTATCAGATCATTTAAAATGACACAGTTTTTGATCTTATTACGGTATGTTTAGATGTACACGTACTAACATTTTAGCAGAGGATATTAATTCATTTCAGTTTTGAATAGCCGTAATTATTGTAGAATCTTTTATTTGTTGTTTTTTTACTATAAAATTAAGTTTAAAAAAACAACCCCAGTGAGAGTATCAGATTTACAAACTCTGGTGAGCTGGAATGCAATCGAGATATACTCGGTTATTGGCTGCGGAGAAGAGTTTCCTTTTACTTCAAAGGGGATTCTGATATGAAGCTGAAGGCACGGACCAGTTGAGAAGAAGTTCAAAGGGGAGGGGGTTCCTCTTTAAAGATCAGCTGCCTGTGGCAGCTCTCCAGGAAGTTTAGAGTGAACTTTAGGCTAGATTTGGAACTGGGCTCACTGTGATGTTTTCTCACGAGTAGCAATACTCAAGAAATACCACAGGGGGAGCTCTTGTGCCAAGCGAGCACTGTGTGATCAGAACCCTAGGTAACCTCTACTATTAATGGCCATTAGAGGGACATTTTCCGGTGGTAACGTTGAGGTGTGTCCACTGATCAGGACAGTAAGTTTATTTCCCTAATTATGATACTGTAATCATTTTCTGAAACCAATTAGAATACAAAAATACTTAATGAACGCCAATTTACTATATTGCATTAGCTTTCATTTTGACCTAAGTTAGGGTTAAAAGTGCACTTTATGCACCATAACCACTACAGCTCATTGCTTTAGTGTATTTTTGTTTTGTTTTGGCAAAATGTTTGAGCGGTCTCACAAAATCTAGGGCTATCTAGGTACCAAAAGCCTAGCTGCAACTCTGCAAATAAGGAAGTTAATTGCTGTATTGTCCGTCCAACACTTTTAGGCATGGATAGGCTGGTAGGGCTGAGGATGATGGGAGGTCTGCAGCACTGTCTGTGGTGTAAGTGGGGGAGCAGACTGTGATGTGATACCAATGACAGCTGGTCTCCCTTCACGTCACATTCACATTAATTTTGACACTGAACAATGGTCACTCCAGCATCATTGTGGCATCAATTTGATGCTGAGCAGCTACCCCTCCAGGAATGGCATCATTTTGGTGTACACTTGTACAAAATAAACTGCCCTCCTGCGTCTTTTTATCATAAGGTATTTTAGTACCAATATTCAGACGCAACCAGCCGAGTCATTCAGACATCTACACATCCGTACATACTGTGATGGCAGGAATGGCCACAAATACCGGGCTTAAATAAACCTCCTTTGAGTTCAGTCTCATCACCCTATTGTGGTCTACTTGTAATTCCCAATAGGGAAACTTATCTTTTCAGTGTGTTTCTTTGGTAGAACAACTCTGCTGGTTTGACGTCCCTGATCTCTGTACTCCTATATCCTGCCTGGCATTACATATGTATCCATCTATAGTCTGCCTCACCTTGTTTGTTTCCTGGACTTTGCGTATTATTGCGTATTATTTATGCCTACTATAGGCTCTGCGTTAAGTCCTGTCATCCTAAGCACCAGAAACGTGCTGTTTATATACACACACACACATCTGGAGAACATTGCAATTTCATGAAACAATTTTCCTTTATTGAATTAACAAATTTGGAATGATACGATTTTGATCCGTCTTCATTTTACCATCAAGTCAAAAGCATGTAGGATTTAAAAAGGAGGATTTCCAAAAAGTCTGTCTAATATACTCTATTAATACTCTTATTACTCGTGAAAAGACTGTTCATGATTTCATTTAGGGAGTAGTACAGGAAGTACAGAAAGAAGGGGTGGGGGGGAACAGTATAGTCACCTAAATGACTTGAGCTAAATACGCAGTTTTAGTGTATAGATCATTCCCCTGCAATTTCACTGCTCAATTCACTGTCATTTAGGAGTTAAATCACTTTGTTTCTGTTTATGCAGCCCTAGCCACACCTCCCCTGGCTATGATTGACAGAGCCTGCATGAAAAAAAAAACTGGTTTCACTTTCAAACAGATGTAATTTACCTTAAATAATTGTATCTCAATCTCTAAATTGAACTTTAATCACATACAGGAGGCTCTTGCAGGGTCTAGCAAGCTATTAACATAGCAGGGGATAAGAAAATCTTAATTAAACAGAACTTGCAATAAAGAAAGCCTAAATAGGGCTCTCTTTACAGGAAGTGTTTATGGAAGGCTGTGCAAGTCACATGCAGGGAGGTGTGACTAGGGTTCATAAACAAAGGGATTTAACTCCTTAATGGCAGAGGATTGAGCAGTGAGGCTGCAGGGGCATGTTCTATACACCAAAACTGCTTCATTAAGCTAAAGTTGTTCAGGTGACTATAGTGTCCCTTTAACCCCTTAAGGACCAAACTTCTGGAATAAAAGGGAATCATGACATGTCACACATGTCATGTGTCCTTAAGGGGTTCAATCCTAAAAGCAGCTTCCAATACAGGCAAGGAGAAGGGGAAAGATTTATTTTTTAGGCATTAAGCCAGACTTGGAAGGGAAAAAAAAAATATCTGATGATCGCAACATGATTGACAAATAATGTTTTAAAAAGAACATCACATAAAATACAATAAAATAACTTGCTTTAACCCCTTAAGGACCAAACTTCTGGAATAAAATTGAATAATGACGTGTCACACACGTCATGTGTCCTTAAGGGGTTAAACCAGATATTGCGAAAGCCGTAAAAAACACACAAAAAAAATAAAAATGAAAACCACAAAAACAATCCTGGTACGAAAAAATGTAATATATATATTTTGTTTAAAATATGAACAATATCACAATCACTGAAAATACGTACAATAAATATTTTCCTTTATTTAATCAGTGAACATCCGGCTAATAAACGAAACTCACCCTCACAGTACAAAATCTATTTGACACATGCTTTCCGAATGAATAAATAATGGGATTGTTTCCTACATGGCTGATATTGCAGCCAAAAAATTAAATGAAAAAAAGTTCAACTTTAGTTTTCGGCATTCTGGATGACTGATATGCTACATAACGCAGATACATGCTTGAAATTAACAAACGTCTGGAGGAAAAAGAATAGAAGGAAAGCCCAAGAGGAAGGAGGCAAGTCTTAACAATGCAGTAATGGGAATAAGGTTTCTCATGTGAGAAGCTACAATCAACGTGTTCCGGTGGCCTGTGAGCTCAAACAGAAGATTTTACACATTTTCTTCTGGATCATACTTTCGTTTTGAACAATAAACGGCAGAATTCAGTATTACATACCAATTTAGATCCAATTAATGTTAACAAATACTGAAACTGGGTTAACTTTCAGCTCCCCCCCCCCCCTCCCAAAAAAAAAAAAAAAAAATAAAAACTGCACATCAGAACGGTAAGTCATCTTAATGTAAGCAAAAGGTTACGAAATGTTCTGTGTATACCTGAGCATCACAGCAATAAAACTCACGGGTATGTTTGTTTCTAGTCAATGTTGCGTAGATCGTTTGAGCAGGGCCCTCTTCAACCCTTCGTTCCTGTAAGTTTTCTTGTAATTGTCCTATTTATAGTTAAATCCCCCCTCTAATAATATTGTAAAGCGCTACAGAATCTGTTGGCGCTATATAAATGGCCATAATAATAATAATAATAGATAAAATACTTTGGCCTTGCTTAGCTCCCAACACCGAAGAGGTATGAAATCAGGACGGGTGAGGATCAAGACCCATTTGCTTTCCTGGAGACATTGTGTTGTAAAGTGGTCAGATATTGCAACAAAAACAAAGAACATGGGAACTCTGAGGACGGACAAAAGCTTAGTTCTCAAAATAGTATTTGCTCACCTGTGCCATTACAGAGAGAACCTATTCCAAGGCACATCAGACTGATCCCACCCATAAATCCGGACCCGAAATGCTGGCAAGATTTCTCTGCACAAGAGATACAGCAACCCAGGACGACCTTCATGGGCCTCGTCAGTGAGGTGTAGCAGATACCCCCTCTAGGCACAGTGAGCATGGGGTCCACATCTGGATTACCCTTTTAACTTTGTCCCCAGCACAAATGTGTTTGTAGTGACCACCAGGCTCACATGGTGACTAACCAGGGTTGCCCACTGCAGACTGCTCTTGAAGGATGCAATGGAATAGCCTTTCATAGTCGCAACGACTTGAAATAACATGTTTGTACCAAGCTTTTTTTCCAATGAGGGACACGAGACCCTAAATAAAACAAGAACTTGGGATGTTGGCAACTCAAAATTGGCACGGTTATGTCAGGTAGCTGGGGGTCTAAAGCCTCTAAGGGTTTATTTAGCTACCAGCTGATAACTTTTTTTTTCTCTTCATGAATTAGAATCCATTGACAACGCTAATAGGAAGAAATCTTCTAAGTAAGGGGCATTGCTTGAACCTGGGAAATGTCCCATCTTTCTCCAGAAATTATGTATTCCCCTTACTCCAAATAAAGACCTGGTCGGAAGTATTAGCACCCCAAGGACACAAATTTCACCCCACCCTATATGACCTATTTTGTCATGCTTCCAAGCCTGCAGGGAAGAGCAGGAGTGATGATGGCTGTTACAGACAAAACTCTATTTACCCTTAAAACACCATCTTATATTCCTGCAAGTTTGTGTAGGTCCACTTTACTATAGATGCAATCACTACACCAGGACTGATTCAGGTATTGAATGACATGGACTCTTGTAACCGAGGAAGGTAGGACCCAACATAAACTTACTTTGGTAACTAAGAGAAGCTCCTTTTTGCAGACCTTAGCCTCTCTCCACGAACTACTTCCAACACTAGCGGGATCTAAATAATATATCACTCTATTTGTCCCACTAGCAAGCACCTGAAGATGCGCTCTGCGTATTGTATCTGTGGTAACCCATTCTGTCCCAGTTATTGGCTATCTAGCATTTCTTTATTAGCCAAGTTGTCCAACTTTTGATAACGCAGATCTTGCTTTTTTATTTTTTGGCTTATACTTGGTATTCCATAAACAAACTTCCTAGGCATCGGATCTTACACGGTTTACTTTCCTAGTACCTTTCAAAAGGCTTAATGCAGTTTTATAATTGCATTTAATTATAACTTGTGGCTACTCATAACCTGCGTGTTAAAAGCCTTAACAGTTTTGTGGAGACAGTGGTCCTTTAATGCCAAGATGGGCTTTTATTTCTTTATTTGCTTAATTGTGCCCTTTATGTCTACCTTTCATTGCATGGCATCACATATCGTTGCCTAATAAAATACAGAATTACAAATCGAAAAGTAATGGAAAGCAATAGGACAGCTGGGTCACGTACGATTCAGATCTGATGTAGGTTTTCCAAAGGACTTTCCAGGTCACATATATTAAACTTCAGAGACAAAATGTGGTCAGGTGAAGCCTTAGCAATACATGTCATCGACATTAATCCCTGGACAAGGAGTCAGAGCAGTGGGTTGTAAGGACCAGTGGAAAGTAGTGTGTAGTCTGCGCCTGTAAATGAAACCACTGTGTAACCAGACATTGCGAGGACACAATAAAAGGAAATTAACCATGTTAAACCACATACATGGCTGGGGCTGCACAGTCGTAACTGGCTTGAAAACACTGCATACGGTGTGCATCTCAGGCAAGGCAAGACGAACATATTCAAAGTTATTTACTAAAGAAGAATTCAACGTGAATTTCATATTTAAGGCCAGAGTAGCCAAACTGAGAGCATCGCTGTCTTAGACTAGGTTTCCAGTTTGGCTTTATTCACCTTAAACCTAAAATACACTTTGAATCCACCTTGAGTAAGCCTGTGTGTGATCTCAGAATGGAAGTTCAGAGTCTGCAAAGGCTTCACATTGAGCAAAGTACCTTTTGTAAATAACACCCTCTGCGATGTCATAGGCCGTAACTTGACATTTCAATTTTCCAAATGTACATAGAACATATAAAAATCAGCACTCACAAGAGCAGATATTGTTATAACAGAAAGGCTACAAGGACCACGGCACATGTGCCTTGTGGTCGCAGGAAGGACTTCTCAAAGTCCAACTTGAGATATTCGGGCAATACATAACTGTAGTTATTGAATTAGCACTGTGGGGAGGTGTAGGGTATGTGTGCGTCTGTCTCGGTGTCTGTGTGTGTGTCTGTATCAATGTGTGTCTCTGTCTTGGTGTCTGTGTGTGTGTCTGTGTGAGTGTATGTGTGTAAAAAAAAAAAAAAAAAGATCAAAAATATTGTTTGGCTTCAGCTTCCTTTAACCCAGTCATCTATTTAGTTTCAGCCTATATTTCATTGTTTTCCACTTCCTACAGACTCAAGGATTCCACAAGGAAACTTAATCAGAATTCAGCTTGGCCAATTATGACATAACCAGGCAGGCTACAAGCAATGTGGTGTAATGACTTTTACTGCGAAACAGTTTAAGATTCTTGGGTAGAAAATATAGATACAAATGCACACTTGGGCACTTTTTTTTCTCATTTAGGATGAGATATGAGATATGTAGTTGTGTTGTTGTAGCAGTCGATTATCCAAGATGTACAGGTTACAGTTTACAAATAATAAAATGACCAACAGAAAAAAAATAAATAAAAAAAAATACAACAAATATTCCTTTTAACAGTTGTGTCCAGTAATAGTAGTTCAGGCAACACATCACATCTTTAACCAAAGTCAAGCACATCCCACTTCTGCATTATCAATCAAAACTTATACCAGGTTTGGACAGTATTAACGAGTGTCATCTGATGGCTCTGAGTCAATGAACACTTTATAAACTGTGCATGAGTTGGTCTGATAAAGTAGAGCTTTATACTTCTGCATTATCAGACTAACTCGCACTGGAAGAACAGCAGGCTCCCAACACAGCATGTTTGTAAACAGTTTGACAGATTAACAGCAGGGATTTTGGACAGCTTAACAACTACAGCGCTCTGTAGAGGTTATGGTGCCTAGAGTGTTTCTTTAAATAGAACAAATTGTATAGAATACTACAGAATGAGGTTCTGGCCTGGACAGCAGAAAATGAATACAAATGCATCAGTGAGATGCTTTGTCCTGACCAAAACACAGATTTCCCAAATCTGTTGATTCAACAAATGAAGTAGGTACACAAATATTGGGGATGACCTTCAAGTCAAAAAATAGAAGTTCACATTTTTACCCAACCAGGCAAATCAGTAAAACCATGGAATGTCAAAATGAGAATGCAATGAGATATGAAGTCAAATATAATATTACTTACTGGCTACAGAAAAATTGTTCAAAGGAGTTTCTAATTGATCAACATCTTGAGGACGTTCTTTGTACCCAATAAAAGTACCGTCAGACTTGAGAAGAAAGTAACGTGGCCTCCAGGTCTTTATGTACTCACCTAATGTAAAAAGAACATTAAAATTATCATTAAAAAGCGTACAACTTGCAAATGCATTATTATTATTATTTAGCTTTACTTACAACTGTTGATTCACACTTTTTTTTTTTTAAATTGCATTTCTGTAGCACAATTTACAAAACATGATAAAATGCTGTACGAGTGGCGATTTAGCATTAGAGAAAAATCCCTGGTAATTTATGAATGAACCTGACCAGGACTTTGATGGGTTTCCCCATTGATCAATGTTTATTTACACCAGGGGTGCCCAAAAGGTAGATGCCCATATGTTGTACAACTACAACTCACGTGATGCTTTGTGTGCATTTTGAATGGCAAGGCATCATGGAAGCTGTAGTTTTAAAACATCTGGAGATCTACCTTTTGCTTTAGAAGCGAGAAGAGTTGAGCTTGGAAACCACCTCACTGCCCAGACCATTTGGTAGCACGAAGCACAAGCCTTTTCCTTATAGAATACACCTTTATCCTTTTTGGAAGAAAATAGGCGCTACACATATCCAGCGCCATGAGAGCGCCATTAGAGCACGCAAATGACAAAGCGAAGGTAAAAAAAAATAGGCGATCTACACAAATTCTCCAACCCAGCAATATGGACATCTTGGCTATTTTTGCTATTCAGAATAAAAATAAAATAAAAATAAAACACAAACCAGAATTTATTAAAATATTAATAACAATAAGCATTGCATCCCTTTGTTTGACCTTCTGGTCTTATAGTACACGCGGAAGATCAGTGATTTTCATACAAGGTGCTGTAAAGTACTGGTTTTCCTCCGGCTACTTCCAAGGAACAATTCTGCCACCATAGCCACTACAGCATGCTGTGCCAGGGGCGCCTTTGCACTCCTCCCACAAACCAATTGTAAGTAAGTAGTCAAACCGTTTGGTCATAGTTTGCCTTCTTACTTGGGGTCTTCCAGGCACTGCCCGCTGCCTCTCTTCAGTCATAAGTGAAGCCAAAAATTCTTGCAGGGAGCTTTCATTAGCTCTCCTGAGTTAGCGCTGTAGTGTAGTGCTCCATCATTGGCTGGGAGTGTCAGCTGATCACACTCCGCCATTGAGACCAGGCTTGCACCACCTGAGTTAGTTCAGATAGGCGAGCTTGGGCTGCAGGGAGTGGAACCCAGCAGACCCCAGGTAATCACACTGTAGTGGTTATGGTACTTTAAATATTCCTTTTAAGTAAGCCACAAACACATCCACCAATGGATTAAATGCAGCCCATAAAATGTGTTTCCTTGTTTGTTTGTGTTTTTTAATAAGGGTCAGCATTCGAAATTGAGATTCCCGTCTTGTAATTAAGTAAATTTGATCAAAAGCCAATAAGCCAATTTAGCTGGAAGTATGTATAGCATTAGGACGTTGGCGATTTTGGCCTAAAAGACGGCTATCACTTTGAATTCCTGACAATTCACAT
Source organism: Pelobates fuscus (assembly GCF_036172605.1). Taxonomy (NCBI): domain Eukaryota; kingdom Metazoa; phylum Chordata; class Amphibia; order Anura; family Pelobatidae; genus Pelobates; species Pelobates fuscus. The sequence continues at coordinate 15,489,390 of NC_086329.1, read as the reverse complement.
TTCAACGAATGACCTTGACAAGAGATAGAGGAGACCAAGGTATGAGATATATCAAGCGTGAATGACTCTAGTTTTGCTTGATAAATACAGTCCTTAAAATGCATAAACTTTTTAGTAATGTAATGTGTACAATTAAGAAAACTTACAGAAGACTAGTACCAGAATAATGTCTAAAATGTAAACTTCATAATATAAAAGGATTTTGTGAAATGAGCCCCCCCCCCCCCTCCTCCCCACCTAACAATGAAAAACCCAAACCGCTCTCATACAGAGATAAATAATACATTTTAGGTTTTGCAACATCTGATCCTTAAACGCACAGCAAAATGCAAGATTCTGAGCAGATGTCCAATGTATTACTTCTACCATTGTCATTTTTCACAGTGACATATGGAGAACTTTTTCATTTCCATTTTGCAATGCAAGTACTTTATACACAACTATAGGCAATTTAGTAATCTGCACAACAGATTTAATAGCCAAGAATGAAGACGCAGTTGGAATATTCCAGGGGAACATAAATGATTCATTAAAGTAACAACAAACTCAAACAGTTTTTAACATAACTTGAAGTTGTCAATTGTTACAATGTGTCCAGTATTTGTGGGACTGCTATGTGGCCCAAGATCTATAAAGGGGATCTAGCATGCAAATGGTTCTGGCATTCTGGCCATATATTATCTAAAACACTTGAATGCAAGAGGCTATTGTAAGCAAACTTTCATTGCTCTTCGGTTATCAACAGAAGTGATCTGATCTCGATTTTTACTTGTGCAATTCACCACAAACACTCAAAGAGCAAACAGTTTAGTAGTAACCGGTACAATTTGTAAAATTAAAACACAAATAAAAAAAAAAAATATATATATATATATATATATATAAAAAAAAAAAAAAATTTTAATGTGAAAACTAATCAATTAACAAAAAAAAAGATTATAAAAAGATGCAGGCAGAAAGTTATGGGTAGATTCATTTTGGTAGGCAAATACAAACATACGGTCAGCTAATCATACTTTATTCATAAACAAATACAATTTTCTACATTTAAAATGCTGACTGCATTCCTTTAATAAGGACACATGACATGTGTGACATGTCATGATTCCCTTTTATTCCAGAAGTTTGGTCCTTAAGGGGTTACATAAAGCTATCAATTTAGAATATTTAAAATAAAAGCTTAGCAGTATTATAGTCTCTGTGTGTATTTTGTAATGCATATATGCAAGTAAATATTTTTAATGAAAATCCTAATTTAAACTTCCACTATAGGGTCGGTTAACTTTGTGTCTTTGTCAGAAGAATTTTGAGTCCATGTGCAAGCAGTGGGCATCTCAAAAGTGTGCTCTGAGATCTTGTCTGCATGACAAGGGGAGCTTCGAACCAAAGGGTAAAGTACTAAAATGAGCAACACATAAAAACACTGCTATATAAGAATATATTGCAACAAATTTGGTCAATTTCTGTGCACACACATTCCATGACATTGTAATTTGAACAATCAAGTTATCAAATTATACGAAGGCTCCCTCACTGATTTCTGAAAGTGAACTCAGGTTATTTAAGACATTCGGTGGACAAACTGCATACACACATTCGTACAGGTGAAGGGGAGCACAGCGTCCCCTCGTAAAATGTAAGATAACTAGTGAATATCAGACTTAAGAGAAATTGGGATGATTCCTGAACCTCCAACATGTAAATGAACCCTCCAAGAACCTTGCATGAGTGTTTCTTAGCAATTCAACACTGCAGGGTCTGAGCAGTACAACTTCAGTCCTCATATCGCATGCCCAACATGCAGGGTCCCCACTTCCTCTCGAATTACACTACAACCCACTATAATATCCAATCCCGTTGCTGCAGTTGTATTGTTTTGTCTCTATGATGGGTATCCATTGTTGTTGGAAACTCATCTAAGGCTACATGTCTATCTTAATCTGTATGAGACCGTTTGTGTTGAAAACCATTGCTGCTCATGCTATGATGTAATCCGTAAGAGTGAGGTCTACTGAGAAAAGATATAAAGGATGAATTTGATGGATTTGAGCGTGGAGTTTTTTTTTAGCCTTGTATTGCAACAGTGCTTCTTTTACATTGTATGCTAAAGCCAGCTATTCCTTATTTAGACTGTGATGAAGGGACCTCCAACAAGTCCAAGACTAAAGTTCGTATGCATGTCTAATGTACTAACAAAACTACTCCTGTTAATTATACAGTGTCTGAATACACCGGTTTCAGTCGTTCAACAATCGGAAAAAATAGCAAATTAATAACATGTCTCTTTTGATGACCTCCAAGTCAAAGACTTGTTCAAAATATACAACCTTAATAGAGGAAGGGATGACAAAGCTGTGATGAAAACATACCTCTAGTCTAGTTTAGAACCCAATGCAAACATGGCCTATGCAACTTTGCTGGGAACGTGCATTAAGCTGTGAATGCTGGTGACAGCTACAGATGGCCAGGTCAACTGCCCCACTCAACATAATGAAATTGAAAGCCTGCAGTTTGTCATTGCACTGCAAGTCTTAAGGCATGATTAACAGTAGTCTAGCTGGTGTTGGAGGAACAAAATGTTAAAGGACGAGACAACGTTGTATTAGAAAACGCTGGGTAGATAACTAGTGCAGAGCCAGTTAGAACTATTTCAAGAATGCAACAGGCCAAAAAAATAAATTATATAAATAGGCTCTTTTATACAAATCATTTTCAAGGGAAACATCTCTAAGTCTAAAACACAGAACGCATAAAAAAAAATTGCAAGATGATAAAATTAGTAAAAGTGCATTTTTTTGTTGCTTTTAGTTTTCTGCATCATTTTTTTTATTATTATTATTATTTCTACAAGATGCAGTTGGCTTTAAAAAACAAAACACAAAAAAAGTCTTATTAAAATAAAATGCAAGCAATTTGTATAGATATCTTAACAGATCTCGTGGAGGTACTCAAGAAACGATTTCATTGACTATTGCAGTCTGGAAAGTCTTATTTGAGGAGGGGGAAACGAACATCCAGAGAAAGAGTTTCACAATGGGCAGGACACAGATTAGTGATGAAAACCTCTTAGAACAAGGGAACAAGTCTCTCTTTGTTACAGCTGATCCTATCCCCCCCACCCAGTTATCTTTTAGTATCCTTCCTGTAGGAGTATCAAATTTAGACTGTTTTGTGTTACAATTTCTATACCCTCTGCCCCACGTTACACTCCACAGATTAAACAGCCAATCTATATGTTCATTTAGAAAAAGTACGAAAGAAACAAAAAAACAAAAAAAAGGGAAAAAAAATAAAGAAGTGCCCAGAACTTTTACTTTTTCTTTTCGAAGTTTATGAAAAAAATATCCAACTATTTCACATCAATTCTTCAACCACAAGGTTGAGCATGAGTTGTTTTTTTTTTTTTTTTAAATATAATTTCATACATTTATTTCAGGGTTATCAATAGATTTATTGTTTTAGCCGAACAAGTATAACAAAGGCACAAGGGCAGTTCAACTTCAAAAATATGTTCCCTAATGTTTGCAGTACACAAAACACACCCTTTATGGTGGTGTGTCACATGAAGGGCTGAACTAATGCATCTTTGTTTTGTAGATGGTACGAGACTAGAGGGAGATCGGTGCCCTTTTGGCACATGAAAAGTTAATCCTACTGAGAATTTAACAAGAATGCATCCCCCCCAAAAAACAATGGCTTCCTGAATCAGGAGCTGTCTGGCTCTGATAGACTGCCTAACACAAGAAACAGCTGCCACTCCCTGGGAACCTCACTGGGTAAGTGGAGTGTAATGAGCACACAGCACCCGCTCAAATAAATAATATCCATCTTTATTTACCAACTGCTTCATGCTAGTTGCTGCAGTAGGTCCTTTAACCCCAAGAGTGTCTGATCAGTGGGTGCCTTATTATAGTCCCCTCTGGCATCCAAAAGAGTTCAGGAAAAGGAAAAAAAAAAACGCAAAATCTAAGTAGATAAATAAAATTAGTATTTAAGGAACAATTTAAAAGTTTTTTTTTTTGGGAACAGACAAAAATAAATAAATGTAAATATAGATAGATACAGATGTGGCGTTTTTCTGGTTTGAGAGCTGTGAGAAAGATACCGTTGTAATGCACATCACAAAATCATTCACAATTTACTTTGATTATGGTAAAACGAGAAGCTGCAGAATTTGAAATTATGCACGGAGAAATTAAAATAATAATACTGGTATGATCATTTCTGTATTAAACAAACATTCAGTTTAAAAAAGGTGCAAAATCATCACTAACTTAGAAAAGAAAACAAAAAAACTCACAATGAATAGGAAGATATCCTTAAATGAACTGACATAATTTATGCGAATACACTGGTATTTCGGATTTTCCAGCTAACTTGTCAAAGCATTCCTCCCAAGTGTCCCTATTAAGGAAGGGCAGTCCCTATTTTGGGCTCCTATCCCTCTTTTCTATCCTAATGTCCCTCTTTTCTAGGAACTCTATATTGCTGATGTGTGTGAGTGTATAACAGAGCTTCACAGCAGTCGGTGTAAATAAGATACATTGTTCTGGTTCTAAGTCCACTAAACTTTCTCAAAACAGCCCTGCCTCTGGCCACTCCCCCAGTCACACCTCTAAAATTGGGGTGTCCATTCGAAATGTTGGGACACTATTTAATTTGTTCCATGAAGCAACAGATAACTGTGGCCATTCAGCTGTCTTAAAAGAGATATTGCTTTTTTTTTTTATTATTTTACAAAGAATGTGGATTTTAAAAGTAATTGTCCCTTTCATAACTCAACCTTCTTACACCCCCAGGCTGTCAGACTTGTCACATACCAGTTTGTTTAGCTCAGTGGAGCTAAACTAAAATGCATCTGCCACCAGAGATGTAGGTCAATCAGTCAAGACCGTTACCAAGACCAGGGGTCTAGCCGAAGGTTCAGCTGCCACAGCTTGGCTAACCTCCAGGAGGCCTTGTCATACCAGGCAGGTATCTGCCCATACTGCTTGTCCCAGGTAGGTATCAACCCCTCTGCCCGGGCTTTGTCTGCCTGTCAAGTATCGACCACCTTTTACCTGTTCTGCTTTCAACTGCTGCCTTTACAAAGGCACTTGCGGCTCTCAGGCCTATCTCTTTCTTAACATGTCCCAGGACCAGGGACTAGTGCAGCCAGCAGGCAGGTCCAAAGCTTCTGCTACTGAAATAATTGAACAAACCAGACAGGACAAATCGTTCCCAATGAAACTAACGCCCAATACTTTATTTTCACTGAGGACTAGCACCTATCCACATTACATTACATTTATGGTGACACACTCAATCCAATACTTATAACAAAATCATATGTGGAATTATACAAACACTCATACTACAATACAATATTTATAAAGGGGTGGGGAAGATAAAGACTAGCAAGAAATATGTTCCCTGTCTGCAGGAATTACAATATGCAAATCTACCTGAATTTGCAAATTAGCTAGCCTTGCTATTCAAGTAATGCACATAATTGTTACAACCAACAGGTGGTGCTGCATAGACCACACAGGCAGACAGTGGATAATACAAGATATTCCCCAAATTACATTACAACGCACGCCCTGAACCAATAATGGGCACAGAGTACATTAAACATAAAAGTCATCCAGGGACCTACATGAAGTGTCAGTCTCATGCTCCCAGTGATGGCGACTTCCTGCCTTGCAAAGACATCTCATTGAGCTGCATTGGGAGGTCTATGATTGGACAGTCACAGAAAGTCTGGGTGGGGTTAGAAGGGGAGGGTTTGCTAAGGCAGCAGACAAGACATCTGCACCTCCAGCAGGCCGATTTTAGATATATCCCTAATGAAAAAAATGCATGCATGTTTGCATTACCTGCTTTTTCATAAAATAAATTCAGACATGTAGAAGGTAAATAATGAAATAATATATATTCTAATAATTTGAAACAGGAACTGCATGCCACATCAACCTGTGCCCAGCAGGTACACTATAGGCACCAAGACCCACTTCATCCCATTGAAGTGGTCTGGGTTCAGTGTGCCTGTCATTTTAGCCAGGTGCAGTTTTCTGTAGACCGCCACTAGAGACACTTACTGGCCTTTTATGGAGTTTGACTTCGTGTAACGACGCTGGACATCATCACGCTTCACATGAGGCTGTCCAGCATCTTCAAATCACCTGTAGGAAGGCATTGGGTCAATGCTTTCTTAAAGTAAACACGTGTGTATTAGGATCCCCCATCAGTTGATTTTGAAGGAATCAGATAAGTGTACAAAATGTTTTTATTTGCTGTGGGGGGATGGGGGAGAGGAACACTATAGTGTTTAATATACAGTTTTGTATTTCTAATATTACAGTTTTCCATTAATTATCCCAATTACTTTCATTAATGAAAAAACATTTTTTTTTTAAAATTGAAACTAGTGAGAAGCTTAGTGGCGGCTGCTGTTGGCTTTCTATTAGTTTGCAAAACATTTGTATTCCTTTATTTTTCATACATGATGCTTCTCCAGACAGCACATTGTCACACAAGCTCCCTTCAAGAAAGTTAGGAGATATTGCTCTAGACTGTAAGCTTGTTTGAGCAGGATCCTCTTCTACCCATTGTTCCTAAATCATTTTGTAAATGTCTAATTTGTTACATTTCCTACTTCCGTAATATTGTAGAGCGCTATAGAAAAAGTTTGCGCTAAACAAATACAAAAAAAATAAAAAATAAAAATAAATAATAAAAATAAATAAATAAATAAATAATAATAATAATAATAATAATAATGTTACTCATGCACATGCCTGTAAAACAGTTTAGAAAAGTCAGGGGAAGCCATGTTTATACAGTGTGTGGAGTGGACATTTAGCTGCAGCAAGTTATAAAAATATTTGCTGTTACATTCGATAGATTGAAGAGTGAGGGAAATCTTTACATTACAAACAAGCAACATTTGTTGTTCTGATGTTCTGCCGATACATTTGAAGAAGAAGAAAAAAAAATACAAAGGAAAAAAAATGCAAACATTACACACACGCACACACACACGCACACACACACACACTACACTTTTGTATACTAAGTTTTGTAAACAAAACTTGAGAACAGGAAATCAAACGGAAATAAAGTATAGATTATTTTGAGAGAAAAATAAAGTGTAAGGTTTGAGTGTTTCTGAACATTTATATTAGCTAATTTATTTTTTTATTTTTATTTTTTACTTTAGAAAGAAAAAAACAAAACAAAAGTATCAACATATTGGACAAAGGTAAAACATTTGAATTACAAAATGAAATCTATTCTTCATGCACACAGAACTTCCAATAAAGCATTAAATTTCTGCAAAACAGTGAAAAGTAAACAAACAAAGCTCGAGATATCAGTTCCAGGGTGTATTTGGGAAATTTCAGAGAGAAAATGTCAACATATGTTTTCCTGAAGTTATTACCAATCGCCGCAGAGATAAATGTATTCTATTGCTAAAGAGCGAAGTCTACAGGGGCCACACTGAAAAGGTGCTTGATTGAATAATTCTCTATTGAACTTTATTTCGTGTTAAAGAGGAAAAAAAAAATCCAGTTGTCAAACAAATGAGAGATTTTTGTATTACGGGATTTGGTTAGCTTGGGAAAAAATTTTATGCAAATGTATTTCCCAATATGCACACCAAGAGACAAGGACCTCTGGCCTGTTTGTCTATTCACAGCGGTGCAGAAGGGGGCCAGCTCTTTGTTATATTTTTTCCCTGGACAATCTGTAGATGTGTTCTCAGCCTTTGCCTCCAGCATACAGCTGCGGACGCTTTGGCTGTGCCCTGAATCTCAATGAGCCGGCTTAGACTGCAGTCAAGGGGGCTTCCCAATGGGGAGGTCAAGCCTGAGTCAGCAGACTGTCTGCACCAGACTGACGCTCCACAGCTTAGCCCAGCTCTTTGCCTTTCACAGACCATATAAGGCAGTTCACTGTCACAACAAGCTTATTCAGTGCTAAGCAAATCCGATCCCATTTTTTTATTCCAACTCATTTTCCATGCAGCTGGATGATCGTACATTACATCCCGAGGCCCTTGCAGCAGCATGCACGACAATGATTGACACTGCTGGCAACAGGTTAAGAAAAATGCTTCAGCATCAAGTAGCTCTGTGGCTATTCTACATTTGTACCGTTTCTCACGCTCAGACAAAGCTACAATATCCGGCACCTGCTTAATTATCATATCTTCTGAACAGGTTTTTTTCTTTTCTTAATGAGGCTGATGTTGGGCGCACACAGAACAATTTGTCAAAGGACGGAATGGGGAGGAGAAAAAAAAAAAGTATATAGTAAATTTAAAAACAAAAACAAACAAAAAGAAAAAGTATAAATACGCACAAAGAATGTTAGAAAAACATAATACAGAAATTTCATTTGAAAGGGACATTTATTTATATATTTTTTTTAAACCAGAAAGCTTTGAAAACAAATGACTTAAAAGCTGGGTAAACAAACTGCAATCACACAAGTAACTGGATTTTTTTTTTTTTTTTAAAGAAAATAAGTACAATTATGAAAAACTAAAATATAACAAAACAGATATCAAATAACAGACCCATGTATTTTATAGAAAATTAGAACACACAATTACCTTTCTGCAACTGGATAAACACACACATGCACACTTAAAAAAAAAAAAGAATCCACAGATAATGTAACTGCTAATTGTGGAGGAGAGGTACAGGAGTATATACATAATTATAGTTTTAAGTTATAGGAAAACTGTTGCTGTGAAAAGCAACATGTTAATATTTGGGTACTTAATAAAACAAAATAAAATGAAATAAATAAACCAACACGTTACCATGCATTGATAGGCTACCACAAAAAAAAAAAAAATAATAATAAACATAACAACTGTTTGTTTTACAGGACTTGTAGCTTGGCACCTGGGTGGCACTCAATTGAATGTGTTACTGAATGTTTACATCCACTGATGTCCCAGATATGCCGCCTAAAGGCGGCAGCAATGCTCAAATTTGTTTAAATTGCAGCTTATTGTGGCCTTGAGGTTTCAACCCTTTCACAATATAATAATAATAAAACAATAATTAATTTAGAAAAAAACAAATTTAAAAAAAAAACAAAACACAAATGTTTATTTTTGCTGTTAAGTTCCTTCTGCTATATGTAAATATTTTAATACAATGTTAAACAAAAATCTGCACACCAGAGGTTGGTTACTGGTTTGCTTATCGAGGCTTGGTATAAGCAAACCAGTAACCAACCTCATGCTTATGATTTGCATTAACAATGAAACAGCTGTCCATGAGTGGTTCACTGGTGTTGCATCTTTTCCTAAGTTGTGTTTCAAAGCTGTTGTATACAGCAAACACAGGCTCAAAGGAATCCATGTTTAAAATGGAATGAGGCAAAAATTGTATTGTTTGTTAAACTAATTTGCATATGCCCACCCAGAATCCTTTGAGGTAGTAACATCACTGCAGAGTTGTGATTCCTGTGGGAAAAGCAAGTCTTATGGCTAGACTGGTGTGCAGATTTTTGTTTAACATTGTATTAACTATCCACAGACTTCAAGTGGAGGGGTTTTTAATCACAGTCTTTTCCCCACCATAACCTTTGTGGATAGATAAATAAATATATATAATTATTCATTTTAAATGCCTACATATCACTCAGCAATAATATTGTAAAGCGCTAGGGAATCTGTTGGCGCTATATAAATGGCAATAATAATAATAATAATAAATAATGAATATTAAAAAGGTACAATATACTGCCTAAAGGATCCCAGTAAAGCAAGCATTTTGTTTCTATTTGTTGACAAAGTAGCACTTTTTCTAAAACAAACTTTAAAATGAATTTAAAAAATAAATAAAAACATAAATTCACTTTATTGGATATTCTAACTTCCAGAAGCAGTAATCCACACAGATCTAGAATGTCCAGTGCAGACTTTGCCAATGCCATCAATTATTGCGCAACATGGAGTTTTGGGTCTTATATCATTGTGCTGACAAGAAACTAAAGTGTATTTAAATGAAATGCAGAGGCCATGAGAAACTTCTCAAAACACAGTTCTGACAAAGGCTGATCCGCCAAGACGTCCATTTTTCATGGTTCCCTCATTAGGTTAAATAGATTTGCCTTTTCTTTTTTTTTTTTTACTGCGATGCCTTTGTTCACTGTCTGCAGTCTCGCTGTGTACCAGGCGATGGTGTTTGAGGTGTTTAAAGCCTCTGGCCAAAGCTGGCTCTTTGAAAAATTCTGTCTACGGCTTTTTTTCCCCCAGAGATGCATCTTCAAAACGTTATATTGTACACTGAGAAGATGCACAGACACGCTATACAAACAAACACACACACTCCATAAAAACACAGGCGACTGTATCACAAGTTCTGCTGTGTAATTGTGACAATCAAAATCATGTCACACTTCTTAGGTGTGAAAGCAGTTATCCATGAAAACGACTTTGCAAGTAAACAAATATCCATACATAAATTATGCTTCCCAGGCTTTAGAATGAAATACATCTGTAAAAGCCAAATACTTTCACTGCTGGACCAGAAGTAGCTGTTTTGTAGTTGTAGAGTTCTACAAGATCTAGGGAGCCTCAATTGGTCACAACTCCAGGACATATATCTAAAATGAGCTGGAAGAACACAGGACTGAAAATATAAGTAACAGAATGGGGACCATTTGTTAAAAATGACTTCACAACATTTGGCTAATATAATAATAACAAAGTATTTAACCAGGAAAGGTAACATTCAGATTACTCTGGTTTCCAAGTACGTCCTGGGGATGTTACCTTAGCCCAACATCCAGGGGTTGTTACAATCACCCAATTTAATGGTACTCATTTTATCTACCTCGGAAGGATGAAGGGCTGAGTCCATTTTTAAAGTCATATTTTTAAAATTGTACTAAGACCAACACTAAGACCAGCGTTAACAGGTATGTCAAATATTCAATGAAAAAAATAAAATAAAAAGTCTATTTATATTTTGTTTCATTGAATCAACTGTATTTTCAATAAAAGGGACATTCTGTGTAGGCTCTAAGTCTCTTGTTCTTTTTCTCTAAGTCCAGAAAAGGGAGAAAGGGGAGCAGAGCAGTTCTAGATAGGATCTTGTGGTCGCCTGAGAGTCACGTGATACAGACTGGATCTGTAGTGTGCAGCAGGAAGCAGGCAACCTAGAGATTAAGATGTTCCAGACAGATGTTCCAGACAGCACATCATACCTATGTAACAAGTGAATAGGTCGAAGATTCAGGTTTCGTGCCCAAGCTTCTACCTTTACCCAGTGGCGTATCCTGGTTTTGTGCTGCCCTAGGCAGGACAAAACTCAGGTGCCCCCCTCCGGCCCGCGCTACCCCCACCGGTAGCAATGCCAAACTTAGTCATGACAGCTTGGCAAGCCACATACTGCTCGCGGATACACACCATCTTTTACGCTAATTACAAAAATAAATAATAAAATAAAAGAATTGTAAAAGCCCAGCCATTTTCAGATACACAAGAATAAAGTAATAATCTATAGCAGTTGTTCCCGACCCAGTCCTCAATTACTCCCTACCAGTCCAGGATTAAGTGATTACCTAGTTGTGTCTAAGGTGTTTTTAGAATAATAAAAAATAGAAAAAACACGTTAGACACAGCAGGGTAATCCCTAAATCCTGGACTGGTAGGGGGTACTTGAGGACTGGGTTCTGAACCACTGATCTATAGAATATTTGATTGCAGCACAGCTCTATTTATATATTGGACATTACCAGGGTGTGGTTAAAATTGTATCAGGAAAGAAATAAAAAATAGAAAGATTTAGAGACCAAAACTAAACTTTATCATCCCTGATGCCCCTTGACACCGGGCTGTTTTCTATGTCCATATAAAACTGGCATTGCACGTCAATGACTTTGTATTTTTATAGGCTTGGTTTATTTTTATTGGTTTGGTTTATTTTTATTTTGTGGTGTACAGATTCAAAAAGGGGCGAAAGTCTTGCCATGCCCCGTGAAGTAATCAATTTGAGAATGTCAGGTATTCCCACGGCCGTGTGACTGAATGAAACCAGCGTGCAGAAGGCTGGCCTTTATCAAAGCTTAGTCAAGCCAGGCCTAACTTGCAGCTGTCTTCCACAACAAAGAATACAGATGAGAAACCTCTAAAGTGCAGTTTTAAAAGGATGGTGACCTTTAAAAAAATTGATGTTTTAATGTGTTTTTTTTATCTCAAAAATGCTTTTACACCCACCTCACAATAACAGTGGGCCATCTGCACCTTGCCACTGCTCCACCAGGACAGTCATACTTTCAGGGTTTTAGCGGTTTTCTAATTAACATACATTCAAACAATTTGTCTCAGTGATCATGAAGCAAGCATTATCCAAAAATCTCTGTGTCCGATATCCTCAAGGACTGGCATTTGACATCCCCAGTATATTAGCACATTGGCCAGTAAGAGGTCCAAGGTTAATGGATTCAATTTCAATCACAACTATTATAAACCGATCAGCATGTAATTAAAGAGCTAACTGTCCGATTGGTCAGGTTGTAAAGTGGTAAAACGTATTCTGAAATCCTGTGTGAACGCAGCCCTCAAGAACTGTCTGATAGCCCTGTCATACTTCCGTATTTGCCATCAAGCAAGTCCTTTAACGCCTCCAAAGGCAACCAGAATCTATAGATATGATTTCATGGGAGCTGTCCTGAACGAATAAAATCCATATGAATGAACAATCTATTTACATCGATGAGCAAAACGTTCTGTTTAAAAAACAGAAATTAATTGAGACAAAAAGAAAAATGAGCCTCTAATATGAAAAGGGAAACAGGCTGGTAGCAGAAAAAAAAAGGGGGTGGGGGTTGGAACCCCTAAACTGTGAACAAAAAAAAAAAAAAAAAAAAGGAAAAATCTACCAACAATGTATTCCTTAATGGGAGAGTATTTTAAAACTTAACATTTAATCAATATCAAGAGTATAATAAAATATATGCAAAAATAACAAAAAAGTTATAGTAAATACAAATAAAATGGAAGATACAGTCCTCTCTATTTAAGGCAAAAAGACAGCAGGAATATAATATCAGGATCATTGAGGTGATCAAACTACAATGCTTTCCTAGTTGTTAGCGGATTAGAGGGTATGGGGACAAGGGGAACTTCCGGTTTAGGAACATTAAACCACATTATGTATGAAACAATTTTCGGTTTTCGCCACTTCCTTGTTCCCCTTCCAGAAGAGTAGAAATATAGAGAAGAGGAGATGAGCCATGGGAGTGGAAGCGTGATGATAAAATGTCACCATAAAATGTTTTAAATTATATTATAAACACTCTCTCTCCTGGAGAAACGGACATTGTCAAAGACTGGGCCTCTGTATAGTGCAACAGTTAGATGAAAGGCCAATAATTACAAGAAATCTCGGAGAGAATGATCCAGGACAACTTGTAAGCAAGAAAATGTAACACGACTCTCTCTCGATACCGACAGATCTAGGGCCAATGTATTGTGTAAAGTTCAGTACTGATTTGTACAAAACAAATAAAAAATAAAAAAACACAAAGACTATTTATCGATATGCTTAAACCATCTAAGACCTTAAGTGTTTGTACAAAGTTACAATTCTCTAGAAAAATTCACAGAATTAAAAACATTGCAGTAATGACTATATTATTACACAGAAAGGTAAAAGACTTTGTTGACATTTTATGTTGCACAGTTTGTCCAGTATAGTTATATCCTTGTGCCATTTGGATTCTCCACTAGTTTGTTTTTGTCGACTTAGTTCACACTTTTGCTTGGTTTCACCCCCTCCCACCACTAATATTATTTCAATTATAATGATACTCTTGAAAGGAAAGATACAAAGATCAGGGTCAGCTTTTTGGATGCATTCTTTTTGACTTATCTAGCAAAGAATGTATATATCAGCATGAGTAGGATGTGGACATGGTCAAATACTTTGTTTATAAACACAGTGGCACACAGAAGACATTCGAGTTATTAAGACGCCCAAAAATGTGCCAATAAAACGTTCTAGACACCACCCTGTGTCATCGGAAGATGGATCTATGGAATCACATTTCTGAAGATAATATCTGCTGTGTCAAGTAGGTTGTATCAGACTAGGTAAACATATTCAATAGTCCTGATCTGATGACCATATGCCCACTGTAGTTGCACCTTTCTGTTTTTATCGGACATTAGTGGAACTTCAAATATTACCCATAAAAGAACGCTACCCCAAATGACATTTCTTCTCTCTAAACCTCATGCATATCTGTTCATGACCATTCTCCTTTGCTAGCAGACATTGCCTCTGTTTGCAGACGCATTTCAAAATCATGAAAGTTGCACCATGAAATTCCTTACCTCATTTTGGAACACTTTCTCGTAGTTTACAGTTTAAGAAGTCTATACAAACTCATCTCTTTAGGATTGTACCTATCCACACTACACCCCCTCACCCATCAACTACATATGTTACAGATGTTTAGAGAGCAGTGTCATATCTCCAAACCTTCCCATCAGTCTGGACCTTTTTTTTTTATTTTTTTTAAATCACACTAACTCAAGACAAGACTGTTTCAAGACAATCAACAGTTTCACAGTTTGACATGTTAAGCATTTAAAGCACCCCTTCTGGACTTCACTATTAAATGAGATGTTATTTTAAAAAATTGGGGCCTGTCCGCTTGAACAAATTTGTCCCTTCCGCTCATCTCTCCAATAAACAAATGTAATGATTGACTAAACATCAACTAAACTTGGTGCTTTAAGGAAAACTATCCATTGTATAAATATACAGGAAACCTTTCTTAAACTCATTCATAGATGGTACATGGTCCCTACGAAGATATGCAGATTTCCACCAAACTCCTCTGATACTTGTTGGCGCTGTAATAAGGAACAGGGCTCCCTTAAACATATCTGGTGGGATTGTACGAGTTTAGATACTCTTAAACTAGAGGTCTCTAATCTTCTTGAGGATTTGAAATTGAACATTGTTTTATTTTCTGAAAGATTCCTGTTCCACCTTGACTTGCCAAAAATGGCTAAACCATTCTAATATTTGATTATACACGTACTGATGGCAGTTAAATTATGTATGGCAAGAAAGTGGAAGCAGAATACACCTCCTTCTATAACAGAGATTAAATCCCAGATCCAATATCAAGGCCAAATGGAAAAAGCTGTTTATTTCAATAATAAGGATATTGGTTCTTACAATAAAATATGGACAAAATGGTCCAATTATTATAAAGAATAAGATATCTATACTGTAGTAAATGAATGATCCTGGTATGACTAACCATATTTGACAAGTTACTATACATTTTTCCAAAATGGCTCTAACAAACTATTTTATTAAAGAAGCAATATGTTTACCGCCCACCTGTCCTGTTCCGGATAGTTGACCTTACATTTGTAGGATGTTTGTTTATGTTTTTATGTTGTGAGTTGTTTTTTTTTTTTTATCTGTGTATATTGCATTTTATAATTTTTTGAAATTTAGACCCTATGATAAGGAGTTCATCTTAAATCCACAGATCCCAATGTTACAGAATATTTATTTGAATACAGGAAATCTTACATATATTGTGGTTTACAAATGTGGTTAGTTGGGAACTAAAATATGAACGACCTATAGTTTTGTAATGTTTGTTTAATGTTGTCGAATTTGAAAATGACAATAAAAATTAACTTAAAAAAAATAAAAAATAAATCAACTAAACTTATTTAACACATTTGTGTGTTTTATATGCTGATATTTATCAGCCAATGTGTAGTTCAATTATTTGCCGTAATGAGTGGCTGTACCATATAAACTAGCCAATCAGTGTCTATATTTAAAGGATAATGGTCACTTCCCAGGATTTTAACCCCTTAAGGACCAAACTTCTGGAATAAAAGGGAATCATGACATGTCACACATGTCATGTGTCCTTAAGGGGTTAAGCATCTTTACGTATCCCCTGTAGTTAAAGGACCACTATAGTGCCAGGAAAACAAACTCGTTTTCCTGGCAATATAGTGCCCTGAGGGTGCCCCCACTCTCAGGGTCCCACTCCCGCTGGGCTGAAGGGGGAGGAAGGGGGTTAAACACTTACCTTTCTCCAGCGCCTGGCTACCTCGGCGCTGGGGACTCTCCTCCTCCTTCTGATGTCATCGGCTGAATGCACACGCGCGCGCATTCAGCCAGTCCATAGGAAAGCGTTCTCAATGCTTTCCTATTGACGCTGGCGTCTTCTCACTGTGAAAATCACAGTGAGAAGCGTGGAAGCGCCTCTAGCGGTTGCCAATGAGACAGCCACTAGAGGCTGGATTAACCCATTTGTAAACATAGCACTTTCTCTGAAACTGCTATGTTTACAGCAGGCAGGGTTAATCCTAGATCGACCTGGCACCCAAACCACTTTGTTGAGCTGAAGTGGTCTGGGTGCCTATAGTGGTCCTTTAAAGGATACTAGTGTCACCAAAACAACATTGGCTTAATAAAGCAGTTTTGGTGTATAGATCATGCCCCTGCAGTCTCACTGCTTAATTATATGCCATTGAGGAGATAAATCACTTTGTTTATGCAGCCCTAGCCAGAACCTCCCTGCATGTGACTTACACAGTATTCCTAAACACGTCCTGTAACGAGTCACCTTGTGTTTCCCCTTCCTTTTTGAAAATTCTGTTTAATTTAGAATTTCTTTTCTCTTGCTCTGTTAATAGCTTGCCAGGCCCTGCAGGGGCCCTCTGTGCGTGATTACAGCTCAATTTACAGAGCAGAGGATAAAAACCTTTTAAAGTAAGTTAACATCTGATTGAAAATTCTTTTTTTTCCATGCAGGCTGTGCCAGGTCACAGCCAGTGGAGATGTGGCCAGGGCTACATAAACAGAAACAAAAGTGATTCAACTCATAAATGGCAGTGAATTAAGCAGTGAGATTGCAGTGTCATGATCTATAGACAAAAAAGGCTCCAATAAGCTAATGTTTTGGTGAATATAGTATCTCAATAAGAAAAAAAAAATTTGAGGTGTGAAAATATAATTAAATTAAATGTAGACGTTCACACCTCTTTATCAGAGCAGCTTGGCACTTCTATTTCGCCTGTCAATCATTTTCATAAGTGTGGCCTTGGCCCATGGCAGTAGGCATGCAGAGGAAGGGAGAAATTAAACAATGTTTCGATTTCTTCTCCTCATTTGCAATGTATGTATTGGCTGTGCCTTGGTAGAACTGGATTATGATGTAATTTGAGAAATCCTTAATAGATATGTAAAAGATAACGGAGCTTTAAATGAAGAAAAGAAACAAAAAAATAAATAAAAAAAACAAAAAACACACAACCTCTACACAAGTTATAGGTTATTTTCAATGTGTAATCTCCAGTTATTTGACAGTTCCATTTTCATTATATTATCTATAATAACATTTACCAATACGTTATAAATCTTAAAAATAAGCCACTGTACAATTTCTACAACCAATGATTAAGTGATTTTGCTGCCCCAAATAAAAACGTTTGTATTGCTGGCGGACGTACAGAAACGTTACATTCTCAGAATTAATAAAATTTTGTGCCATATTTCAACAAACAGGCATTTTTTTAAGCCAAGGGATTGCACTCTTTGAGACAGTCCCTAAAGCATTTTTTATTCCCAAAGCTCGATAAAAGCATTAGTGTTTAACAGGCTGCACAGAGCCAAAAACCGTGCCAAACATCCCAGTTGCAAAACAAGCTGTTTTTACACACCAAAGTAACCACACAGCAGGCCTGCAGAGACCGAAGACAGCTGACAGAGATGACTGTTGCTGTCCCTCCATTGTACGCACATCCATCCAAATACCAACATCTGCTGCGCTACAATTTACTTTTTACACAACATTTAGCAAAACTGTGTCTCTGAAAGCAACATCATTAAGGAACCATCAACAAATAAATCGCAAACTCCTGAATGACAATTGTAAAACAAAATTTTAGTTTATCTTGCATATGTTGTTGAGCTTTGCTTCAGAATCGAGGCAGCTCCCAGAACAATAAGGATTCTAAAAAAGTAGTTTCCATTTAATAGCAGTAAGACTGGATCGCTATCAAACACGGTACTCATAGACTTAACCATAACAGTAAAAATTATGGCTGTGATGACATCGAGTTTAATCGAAAGGGAAAAACATATGTTTTAGTTCTTTTGTGAACGTATTATGGATAGCAATATCAAAGCATTCTATAAAAAAACTGAATACTCATTCAAAATTTGGAAACATCAGGCAGAACATGACTTTTTGGCTGATTATACTTGCGTGTTCTGCCCATTTGAAGCCTGCGCGTTTTAGATTTTAGCTCACAGTTGTGTGTGGACAGACAGAGGCCCTCCTCCTTCTCTCAGACGGGATGACAAAGTTTAATGAACGGTTATGCCCAGTAGTGTAGAATATTGACTGCTGGATACCAAAGAGTAATGGGAAGGGCACTAAATGGAATTGAAATCAGGCAAAACTTTGTAGTCAAACAGCAAAAAAAAAAAAAAAATGTTTTGGTAAATACATGCAATTTATGCATCTTAGAATGTTACAAAATAACACAGAGCTCCGAAGTACATTTTGTAGATACGTTATAGCATACCCAACAAGTGTCCCATTCTTAAAGTAGGCGATGATTGCAATTGTAGCCAAACACAAAAAACAAAACAAACAAAAGGTTATCAAAGGACTACAGCAAACTGCATACCAAGAACAAAGAATGTAGGCGCCAATATAGATTAACAAAAAATGTAAACTAAAACATTTGTGAATTATTTAAAAATGACCAGAATGCCATAAAAAGTACACCCACAGCAAATTGATAGAGCATAGATCTATATTGTGCTATAAAGTGCATCATCTACACCCTGATAGACATGAAATCTTTCTAGGAAAAAGACTATGGATAGCAATGACTTAATTCTAGAATCTTTAAGAACATGGGAGCAAGGCTGCACACTGGAAACAGTACTCCTACAATATAAATCACATGAGAATTGAGTGTTAAAGTAATACCTATATTGTTAAAACCACCATCTAGCCCACCTGGTACCCTTGCCTACCTAAATATAGTAAATTCTTACTTATATTCAAGTCTGCAGCTGCTGCCACTGATCTGTCTGCTTGGCTGACAGCATCAGAAGTGTTTCTCTGAGACAATCAGGCTGAGGCTGTCAATGAGGCAGATCAGGGGCAGAGCCAGCACAAGTTACATATAGTTACATAGTTACATAGCGGAAAAGAGACTTGTCCATCAGGTTCAGCCTTCCTCACATTTGTTTTTTGTTGTTGATCCAAAAGAAGGCAAAAAAAACCCAGTTTGAACCACAATTTTGCAACAAGCTAGGAAAAAAAATCCTTCTTGACCCCAGAATGGCAGTCAGATTTATCCTTGTATCAAGCAGTTATTACCCTACATTGAAAGATTATATCCTTAAATATTCTGTTTTTGTAAGTATGCATCCAGTAGCTGTTTAAACATCTGTATGGACTCGGATAAAACCACCTCTTCAGGCAGAGAATTCCACATCCTGATTGTTCTTACAGTAAAAAAACCTTTCCTTTGCCTTAGACGAAATCTTCTTTCTTCCAGTCTAAACGCATGGCCTCGTGTCCTATGTAAAGTCCGGTTTGTGAATAGATTTCCACACAATGGTTTGTATTGGCCCCGAATATATTTGTATAATGTTATCATATAATGTATAAAGTCAAACACAGACCTGGCCAATCAGAATCTCCTCATAGAGATACACTGAATTAATGCATCTATATGAGGAACATTTAGTGTCTCAATGCAAAGGGAAGAGACACTGAATGTCAGTCACAATGTGCAGCACCGCCCCAGGAAGCACCTCTAGTAGCCATCTGAGAGTGGCCAGTGGAGGTATCACTAGGCTGTAATGTAAACACTTCATTTTTTTCTGAAAAGACAGTGTTACTGCAAAAAGCCTGCGAATGATTCTACTCACCAGAAGAAATACAGTAAGCTGTAGTTGTTCTGGTGACTATAGTGTCCCTTTTAGTCATATGGATGCAGTGTGTACGATCATTGCAGTTGGGTGTCACTTAAAGTAACATCTTTGTATCATAACCACTTCAGCCACCTGTAGTTAGCAAGAGTACAGCACTAACTCAACTCCTGTTAATGTATCACTCATGAATCTCCTGGCAAATTAAGTGCTAGGAGCTGAAGAGGAACAGCAGGAAGACCTACTTTTCCCAGCATCCCAACCATGGACCCATCACTTTTGGAAGTTTTTGCAAAATATACAAATACGCCAAAAGTGGCGGATTCACTATAAGAACAGTTTGAAAACTTACCTAGGGTCCACCAGTTGGAGGTCACCTGCTCTGGAGTCCAGGAAACTCCTGCAAGGAACTTCCGTCAGTTCCACTGAGCAAAGCCCCGCCATGTAAGCTCAGCTCATTGGCTGAAATGGTCAGCTAACCCTTTCAGCCAACGAGCTAAGCCCCGCACTGCCAAACTTCGTTCAGAGCTGCAGCTTTCAGGTAGAAAAAAAAGAAAGCCACCTGCTCCTGGCAAACCCCAGGTAAGTGGTCAAAATACTGTTAAATATCACCCCGGGTACCATAATCACTGCTGTAGGCTATACTAAGGTACTCTGAGCTCTTCTTTCATTATTAGTGCCTGTAAAATTATAGGAACCCCACACCCCCAAACTATGATTCAATTTTACAAATATAAATCTTTTTTAAATAAAAGTACATATCAGTAAGCATAAATTGTAAGCAAAACTAGTTGCGCTAGCATACTGTATTGTTTAAAGTCTTATTTTGCGTGTTTTTTGACAATAGGGGGGAGTGGGGATGTTAAAGCAAGCATTGCTTACAAAACAACATTTTACAAGTTAACTCAACTCGTGCTCCCGACTTCTAGTTTATGCGTGCAAGGAGAGGGGTGAAGCTGTACAGAGATAGCAAGCTCCAGCTACTATGATAAACAATTTCTTAGAAGTTGTCTGCAACAGATTCCTGGACTCTACCACATCGCCTCTGCTTAGAAACGAGAAGGGGAACAACATGGTTTATGACTAATGGTAAACCATAGAAAAGGGACAAAAACAATTTTACTTAAACAGGGCTCTTATTATTAAACTTGGTTATCAAATGCATATATTCTCTCTCAAACTTTCATCTCTAGGAATTGAGAGAGAAAAAATTCCATTTCAGGATAGTTCTAGAAGTAAAACCAGTGGGTGTCCAGTTTTGGTTTTATTTTCTTATAAAGAGGCTGCGCTCAGGCAAATGTTTGGAGAATGGAATATAAAGCAAAAAACTAAATATTTTAAACACGACACACTGCCAATAAATAGCTTTAAAATGTGGCTGAAGTTGATATCTATACTATAGACTGTAAGCTCGTTTGAGCAGGGGCCTCCTTCAACCTATCACTCCTGTAAGCCTTCTTGTAATTGTCTTATTTATAGTTAAATCCCCTCCCCACCTCCCCCGTAAAATTGTAAAGCGCTACGGAATCTGTTGGCGCTATATAAATGGCAATCATAATAATAATGCTAGTGCGAAAGAGGAACGTCTGCTATAGAGGAGCCTCAGGGACCCTCGAGTTTTGATCAAAATGCTCAAGAATCCGGTTAACCATGAAGGGACAGTGCCCACAGCTGAATGCCACTATAACTACAACAATGACACATAGTAGTTATGGTGCCTACACTGCACCTTTAAAAAGTCATTGGTGAGTGATAATTTAGAGATGCTGCCGCTGGGTTCCTTGCGAGATTTTGGGAAAGTTAAAATGTCATTACTCATTTTTGTATGGAAGCAAGCCATTTGTATTTATGTGCCTCCCTTTTTTAACATCAGTGGGAGGGGTGAGCAAGATTATGAACCGTTTATTTGGCTACCAACAAACACAAAAGAAATGAATAAGAGATACTGACGAGTTATTTATTTTCTGCTAGAGAAACTACTTATAATAAAGCAGAACGTAAAATGTATTGAGAAAAAAAAAAACCACAAAAAAAAAAACAACAACCTGGATTTTAACAACCAAAACAATTTCGATATTCATTAGAGACCAGGAAAGCAGACTCCGCCCACTGCAATTTCTGCTCCAAATTTCTGTTTACAAATTCACGACTTCCTCTCCTTACGAGAATATCCAATGCATGTATAATCATCAATCTCAGGGTGACCAATTATAAATGAATTATGAGCACAAAAACAAAACAAGTACACATTCTTTTGTATCAGCTGGTGTCCAAGATAATAATATTGCCATTTTGCAAATTAACAAATACAATGTAGCCTTTTGTTAAATGCCAACACCATCACAATGTATTACATTTTACCCAAAACAGGAAATGACAACAATTACAGGAAACAAACACTATGGTGGTTTGAGTAATACAATGCAGTACACAGAACTGCGACCCTTTGAATGTGTCTTGTATGAGGTTTACAGCTAGCAATGAAACCAGGAAGAATACTCAGATAAAAAGAATTTCATTTTTATTCATTCAGAACGCCAAGGAAAGTCCCTTCAATTATCACACATTAGCTTGGCTCCGTTATCACTTCTTTTGGGTTGGTGGTTTTGTCATTAAAAATAAATAAAACTGCAGATTCAGTTTCATAATATAGAACATATTGAGGCGTTAGAATATACATGAAAGTCATGTCACAGTTTTTAAAAGCAAGCCTACAAAGTAACAGAAGATCGGAGGCTGAATTATATGAACCTCACGTGGGGATTTTCAAGTCACTTGACCAGGATATGAATTATTGATGTATTCTAATTGGCTGAAAGCACCAAGTAGCCAGTCCGTTTTGAGGTCAAATTTCAATTGTCCCTTCACTTTACGGACAAAATGCAACAGTAAAAGGCTTTGAAGGCCAGATTTTATACACATATAGGGGGCTTGTCATTTCAAATACAGAAAAGATAATATACCCTAAAAGTGAATTTATTTCACTCCATAGAGAAAACCTGATGGGGGTTATTCAATAAACAGAACTAAACAAATAAAAACATTCAAATTCAAATAGCCAAGTTGTGATGAGGAGATTTGTTTTATTTGCCTTTTTCTGACTGGAGTTTCTCAAATTAGTTTTTAATTCACTGTAGTTCACCAGTTTGTATCAAAACATATTTGATTTACATCAGCAAAATTATGCATTTTATTACACGAACAGAGCTGCTGTAATAAAATGCATAATTTTGCGGATGTAAATTAAATATATTTATATCGTGCTCTTCCATGGCACTTGAGCTGTCAAATCACAGCCTTCTCACAGAGAAGCCCGCGATGGGACCGTTTCACCAGCTCAGAGCAAATGGACGCAATCTGAGCTGGCGAGTGTAGGGTAGAGTTTTTTTATTTTAATGTTTGTTGTTTTTTGTTTTTTTTAAATGTAGGAAGGCAGCACCTGGGTGGGAGACGGGTAAAAAAACATCTTAAACTTGCAGGCACTACATCTGCAAGAGGAAGAATTTTACATCTGTAACCAGCGCACAGACAACAGACTTAAACACTGCATCCATTACAAAATACACACGCTGCATCCACTATACAGACACACAATGCATTCACTACACACACTGCATGCAAAACACATCCACTGCATTCACTACACAGACACTGCATAACCTGCAAATCACAGCCACTGCACCCACTACACAGACACTGCATAACATAATGGATGTGGGCATGTTTTGCTTGGTGTGGTTTTGCTGGGATGGGGGTTTGGGGGGGTCAGCATTTCATCCTTGACCCAGGCAGCACAATGCCTTGGGCTGGCCCTGCTTAAAATAGGCACAGAATTTACTTTAGGCAGTCCAGCAAAGCATTCTTGGGTGCAACTAGCCTGTGGCAACACAATTTAAATTAACTCTACACGTTAAGTGTTTTAAGCAGATACACTGCACATCCAGACTTCTACCACGATGCCCACTTCAAAAAGCATAAGTGGTCATGGTGGTTGGAGTAACAGTTTAAGATAACTACAAAATATATCTTGTGTCAAATACAAAAATACATGGACAAAACAAAAAAAAAATGTGTTTATATAATAAACCAGCAATTATGGAGAAGTTACTGTGAATTAAAGCCACCATTATCAAGCTCTAAACATGAGATTCTTCATATTCCGTTACTTTGGTCTAAAATTGCAATTCATCTGTAAAATTTTCAACAATTCCTGGTTTAGTGAATACGTTAAAAGGTGTACAGAAGGTATCAGTTTAGGGCTGCACGAAGCACAGGTCTTTAAGTAAAGTGATTTAATTATCACAGTAGCTTTTAATTTAAAAAAATGTATTCTTCATTGATCTAGTTAAGATTACATTTTGATTAAAAAAAAAGTATTCACTTTAACCTATACATTTGCTCGTGCAATGTCAAGGTGATCATTGGGGCAGCTTAGGCGGACGCATGCAGTCAAACGGAGGTTATATCTGTTTTAAAAAAAACTCAAATATTAGGGGAAATAATAGTTCTATTGAATGAGAAGCTACACATAGGGATAGCAAATGATTGGATCAAAAGTAGATTTTGCTTAGGGCCAATTCTTTGCCACAGCCAAATTTAACACCTACATTTGCTGGTGGGTGTGCCTACATATAATGCTGTACATATACTAAACTGTGGGAAAGAGGAAGTCATAACAATGTTAAATTTAGACCACCATAAGGAGAAAGATAAATTAATGAAAACTCTAACCTAGGCTGGTTTGTCAGATCTATTGGTTGTTTTAGTCAAAGCTCATATTCCCTCCCCAATTCTGTATAATTTCCTTTTTATTGAATCAACAGAATACAGTTGTCTGTTTGCCAAAATTCGCTCATCTCTTATCAGAGTAGCTGGTAATGCCGTGTAAAACATCTATTGTATACTTCCCCAGAAACCAAACTTATTTTTACACACAAAACCCGAATCATACAAAGACTTCCTCTTGTTTACTACAAATGTTGCTGTTTTGGTTTGAAGCCTCTTAAGCTACGTTTTATTAGCTTTAATAAAACGAAGTGTAGCAGCTTGTAAAGCTACTCCGATCGGCACTTAAAAACATTTCTACTGTTTAATAAATCAACATGAGAGCACTTGTTTTAACATAATTAAAAAACTGGGGTTTAAAACAAGGCCTAGTCATGTCCATTTGATACATTAAAATGAACACTCCAAAGTGGAATACATCTTGAATGGAACGCAAATTATGTAAAATGCATGGTTTGGAAAAAAGACCTTCCCTGAATATATAAAAACACAATTTGATTGAATCTTGACTCCTCCCATTTGTCTCCAGCCTTTAGAAGGAAGTAATAATCAGACCAACAGGAAACGTACAACTGTACACATACCCAACCATCATTTTCTCACTCCAACGTATGTGGAATCCAGCAGTACATCACTAACTCAATGCTTTTCATTCAGTCACTAAAGGCATTTTTTGTTTATGAATGAGATTCTACAAATGGCTTTGTGTATGCAGCATTGAAGTATGATGATTACTATAAACCCCTGCAGCGTAGAGATTACCGATTACATCCAGGGTTCCAAAATAGGCCTAGTACAGGACCAGAATTGGCTCAGAGTGATCAACCACATCATGGTTGAAAAACTACATAATGACAAGACTTGGAGCTGTGTGGTACTGAGAATAAAACTTGAATCCATGTAAATAGAAAAAGGAACAAGCAGTTATATTTATAGTAGCATTGTCTTTAAGAAGGTTCCTGAAAAAACAAAGATCTCATATCTTTAAAGGCTGTATGACCACCAGCATCACGCAATTTTCTCTCAACTTTTTTTTTTTTTTAAACTATTTCAGCAACCAAAAAAACGCTAACACCTCTTACTCTTACTGGTTGAACACCCAATCACTTGACCATGTGACCAATCACTTGACCAGGTTTTGCAATGCAATAAATATAACTGAAACACCTCAATGTGTTTGGCATGGAAACTATCTGTACTTGCCATCGACTACCATAGTATTAATTGTTCTCCATTCTCTGTCAAATTGCAGGAGAATTGCCTCCAGCAAGAGGAATTCTGATAAAATGAGATATAGCTCATGACAAACCCTAAACTACAGGGTCCACAGCGATCTGTATCCAAAGAATTAAGAAGAGAGGACTCCAACTCCATAAAAATCCATATATACACAACCTCGCATACAGAAATACAAGTGTCTCCTGCGTTTATCAACATGTCACAAGTTTCTTTACTCCCAGAGGGCGTTTTAGACCAGTAAAAGGCGGCACAGTCTGGGGTTTAATCCAGATTGTAATGAGACAAGCCAACACTGGCACAGCCCAATTCAGTGAACACTTAAAGAATAAATCGAATATCCTTTTATCCATAACTTTTGTTCTATTTTTGCTATATCATTTGTTATGGCAAGTTAAATAGTCTTACAGCATTGTTACATTGATAATGTTCTCCATTCTTTAACTTTAGTGTTTGGAGACTCAGCTGCTTATGAGTATATTTAAAAGGATTGCGGGTGGGAATGCTGACATTTTAACACATTGTATAAATAAAGTACAAAGGAAAATAATGGTCCTTCAGTGCACAGATTAGTGGCTCTGCCTCTAGTTGTCATCAGGTGATCAATTTATACTGTCATTAGTACATTTAGCACCTGGTCCACATATTAGTAAATTGGGATGAGTTTCCTTCTCAGCAGAGAGAGCACTGCGCATGTCTGGTCTGAGGCCTGGCTCCATCGAGAGAGCACTGCGCATGTCTGGTCTGAGGCCTGGCTCCATCGAGAGAGCACTGCGCATGTCTGGTCTGAGGCCTGGCTCCATCGAGAGAGCACTGCGCATGTCTGGTCTGAGGCCTGGCTCCATCGAGAGAGCACTGCGCATGTCTGGTCTGAGGCCTGGCTCCATCGAGAGAGCACTGCGCATGTCTGGTCTGAGGCCTGGCTCCATCGAGAGAGCACTGCGCATGTCTGGTCTGAGGCCTGGCTCCATCGAGAGAGCACTGCGCATGTCTGGTCTGAGGCCTGGCTCCATCGAGAGAGCACTGCGCATGTCTGGTCTGAGGCCTGGCTCCATCGAGAGAGCACTGCGCATGTCTGGTCTGAGGCCTGGCTCCATCGAGAGAGCACTGCGCATATCTGGTCTGAGGCCTGGCTCCATCGAGAGAGCACTGCGCATGTCTGGTCTGAGGCCTGGCTCCATCGAGAGAGCACTGCGCATGTCTGGTCTGAGGCCTGGCTCCATCGAGAGAGCACTGCGCATGTCTGGTCTGAGGCCTGGCTCCATCGAGAGAGCACTGCGCATGTCTGGTCTGAGGCCTGGCTCCATCGAGAGAGCACTGCGCATGTCTGGTCTGAGGCCTGGCTCCATCGAGAGAGCACTGCGCATGTCTGGTCTGAGGCCTGGCTCCATCGAGAGAGCACTGCGCATGTCTGGTCTGAGGCCTGGCTCCATCGAGAGAGCACTGCGCATGTCTGGTCTGAGGCCTGGCTCCATCGAGAGAGCACTGCGCATGTCTGGTCTGAGGCCTGGCTCCATCGAGAGAGCACTGCGCATGTCTGGTCTGAGGCCTGGCTCCATCGAGAGAGCACTGCGCATCAAAAAAATTTAGACGCAGGCCATATTTAGACAATTCAGGAACTGATTCAAAACAGAACCAGGAACTTCAAAGTTACAATAAAAACTAACTGGCCTAAATTCTAAAACGTAAGGGACCAATAGGTTAGGTTATTGTTTTAATGTGGTGTTTAGACCAGGAGAGCACAGATCATGCTAATACCTAGATCAGGGATTTGTGAGCCTCTGAGGTGACCTGCTGCCTGAGCGCAGAGGCTGGCAGTTGGCTCATGGAGGGCTGATGGAAGGAGGTGGGTGGCTGAAAGCAGCGACGAAGGAGTGGGAATCTCCCTGCTCTGCTTCCTCGCCCACCCTCCAGTGATTCTAGGAGCCGGCTTATCAGTTCACTCCGGCCCCCGGCTCATTAAACAGCGCTCTAGAGATGCCAGCAGCCACACTGGACCCCAAAGGAGAGTAAGGAGGCTGGATGGATTTAAATTAAAAAGTAATACTTTGTGAGTGAGAGGGAGTGTTGCAGTATCAGTGTGTGTGTGTCACTCTCAGTCAGCGATTATGTGTATGTGTGTATGTTTAGTTTACCTGCCCCCCGCCAGTCACATGGGAAAGGTGTTTTTACTACCCTCTTTTCCCATGACATGCTGGTGATGCCACAACAGGCCCCACCTACTTAGCTGTGATTATCAATCTTGACTATCTCAGCCAATCCAATGCTTCCCCATAGGAAGCCATCACTTGCCACCTCAACAAACACACACACACACACAATTCTTAGATTCACAAAATGTTTCTATTTTTAACAGTCATACGAGGTTTGCTGTGATGGTATGCACTATTTATAAATTTTTTCCCTTTCAGATAGCTTTGATTCCAAAAAATATATATCTTAGCAAGAAAACTATCCCTACGTATGCATGGCTGTATGAAGCACTAGTTTGCTCTTTCAACCAGTCAGTGCCCCACATTTTTGAGTACCAATAACAATATCAGTGCAATTTCAGGGTGTGTTTTGAGATTAGCGTTTTATTTTAGATTATACGCGCTCTTTTGAGTGATTAACGGTTTTATGCAGTTTATTATGTTTTTAAATGAAGTTTGAAAAATGAGCACTCGCCCAGATGATTAGCGCTGTACACACTGTTCTTGCATACGGCACTGCTGACGAAAATATGGAGTATGTACGTTGTTGTTAGATGCCATTCACACACCTGAAGCAACACGGCGCAGCAAGGTACCCAAACCACCGATGCAATAGAGGGAAGTTCCTTATTTATCTCTGCTTCTCTTTTTATTCCAGGAAACACTGGAACAGCAGTCAGTCAGAGTGGTGAAGGAACAACAAACTGTCAATTCTCTGGAAGGGACAGTTCCGCTTTAACAACTTAACTAAAACTTTCAGCAAACCAGGTCTTCAAGGGACACTCCAAGCACCAAAACAACTTCATCTAAATAAAGTTGTTATGGTGCTAGGAGGCCCCTGGAGACGCTAAAAGGGTTAAACCGTCAAAGTTGCCTCCAGCAGTGCTGTACACAGCCGCCGATGGCATCCGGCTTCTGAAATTTTCAGTTTCAGGAAGCTTAGAATGTCGCCAGGAAGGGGCGCCTCTGATTGGCTGAGAGCGGTCAGCGACTCATCATTCAAAAAACTAGCTTGGAAAGAAATGTACTTTTCCCAAGCCAGTTTAGTGAATGGGGAGTCACTGATTGGTCAAAAGTGTCAGCTGACTACTCTCAGTCAATCAGCGGTGCCCCCCCCCCTGGTGGCACTCCAGGCTTCCTGAAACTGAATAATTCAGAAGCCGGATGTCCGCCAGGCCGAGTGGACATCGACACTGGAGGCAACTTTGGGGTTAAACCATTTGAGAATTGTTTAACTCTTTGAGGTGAGAGGGCCTCTAGGGGCCTCGGGGCACCATAACAACTTAATTTAGATGAAGTTGTTTTGGTGCTGTGTCCCTTTAAATGTAATCATGCGCAGCAGTATTTTTGGAGGAGAAACAGGAGATAGGCACCTTAAATCTTTTATGCCTTTATAACCCAAGATTAAGTGCTTTGTTGAACAAAACACATTAGGCTATCTTCCTGGGATATGCTTTTCATACTTTTTACGTCCATACTTTTTTCTGTTTTTAGACCATTTCAATAAAAGGTATGTTTTATACAACTATGGATTTCCATATACTTTATACATGATTTTGAGTGTTAGCCGGCGTATCCATGGATTGTGTTTAGATTTTATGCCTCTTAACATTTCAAATGGACAAAGACAGACACTTTCATTTTAGGGGTGTGGACAGGACGGAGCTGTACCAAGAAATTCTAAGTGACCGTTTATTCTAGGAAAATGTAAATTTAGAACAAGATATAGTTATACACTCTGACACACTAACAATATGGAGCTCTTAGAAAAGATTGACATTAGGAGAGAAAAGAGGGACAGAGGAATTTAAGCCCAAAATAGGGACTGTCTTCTCCTAAACAGGGACACTTGGGAGGAATGAGATTTTTTAGGAACCGTAATCAGGCATACAGAATAATAATATTTTACAATATCTCAGGTATTGCATTTAACATAATTTCCTGTTTAAAAACTCATTATCCTGTCTATTAGATGTTTCCACTCTACTGCAACACAAATTACTACAGTGTGGTATATTTAAGGCGGATCCTACGAGTTTTCAAATGGATGTTGTCGTTCAATTGTGTAACTTAAAAAATGAGACAAAGGGATTTGAATAGGTGTCTTTTCCACTTTCTTCCTTTCCTTGCTTCCCCTAAAATGTTCTCATAAATAGAAAACCCCAACCACTGACTCTCTGTGATTGAGGTTTTAAAATTGTATTTTCCATTACGGTAAACAGGAGGAAAAAAAAAAAAAAATGAACCCCCCCATCCCCCCCCAAAAAAACACAAACAAACAAACAAACAAACAAACACACACACACACACACACGTGTGTCTTACTACAAAGATAAACATTCTAAAACAATGAATGAATGTCAAATAGAAAATTCTATGCAATATAGGTATTACACATTATTATTATCATTTATATAGCGCCAACAGATTCCATAGCGCTTCACAATATTATGAGAGGGGGGATTTAACTACAAATAGGTGAGGTAGAGGTTACTCTGGGAGGCCATAAGCTTTCCTAAAGAGATGTGTTTTAAGGCATTTCTTAAAAGATGCAAGACTAGGGGAGAGTCTGATGGCGTTAGTCAGGCGATTCCATAGGAAGGGAGCCGCCCGCGAGAAGTCCTGCAAGCATGAGTTGGCCGTACGAGTTCGAGCAGCGGACAGGAGAAGGGCAGAGCGGAGAGACCGAGAAGGGGCATACCTATGGGTCTGTGAAGAGATATGAGGGGCTAGAATTGTTCAGTGCTTTATAGGTATACTTTGAATTGACTCCTATGCGACACCGGAAGCCAACGTAAGGACTGACAAAGGGGTGAGGTGTAAGAGGACCCACTAGAGAGGAAAATCAGTCTGGCGGCAGCATTCATTACAGACTGTAGCAGGGCAATATGGCTTTCGGGAAGACCAATTAGGAGAGGGTTACAAGAATCTATGCGGGAAATTAATAGAGCATGGACAAGCTCCTTGGTAGCATCTTGCTTAACCCCTTAAGGACCAAACTTCTGGAATAAAAGGGAATCATGACATGTCACACATGTCATGTGTCCTTAAGGGGTTAAGTAAGGGGCGGATGCGGGCTATGTTTTTAAGATGGAATCTACAGGATTTGGCAACATACTGGATGTGAGGCTCAAAGGTGAGGCCAGAGTCAAGTATGACGCCAAGACATTAAAAGATAATGCATAGAAAAAGGTTAATTCAGAGTCCCGGTCTTGAAGCAAGTCTATGACCCACTTCAAGTGCCTTAACTAGAATCTAAGATGCTCCAGAGCCATCCCAACAAACTCTGGTCCTCTACTATCCACTATTCAGATACATACATTATTACCAAAATAAAAATGACTTCCTTATTTTGTGCTTGGAACGTCACTTTAAAAAAGTTGCAAAACTTGTGGAAGCAATTAAAAAACTATTGAAAAGTATCTCATCTCATGATTCATCAACTTCAGAAAGCACCAGCTTAAAAGGTCACTCCAACCACCATGATCCCTTCAGTGGTTTGAAGTAGTCATGCTGGTAGATCTGGACGTGCATGGATTTGTCAATCCTGTGCATACTTGACATTTGTTGCTAGCTCACACTGCACGCTGCCAATAGAGGTTAAAATCTAGCTCTCTCCTCCCACCCTCCTCCCTCCATTGCAGGCTGATTTTTCTTTTCTTAAAGGGACACTGTAAGCACCCAGACAACTTCAGCTCATTGAAGTGGTCTGGGTGCTGTGACCCTTTTGCACTTAGTGCAACTG
The DNA here is from genome assembly GCF_036172605.1 of Pelobates fuscus. NCBI lineage: Eukaryota > Metazoa > Chordata > Amphibia > Anura > Pelobatidae > Pelobates > Pelobates fuscus. The sequence continues at coordinate 15,457,474 of NC_086329.1, read as the reverse complement.
AGTGCAACAGAGAAATTGCAATACTTACTCAGAGGGCTTCGGAATCGAAATCTGATCTGCATGAGGACCTCCAGTGTCATATTTTCCACATAGGAAAGCATTGATGAATGTTTTTCTATGGGGAAATCCTAATGTGAGTACTGCCATTGCCGCGCATGTGCATTAGGTCTCCCCCGCCAGGAGCGTGGGCGGAGCATTTCCCAGCGACAAGGGGCATCGGCACTGGATTCAAGTAAGTGACTAAAGGGGTTTTACCCTTCAACCCCGTGGGAGGGAGGCTCCTTAGAAACCTATAGTGCCAGAAAAATGGCTTTGTTTTTATAGGATCCCTTTAACCCCTTAAGGACACATGACATGTGTGACAAGTCATGACTCCCTTTTATTCCAGAAGTTTGGTCCTTAAGGGGTTAAAACAAAACAAAAATAAATACTCCACCACCTCACTCTCTCCCACCCTCCCTCTCCTCGCTGGCCCAGAGCGTGCACATGCACTCTGAGTCAGCAATTGGACCAATCATTGGCTCCTCTATGAGAAGCCTGTGATTGGATAGTGTGGACCTAGTGACGTGTGGACAGGGCATGGAGGTTCTCCCAGCACTGGATTCCAGGTAAGTATTAATTTTCTAGTTTTATTTAAATTGGAGCCGGAGGCCTCCTCCACAGTGCCCTAGAGGGCATATATATATATATATATATATATATATATATATATATATATATATATATATATATTTATATATATATATATATATATATATATATATATATATATATATATATATCTCTCTCTATCTATCTCCTGGAAACGAAAACAAACAATACTCAATATTAGAAGTGGTTTGTTTTTGGCACATCTACAAAGAAATTAAATTAAATCAAAAAATAATTTTCCGGAGAAGTGTGAATAGATGCTAAACTATAACAATTAGTTAGGTTAGCAAGATTGCATTTGATAACAGAAATGATAAACTTTTACCTCTGCACACGGCAGAATTCCGAAGCTAAGTACACTGAATATTATAAATACATAGCTGGAAGAATGCTGGGGTAGTTGCTAAAGATGTGAGATTTTGGACTCCAAGCATTAGTCAAATTTTGTTGCACTTGCATATTTTTCACATTAAAACCTGACTTTACACTCTACCAAAACACACACAATACCGAACCCGACATGAGAGGACCATTGCTGAGGCCCTACAGATAGAACACGACAGGGACCACACGAAGCCCTCCACACACGACGGGAGATCGACAGACCCGACATTAGGATCTACAGCAGGACTGCCCTCAGTACGCGTCCCCAACACCCTCATTACTCACCGCCAACTTGGCGGACAACCGGGCATGCCCAAAGACGCAACTCTGAACAAACCATCCCCAACGGATACGACAGACAGGAACCAAACAGCGTCCCTGACGAGACAAGGCGCTCTAACCCCGGCTGGACACACGACCCGACCAGACCCCCACTCTCCCTACCCTAAAGGCAACCTCCCACCACGACGATACTGGTATGCACAAATACTGGCCCACACCAGAGCAAGAGAGAACGCATTGATTCCTGACTGCTAATCAATGTCGATCTACCACTGTATACCATTGTGCTACAATACTCTTAGGTGTACCCTGCGATGGTACAAATCTGTACGGATGCAACGGTTATACCCCCACCCCAACCCTCCCCCTCTTTTCTTTTCTGTACCCCGTCTCCCGAATATTGATATGTTTATTTACATACACACAAATCCGATAAATAAAGAATGATTTAAAAAAAAAAAAAACCTGACTTTAAACCTACTGGGGGATCAGCGGAGGCGCAATAACGTAAAGATTTCAGGTTTCTGAAGGGGATTACTATTTCTGAACCCCTTGTTACCCCCTTGTGATTGTCTAAACATATAAAAACTACCCACTGAGAAGGTGTGTTCCACGTACCATGACCACAGCCTCACAA